>NC_037681.1:68736052-69106052 GCF_003255815.1 Theropithecus gelada | reverse complement strand
TTACCATGTCACCACTACTGGTCACCTGCCCTTCACAGGCCTCTGGGAACCCTCTTCAGTTTTCCACTACAGAGGGTGAGGTCAGTCAGTCTCTCATCTACAATTTGAGTAAGTAGCACTGAACTCTTGGGCTGTTCTCTCTGAGGAAAGTGAGCACCCAGTGTGTTGTTCAACCAAGAGTTCTCCAAGTTATCAAGGAGGGAGCTCCCTTAATGGGGGCTTTCCCTGTGCTGGACACAGTGCTGGGGCTCATGGTCTCAACCAGCCATCTGTCTGGACTATAGGTCTGCTCTCCACCCACAGAACCTATAGGTGGCAAGATGGGCAACTTCTGAACCCCAATTAAAAGGAGCTGCTCCTTCGTAGGCTTCTGTGCTCTAGCCACAGCAAAGGCTCAACCCAAGAAGGCAGAAGAGCACAGAGATTTAGCATCATCAGCTTTCATGCCAAAGTCACTTGACCTCTCATGGCAGTTCTTCCACTTAGTATCTCTGAGGCAGTGTTGCTTCATATCTTTTGGCCTCAATTTCCTCTTCTGTAAAGTGAAAATAACACCTACTTCACAAGGACCAAAGAAATTAATGTTAGTAAAATTCTGCATAGTAGGCACTTTAAACAAATGTTTGTCGCAAGTATGGGCAGGGTGTTCAAATCAGCATTTGTCATTGCTACAAGCCTAGGAGCCCTGAGCAGCAAGGCGGTGCCAAGCCTGCAGGCGTCCCCACTGAGTTCTGAGGTTTCTGTACAACTCTGAATTGGTCTCTCATTCTCCAACAACAGAATATCGAGGTTCAATCCTAGTGTATCCTGAATTGAAAAATGTGTAAAATGAAAGGAACTACTTAATCAAGCAATTCAGAACAGCACCTAGAGATGTCAAAACTAACTGGGAAAAAGACTAATCAAAAGTAACATGAGGCCGGGTGTGGTGGCTCACACCTGTAATCCCAGCACTTTGGGAGGCCAAGGTGGGTGGATTACTTGAGGTCAGGAGTTAGAGACAAGTCTGACCAACATGGTAAAACCCCATCTCTACTAAAAATATCAAAATTAGCTGGGCATGGTGGCGCACGCCTGTAATCCCAGATACTCAGGAGGCTGAGGCACAAGAATCACTTGAACCCCGGAAGTGGAGGTTACAGTGAGCCGAGATTGCACCATCGCACTCCAGCCTGGGTGAGAGAGTGAGACTCTGTCTCAAAAATAAAAAAAGTAATGTGGGCACTTCATACAAATGGCTGACGTCTGAAAGGTGAACACCTGAAAACCTGGGTTCATATTCATTACCCACAACCCAGGACTTAGTATTACTCTGCACCAGTGGGTCTTAAACAGGAGCAAGTTGACTCCCCAGGAAACATTTGGCAGTGTCTGGAGACATTTTTCTTTGTCACATCTAAGAGTTGGGGATGCTACTAGCGCCCAGTAGGTAGGGGCCAGAGATGCTGCTAAACATTCTACAATGCACAGGGCAGCACCACAACAAAGAATTTACCAGCCCAAAATGTCAAAAGCACTGAGGTCAGTGAGCTGGGGTCCACCCTTCTGCATGCGTCTGCTTTGTAGATAATGTATCAGAGGCTTCTTTTCAACGATTTTCCTGAGGTTTGCACAATCAGAAAATGATGCTGTCAGAGTTGAACCCTGTCCATAGCCCCACACTCTACACTTTGCCCTATAGCATACTGACTTCCAAGATGGAAATCGGAAGGGGGAAAGGGCAGATAAAAGAATATTGTTAAAGACTTGACAGGACCTGGACACCAAATGTAATCTAGAAAAGAAAGGAGAATGGGGCATCTGGCCCTTGGACTAGTGGAGCCACAGGAGAGACAGGACAGGGAGCTGGTTTTACGCACATTGGTGAGGTCTGAGGCACATCCACATGGAAGCCTCATCCAAGAAGCTAGATACAAGAGACAGTACCCAGAGAGAAAACCAAGGGCTCGAGGTATAGAGTGGAGGTCTTTCAGGGCTAAGTGAGAGCTGAATGCAAGACAATGGGAAAAGCTCCACACATTTTACAAGAGGAGGAAATGAAAAGGAGAACGTAAGACACACCCAGAAAGGCTAAGGTGAAACCAGGAGATGGAGGAGCCCCCGAGGCAGAAAAGTTTCCTCATGGGCCCTTGAAGAATAGCAGAGAGTAGAGACAAGGGGAGACTTTGGGGCTTGCTGATTAGGTGGGTGGGGATAGAGTGGGGGCCAATTTCAAGCAGGCCAGGCTGCCAGTCTGGAAGCAAGGGAGCACGTGGCCTTCTCACCCAGCATGGATGCTGCGGCCCAGGGCAGAGGCCTGGATCTTACCCTCCACCTTCTCACCCAGCTCCTGGGTTTCTGCAGCTGTGCTCACTGCAGCTATGGAGCTGTGTTGTTTCCTGGGTGGACTGGTTTCTGGCAGCCCCAGCCTCTTCATACCCTACCTACCTTCTATTCTCAGGAGCAGCACAAAGAGGACCCCAGGGCTTCCTACTCTCCAAAAAATGTAGCCCACCCCTGGCCTTCAGAAGGAGGCAGACAAGCAGCCTTCGTTCAGGCAAAGACCTGCAAACAAGGCTTGCTTTCAGGGCTGCCTGCTGGCATCTGTGTTCCGTGGGCTCTTCAGTGGAAAGGGCAGGGCACTCAAAGACAAATGAAAAAGGGCATTATCCCCAAGGGGTCTCCAGGGTTGGGCTGGGGTGCAGGGCCCTGTGGTCACTAGATGGTGATGCCTGGATTTTGATTCTGAATTCTCAAAGGAAGCTGGAAAAATAATGTGAGATAAAGTTAGCTGAAGGGCGTTTGGCTCAGACCACACATTTTAAATACTCAAATCTCTTCCTTCTCTCCCCTGCAGGCCCACCCCTGTCCTTCCTGAAGATAAGCAGAAAGTTCTGGAAGTTTAAAGAACTATAAAAAGGATCTCCCTCAGGTCTTAACAGTTCAGTGGGGGGATAAGTGAAACCAATCACTTTGCTATGAAAATTGGTCAAGTAATTTATCTCAATTACTATGTAACCACTTTTAGTGTTTTGAGAGGGGACAGGTAACTACATGGCCCAGAAAGGATATTTAATACCCTAAAATGTAATTCCTTCCCACGCACTAAACAAGCTGCATTCAGATTGGAATGGCCTGTATGAGAAGCGAAGGACCACCGTCTGCAGAGAGTCACCCAGGATCTCTATCCTTGGATGCTAAGCCTTGGGGAAATGTTGGTACAAATGCTTGTCTCACACATCCCAGGCTTATTCATTCAGCAAAGACCACATCCCCTAAGTGCTGGGTTCTGAGTTAAGCACCATGGAAATCGCAGAGGTCTAATTCCCTGGTGGTATGGTAGGGAAAGGGCTTAGAGTTAGAGAGATTTGTGTTTGAATCCTAGCCCTGCCACTGCCTAGCAAGTTACTTCAGTTCCCTGAGCCTCTGTCTTCTCAGGTGTGAAACAAAGATAACATTAGTTATGTCTATGCTCTGGATGTTTATGTCTCCAAAATTCATATGCTGAAACTTAATCCCCAATGTGACAGTAGCAAGAGGTGGGCCTTTTGGGAGGTGAATAGGTCATAAGGGCTCTGCCCTTATGAACACAATTAGTGTCTTTATCAAAGAGGCCCCAGAGAGCTTGTTCGTCCCTTCCACCATCTGAGAACACATAGAAGGTGCCATCTGTGAGGAACAGGACCTCACCAGACATCAAGTCCACTGGAGCCTTGATATTGGACTTCCCAGCCTCCAGAGCTGTGAGCAAGACATTTCTGTTCTTATAAGCTACTCAATCTAAGCTATTTTTTGTTATAGCAACCTCAAGGGAGTAAGACAGTTATGTTAAAGGGTTCTTGCATACACTAAATAAAGTAACATCTGTAAAATGCTAGGAACATGGAAGAGATGTTAAATAGAAGCTCCTGTTACTACAGGTTGAATATCCCTTATCTAAAATGCTTGGGACCAGAAGTGTTTCAGATTTCAGAGGTTTTCAGATTTTGAAATATTTGTATTACACTTACTAGTTCCACATCCCTAATCTGAAAATCCAAAATCTGAAGTGCTCCAAGGAGCATTTCCTTTCAGCCTCAGGTCAGCAATCAAAAAGGTCCTAACTTTCGAGATTTCAGATTTTGGATTAGGGATACTCAACCTGTATAGATTCCTGCTCCCGAGGCTTTTATAACCTGGTAGGAAAGGCCAGAGAAAACAACAAATGAAAGATAAAATGTGGTCATCCTCCTCTGCTAAAGCACACTGGGAGGTTAGGAATGAACAGTATCACACGCAGCCCTGGCTCAGGAGCAAGGAAGGCTTCATGGGGAAGGGACATCTGCTTGAGTAAAGATAAGGCAGCAAACCAGTCATTCGCCACTATACCCTCTGCTCATGTTTCTGCTGATTTGGGTCATGTGCCAGTTAACACCAGTGTAAAAAAATTTCTCCCACCTGGCTTTATTCACGCCAGTAAGCAGATACAAAATCCAATTACACACACTATGATCATAGCTATGGCAGATCTCTTCGCTGGCTGCCCAAACTGGGCCACAAATCACTGAGCAGAGATTAGCAGTATTGTGTGTGTGTCACAAAATCAAATGCATATTGGTTTGTCCATGGCCAGTCCTAGCTGTTGCTGACCATCATGCTCACCTGGAAATGTCCACATCACTGTGGACACAGGCAAGTACTGCTGAATTACAGATAACATAACAACTGCATGTTTGCTTCTATTCCTCTCTACTTCCATGGAATTCCATTGATATATATGTGTATAAATACGTAACAACTTGAACAATAGTCTAAACAGAGAAAGTTTTTTTTTTTTTTTTTTTAGAGACAGAGTTTCACTCTTGTCACCCAAGCTTGAAGTGCAATGGCGCGATCTTGGCTCACCGCCACTTCCGCCTCCCGGGTTCAAGTGATTCTCCTGCCTCAGCCTCCCGAGTAGCTGGGATTACAGGCATGTGCCACCACACCCAGCTAATTTTTGTATTTTTGGTAGAGATGGGATTTCTCCATGTTGGTCAGGCTGGTCTCGAACTCCCGACCTCAGGTGATCCACCCACCTCAGCCTCCCAAAGTGCTGGGACTACAGGCGTGAGCTGCCACCCAACCTAGCAGATTTTTTAAATTCTTTATTAAGGTCCTATATACAAACCAGTTAGAAAAGATTGGCATTTACTTTAGTAATCTCTTAGTCTCGAATGCAGAATTCAGCCCACAAAAAAATAATATTCATGTCTCTAAGTCTATGGGGAGTGCTTGCAAAATACTTGTGAACTTTATTGAATTTCAAAGACCACCAAAGGCTTTAACAAAGAATTTTGCACTTAAAGTTTGAGTAGAAACACATAAGTGGGAGCCAGTGACTGGATTTGCCAACTGACATTCTCAACATTAGCCTATATGTAAATTTACAGATCTCTAACTCTCAACCTTGGGCACTTGAGCTCCTGGCAAGCTAACCTCTTTCCTCCCAACTCTGAGTCCAATTTAAAGAAGTAAAAGGCTGGGCGCAATGGCTCACGCCTATAATCCCAGCACTTCGGGAGGCCAGGGCGAGCAGATCACCTGAGGTCAGGGGTTCGAAACCGGCCTGGCCAACATGGTGAAACCCCGTATCTATTAAAAATACAAAAAATTAGCTGGGCGTGGTGGCACGCGCCTGTAATCCCAGCTAGTTGGGAGGCTGAGGAAGGAGAATTGCTTGAACCTGGGAGGTGGAGGTTGCAGTGAGCTGAGATTGTGTCATTGCCCTCCAGCTTGGGCGACAGAGAGAGACTCTGTCTCAAAAATCAATCAATCAATCAATAAAATAAAATAAAGGAGTAACACCCAGCCTCCTCAGGAAGCCCAAGTCATCTCAGGTGCCTCTGCACAGACCAGCCCAGCAAGGCAAACTAGCTCCCAACGGATCCAGCCCAGCAGAACTAGGGGCTCACACCACCTCTAAGGTGATGGCTGGTCTCCACTGGACACCACCCAGGGTTCTGCTATCTCCCCACACCCATCTCTCCAACAGACTTTGTACGCCTGCTCACAGCACACATAAGTCCTTTGGGTGAAGTCCCCACAGTTATTTGCCTGACCCAGGAACCATGAGGCCAGTATTTAGGTTTTCTTCTAACTCTACTTCTCTCTGCCTTTGTAAGTTTGAACAAGTCACTGCTAGCAAGCAGTTTCCAAGGTCCCTTCAAACTCAAACATTCTATGAGGGTCAATTCTCCTAAGAAGGGGTCTACCACCAGTCACGGTGACTCACGCTTGTAATCCCAGCACTTTGGGAGGCCGAGGCAGGTGCATCACTTGAGGTCAGGAGTTCGAGACCAGCCCAGCCAACATGATAAAACTCTGTCTCTACTAAAAATACAAGTTAGCCGGGTATGGTGGAGTGTGCCTATATCCCAGCTACTTGGGAGGCTGAGGCAGGAGAATCGCTTGAACCTGGGAGGCAGAGGCTGCAGTAAGCCGAGACTATGCCATTGTTCTCTAGCCTGGGCAATAAGAGCAAAATTCTACCTCAAAAAGAAGGAAAGAGGAAAGGATAGGACAGCACAGGGGGAAAAAATAAAAGAGAGAGAGAGAGCGAGAAAGAGGGAAGGGGTGGGGGAGGGGGGAGGAGTGGAGGAGGGGGAGGGGTGGGGAAGAGGGAAGGTGGGGGAGGGGGAGGGGGGAGGGGGAGGGGAGGGGAGGGGAGGGAAGGGGAGGAAAGGGGAGGGAAGGGAAGGGAAGGGAATGGCCTACAGAGAAGTATGTGCCCCCTGAAGCTGCCTTTCTGCCTAAACTCTTGAGCCTTCAGGCCAGAGGTTTTTCAAGGCACAGCAACAATATCTTTCATCCCCTGCTCTTCTGAAATGTCACCTTGCACCTCTTCCATTAAGAGGAAGAGTGTTTCCCTTCCTCTTGGACCTGGTGGGCCCTGTCACTGCTCTGACCAGTACAATGTAGCAAACATGATGCTGTGACAAGTCTGGTCATAGCCCTGAAATGACCCAGAAGCTTCCATTTCTGACTTGTCAGAGTCTGGGATGCCATGGAAGAAGCCCAGCTACTTTGCTGGATAAAGAAGCCACATGGAGCAGCCACTCCAAGGCACCACCTTGGATGTCCATTTGCCATAAGGCTGCAACTACATGAGAAACCTCAAGCAAGAATCACTCAGCCTAGCCCATACAACCCACAGCACCAGAAGAGAAAATATTCAATTGTGGTTTTCAACCTCTATATGTTTTCTGTGATAGAACATACATAAAATCTACCCTTTTAACCATTTGTAAGTGTACACTTTTATTTAGTTGTTATTATTTGTTTTTTGAGATGGAATCTTGCTCTGTCACCCAGGCTGGAGTGCAGTGGCGCCATCTTGGCTCACTGCAACCTCTGCCTCCCGGGTTCAAGCAATTCCCCTGCCTTGGCCTCCCAAGTAGCTGGGATTACAGGCGCCCGCCACCACACCCTGCTAAATTTTTTTGTATTTTTAGTAGAGATGGGGTCTCACCATGTTGGCAAGGCTGGTCTCAAACTCCTGACCTCAGGAGATCTGCCCACCTCAGCCTCCCAAAGTGATGGGATTACAGGAGTGAGCCACCATGCCCGGCCTGTAAGTGTACACTTTAGTGGCATTAAATACATTCACGTTGTATAATCATCACAACTATCCATCTCTAAAACTTTTTCATCTTTCCAAACTAAAACTCCGCACCCATAAAACAATTACTCCTCATTCATCTTCTCTCCAGCCCCTGCAACCACCATTCTACCTTCTGTCTTCATGAATTTGTCTACTCTAAGTATCTCATACAAATGGAATCATACAGTATGTGTCCTCTTGTGTCTGGCTTATTTCACATAGCATTATGTCTTCAAGGCCCATCCATACGGAAGCTTACATCAATATTTCATTCCTTTTTAAGGCTGAATAATATTCCATTGTATGGACATGCCCCATTCTGTTTTTCTACTCATCTGTTGATGAAAACCTCAACATTTTGGAGTAGCTGCTCTGCAACAACAGATCACTGGAGCAGCAGGCAGTGCAGCCACAGAAAGCAGAGCTGGGTTCCCATGGCAGATGTCAGGACCTGGAGAGTCCACCCAAAACACAGGACAGCAAGAACTAACCCTCAGAGTAAGTGAAGTTGGTGACTGACCAGGAATCCAGGTTGGAGCTCCCAACAGCACTTGTCACAGTGGGCTGGGTGTCTCCTCAGGTCTCTAGGCTGGGAGCAACTCCAGCACAGGGGATGGTAGGATCTTATTCATGCCTGGGTTCTCTGCCCTGGCATAGGCTGAGGGCCTGGAGTCCAATCAATGTTTGGTAAATGTACCTGACACTTCGACCAGGTTCTGACTCATCCCAGAGTTTTTTACATGCTCCTTGCAAGGCAAGAGCCATGCCAAGGAAAGAGCGGGAGACTAGCTGCTTCTGGCTTGGAAAGGAAGGGAGAGGAAGCAGCAAAAGGACATTTTGTCAGAGAAAAATTCACTGCCAGACAGCTCAGGATCTCCATCAAAGTGCCCCTGCCCCCAGAATCAGGCAGGCAGCCACAGGGGGCAGAGGCTTTACCATCTGGAGGTTAGGAAGGTATCTAGGGCATCAAGTTGAGCCAACAGGACAAGGCCAGGGGCAGGGGCAGGGTCAGAGGGGCTTGGTCCTTGATCATGGCACAGGCATGGAAGGTAGGGAAAGGTACTTGAACTATGAGCTCAATTGCATTCCCTAGCCCTGGCAGCATTGGGGCAGTGACCTTCCTTCACTGCAGGAGGATTCAGATTAGTTGCATTATGTCCCCAAGCCTCTCACCCATACCAGATTTACCCAGGAAACACCCATCTACAACCCAAACCACTCTCCCTGTTGCGATGTTCCGCTTGACCACATAACTAGGGTGCCTGACACAGCTCAGGACACACCAGAGCATAGATGCTAATTCCAGGTTTAAGAAGAAGAAGTTCTCACTTGACTTAGAGTGAATGCCAACCAGGTAACAAACCTGCACATGTACCCACCTAGATCTAAAATGATCTAAAAGTTGAAATAATAATAATAATAATAATAAATACAGAAACCAGTAAAATAAAGAAAAAATAGTTACAAAAAAAAACTTTTTAAGTAAAAAGAAAAGAAAAAGAGTGAATGCCAACCATACAAATGCTCACTTGGAGGTTTAACAAAAAGGACTCAAGTTGAATTTCAGTTCTGTATTTAGGTTTTCCAGTCCCTAAAGATAAAGTAATGCCTTGAGCAATAACTGCGAAGGTGTTTTTCTCTATTTTCTTCCAGGCATACACCTTGAAATTTAGGAACTGCTTAACATGTAGAAAGCAGCTATAAACACCAGTGAAAGAATTCAGAAAACGGGAACTTTGGACTTTGAGCAAACCAGTTATCATCCTTGAGCCTCAGTTTCCTAATCCATAAAATAGAGGATAATATTATGTATTCCCATGGTTTGGTTACGTGCATTAAAAAGAATAAATATATGAGATATATCTATATACACACACACACACACACATATATATATTCTCATAAGAAACACTATAAATATGTGAGGTTTCTGTTTGTTTTTTTTGAGACAGAGTTTCACTCTTGTTGCCCAGGCTGGAGTACAATGGTGCAATCTCGGCTCACTACAACCTCCGCCTTCTGGTTCAAGCAATTCTCCTGCCTCAGGCTCCCATGTAGCTGGGATTAAACATATGCACCACCACGCCCAGCTAATTTTTTGTATTTAGTAGAGAGAGGGTTTCACCATGTTGTTCTCAAACTACTAACCTCAGGTGATCCACTCCCCTTAGCCTCCCAAGGGGCTGGGCTTACAAGCATGAGCCACAGCGCCCAGTATAAAAATATGTTTGAGATATATTTATATTCACTGAGTGCTTGTTGATAGGTGCTGAATAAATGTCTGAGTAACCTAAGATCCTGACAAGACTCCCAAGTCTTGCTCCACACTTCAGAATCTCCAACTAGAGCATCTACTGGATCCTAGAAGCTACCTCACTGCCTGGGGGCCACTGCCCAGCTGTCCCATGTCTTAACAACTGGTTTCCCAAGCCAGCACTCTTCCCTCCTGTCTGGACTTATATTCTCCCAACCTGCTCAGCTGGAGCTGGCCTGGTCTTGAGGACAAGAGTCTGCCCCACCACCCCGCCTACCCCCAGCCAAGTTCCTACCTCCAAACCTGGAACTAGGCTGCTTTTTCTTTCTTTCTTTTTTTTTTTTTTTTTTGAGATAGAGTCTCACTCTGTCTTCCAGGCTGGAGTGCAGTGACGCGATCTCGGCTTGCTGCAACCTCCGCCCCTCTGAGTTCAAGCCATTCTCCTGTCTCAGCTTCCCAAGTAGCTGGGATTATAGGAGCCCACCACCACGCCCGGATAATTTTTGTATTTTTAGTAGAGAAGGGGTTTCACCATGTTGGCCAGGCTGGTGTCTCGAACCCCTGACCTCAAGTCATCCGTCCTCCTCAGCCTCCCAAAGTGCTGGGATTACAGGTGTGAGCCACCACGCCCGGCCGAGGCTGCTTCTTGAACCACTGACAAACCAGAGCCCTAGGTCTGTCCTCAGGGCCTCCACACCTTTGATACCAGATGGAAACAACTCATTCCCTTTCCTTGGTTTTCTGAAGCATAGCTTCATGGAAGGTTTGTGGACCAGCAGCCTCCTCTACCCACTCCAGGCCTGGACTCCATCCTTGACCTTTACCTACAAAAGGAGGTTCCTATGGGTTCTTCTACCTTAAGTGCTTCAGGGAGCATCATATAAGGTGATGGACTTGAAAGTTTCTTTGAAAAATAGGAAGCACTTGATAAATTCTACTGCTCTTGTTACTCTTTTTAGTTTATTTCAGTGTGGTCTTACTAAGTCTATGGAAGCCTGGGATTGTTTCCCAGATAAATTCTTTTGGTACAATGACCACACAGAGGGAAAACAGCTTGCTGCTCTTTGTGACTCCAGTGCTATTAGCAAATGCACTGTGATCTCCAGGACAGAGGCTGAGAAGGAAGTCAAAAAATCTGGGTTCCGGGCTCATTGACTCTGCCAGTAAATTAAGCAAGTCACTAACTTCTCTGGGCGTTTTTCTTCATGTGCACAAAGGAGCTTAGAAGCCGCCCACATTCCTATTCACTAGGATACCAAGAGAGCCAAGAGTTTGAAAAAAAAAAAAAACACTGCACAGTAAAGATGTTGTAGTTTTCAGTGGGCACGGAGGGTTGAGAAAGAAGAGATAAAAAAGAAAAATGAGACCAGCCATGGTAGCTCATGCCCGTAATCCCAGCACTTTGGGAGGGCAAGGCAGGCAGATCACCCGGGGTCAGTAGTTCAAGACCAGCCTGGGCAACATGGCGAAACCCCCATATCTACTAAAAATACAAAAACTAGGTTAGTGTGGTGGTGTGCACCTGTAATCCCAGTTACTTGGGAGACTGGGGCTTGAGAATCACTTGAACCCGGGAGGTGGAGGCTTCAGTGGGCCGACATCGCGCCACTTCACTCCACCTGGGCGACAGAGGGAGATCTGTCTCAAGAAAGAAAGTAAGAAAAACAAAATGAAAAATGAAAGAAGAAAAGAAACAAAAGACAGAGAAAGCAAGCATTTTTGTGTAAAGTATGAGGCTCTTGAGAAAGCAAGAATGGAACGCCATGGAAGTTCCCAGGACAGAGCCTCAGAGTCAGTGTCTAGATTACATTTACCCCAGGTTCTCCAGCAGATAAAAGTGGAATGGAAGGAAAGGAAGTCTCCCAACACCTGAGGTGGCATAAGCATGTACCAGAAGCAGCCGAGGCTCAATGCTATGTGCTTTTACAGCTCAGCTCAGAGCGAGAAAACAGATAAGGATATAATAAACGAAGTCCATTACCTCTAAAAATTGTGTTATGTCCCTAGAAAGGCCCTGGCCAAGCCACATCCTGGCAAATGAGGTCCCATTCAAGGAGCTCCACTTTAAGGGGGACATTCAAAGACTAAAGAGGTACCAAAGGCTGGTCACCAGGACATCAGGGCATGCTGAGATCATTTCACAAAAGGAAGGGCTACGGGATCTGAAAATGTTTACCTAGACTTGATTTGGTAAGGACATGACAAGCAGAAAAAAAACTTTAAGCCGCATCTAGTCCAACCCTCACAATTCAGGAATCCCTAATACAGCGTCCCCGATGGGGAATTACCCTGTGCTGTGTAAACTCTTCCAGTGATGGAGACCTCATTACTGTATACGTGAGTTCATCTCATTATCCTGTAGACAAGATTAAACTCTTCTCCTTCCTATTAACCCCAAATTAACCTCCTCCTGGCTTCTATCTACGCTCTGGGAGATATCAACTAAATCTAAACACTTTTCACTTACCCATCCTTCAGATAACTTGAGATAAACAGCTGGCATTGATGGTTTGCACTGAGATTTCTAGAAGTCTTCCCTGAGATCAGGGCACATTTTCAGTGTATCCCTGAAAGCACACTGCCCAGCTCACTTCCATGCTTGTTTCCTGGTGATCTCAGGCCAGCTTTGACCCCACACTACCATGGGACACTGACTGCTGTCCCTGCCTCAGGGCTTCTCATCCTGGCCATGCCCTGTAGCTCTGTGTTTGCTTAACAACCAAGTCGTGGCCTCCTGCCTCACTTTAGGCAAACTCTGGTCCATCTCTTGGTTTCATCTTTGCAGCTCTGCCCAGTGCTAAGGGCCTGTCATGAACACACTGCATGGTGAGGCTTAAAAATCAGAGTCCCAAATTCACGTTACTGATTGTAAAGCACTGTTCATTTGACTTTAAGCCTAATAATAATTGAAGTTAGAATGTTCAGTGGGCATTAAATATTATCTTTTCTAACATTTCATTTGAGAGATGAGGAAATAAGAGTACAGAGAGATCAATTGATTCATTTGGAGTAACATAGCTGAGAAGATAAACACGAGCTCTAATCTTATTTTCCAGCCCCATATTCTTTACACTGTAGTTAAAAGGAAGTAAGGTTATATTATGCCTCTCTTCTGAGTGTATTTTGGAGTAAATTTTCCATAGTCTGTGTGGATGTGCATTCATTCTTTATTTGACTCAACAGAAACTCACTAAGCACCTACTATGTGCTTTGTAAATATTCTCAGTAAGATTTGAAGTAAGCTTCCCATTGGGATCTATGTCTTGGTGTGTGTTCATGCAGAGTGGTGAAAGGTGTGTGTGAATTGATTCTTGTATGGCCAGGCACAGCAGCTCATACCTGTAATCCCAGTACTTTGGGAGGCCAAAGCAGGAGGATTGCTTGAGGCCAGGAGTTCGGGACTAGACTGGGCAACATAGCAAGACCCCCATCTCTAAAAATAATAATTCTTTCATGCATTCATTCAACAGCAATAACTGAGAACTCTTACAAGTATGCCATACACTGCTGCAAGTAAAAACACATCATAGTCCTTTAGCTTAGGGCATTTTTTGTCTAGGAGACAATTCTGAAGTACTTTGCTCATGTGATAAAGCCAAATCCAGTGGGGGACGCAAAGCCAGATGCCTTATCAAGATTGGCAGGAATGATGGTGGCAAGTGTCCATAATTGTGATGGGGGGACAAAACTGCAGGTCCTGGAGGACTCCAAAGACCTCATGGAGGCATGAGCTTCCGAGCTAAATCTTGAAGGCTGATATGCTCAGGCAGAACAGAGTGCACAGAGCTGAGTGTGTGTGCAAAGACAGGGATGGAGGAGAGAATCTGACTGCAGGGAGACAGCCGGGCTGGAGCCAGGAGTTAATGCAGGTGACACAGGGAGAGAACTACAGGCAAGTGAGGTTGAAGAAGCCATTCTGTCTCATGTTAAAGCTTGATTTTATCCAAAAGAAAATGAGGATGCAGTGAAAAGACTTAAAAGAGACAATAAACAGGATCAAATCAGAATTTTAGAAAGAGCAGAGGACAGACTGGAGGATGGGCAAGGCCAACAGCAAGAATGTTAGATAGGAGGCTACGGCAGAAACTCAGGTAAGACACGAGGGTTGAAACCTGACAACTCTGCCCCCACACATTTGTTTTTTAAATATGAAATATAAGAGGAGAGAAGGAATTGTTTTTCATATACATCTCTCATGGCATGGGGAAATTTCCCCAAAGCTTTGCAGAACTGCAACATCACCCTCATCATTCTCCACAGTGACTTGGTGGCCCCAGAAAGTGATGGCAGCCTTAGCATCATGACCAATCGTGATATGTAGGTACCTGAATCAGAGCAGCTGCTCAGTAAGTGGGGCTAAAGGCATGAGCCATATACATCACAAGGGGGTGGAGGTAGAGAAGTCCTAAACAAAGTGAGGTCACTGCCGGGAAGGAAAGAGAAGTCAAGTCCAAGCAAAGTAACAAATCAGAAGACAAACAGAAAATTTCCAGGAAGGATAAGGTTAAATTAACTAGGTGATACACAGCCATGGAGTGAGGAGCACAGGCAGATGAGGAAACCAGTAAAGGAGCCAGTGCCTGTCTGGTGAGGAGATTCTGTGTGTCTCCGTCTCCGAAGGCAGAGAGTGACTGAGGCAGTCCTCAGAGAATCACGGAAAGATGGCCCCTCTGGTTAGACAGACAGCAAGCCGGCCACTAGGGGCAGGAGTTTGCAGCAGGGACACATGGCTGGCCGGGGTCTGCACGCCCGTGTGGGTGCGCACATGTGAACAGTTAAGTCAGAACATCTGGCAAGGATGGGAATATGTGGGTGTGGAGGAGGCCAATACCGACAAGCAGGGGCTGTTGAAAGCTGGCAAAACCCCATCACATGTGGTATAGAGCCACTCTTGCTTGGAGTTTATAGTCAGATGATTGATAAAGATGATGTCAGATGCCCAAAATAACTATTTCCTGCCTTACTGAAGAAAAATGTTGACCTAGGCAAGTCCGAGCCTATCAGACAATTCCCAGGAAAGCCTGATCACATTTTTTTTAACAAGGTAATTTTTTCTGAAAATCAGGAGCACCTGAGCACATTCTCAGTGTTCTACTGAGAATGACCTCAACTAGGCACCTTCTGCTGAAGCCAAGACTAACAGAGGCATCGGGATTTTCACAAGATGTTTAAGGCTCTGCCTTAAGCCACAAATGAGCAACAGGCCGGGAGCTGCAGTAGGAGAGATTCCTGGTTGCAAAGGATTGAGATTAAAATTTTTCTCTACGTTCGTGTTAACACTAAACGGAAGCCAACAAAAACAAGGTTTGTAGCATCAAACCTTATGGCCAGGCTCAGTGGCTCATGCCTGTAATCCCCACACTTTGGGAGGCCAAGGCAGGTGGATCATTTGAGGTCAGGAGTTCAAGACAAGCCTGGCCAGCATGGTGAAACCCCCATTTCTACTAAAAATACAAAAACTAGCCAGGCATGTTGGTGGGCGCCTATAATCCCAGCTACTAGGGAGGCTAAGGCAGGAGGATCGCCTGAACCCGGGAAGCAGAGATTGCAGTCAGCCAAGATCATGCCGTTTCATTCCAGCCTAAGCAACAGAGCAAGACTCTGTCTCAAAACAAAACAAAACAAAAACCTTATGGCCTTATCATCCTTCCAAACTGTCCCTGAATAAGAGTTACCATAAGCTAGGAAAAAAACATTCAAAGGTATGAACAGAGGCCAACGTGTCAGCCCTTTCTCTGAATTTCTGGGCCATAGCTGTTTTAAATTAGATTATCAATGCTCAATTTCTCATGAAACTCCTGACTTAGCTCTGCAATGGAAAAGCTATTTTTGTGCTCTGAGCCACAGATATTTACATGAAGGCAAATCCATAATTCTAATTATGTTTTATTTTCATGATAGTCTTTTCCTCTACTTAAGAAGTCATGATCAGAGGTCTAGACAGACAGACAGACAGACAGACACACACACACACACACACACACACACAATCCAAAGAAGAAAAAAAGAGAATAGTCATAGCTATCGTCATTATTATTATTTCTGATGAGACACTTGCAAAAAGCAACATGCTCTGAGCCAAATACAGATTCCACAGGGCCCAGATAAATGACTGCTATAAAACAGGCAGATTTTAGGTCTTGTAAAATTCTCAAAAAAATACCTTCAGTTTTTCTATCTCCTCCAGCCACCCCTTTGCTGATTCCCTACCCCCACCTACTCCTCAATCACTTGGGGACTTCATGATCCCTCCTGGGAAAACCTAGTCCCAGAAGTGGATCTAGCTGATATTTACATGTTACATAGTCTCTCTGGGGTCTTTGCATTTAAAATGTTATTTTTGTCGGGAGCGGTGGCTCATGCCTGTAATCCCAAAACTTTGGGAGGCTGAGGCGGGTAGATCACCTGAGGCCAGGAGTTCAAAACCAGCCTAGTCAACATGCAGAAACCCCATCTCTACTAAAAATACAAACATTAGCTGGGTGTGGTAGTGTATGCCTGTAGTCCCAGCTACTTGGGAGGCTGAGGCAGGAAAATTGTTTGAACCCAGGAGGCAAAGGTTACAGAAGGTTATAGTGAGCCGAGATCCCACCACTGCACTCCAGCCTGGGCGATAGAGCAAGACTCCATCTCAAAAAAAAAAAAAAGGTATCTTTAAAAATGAAATAAAGAGTTTTTATCTCCTAAAAGGCAGGAGCACCAACAAATAAGGCAAAGAGCTATTTCTGGTTAAGAGGGACATGGTTCTTAGTAACAACGCAGCTACTCTATAGAAAGATCCAGCAATAGGCTGGGAGGCCTACTAACAGCTCGTACAGAAGCAAAATAAACTGGCTGTCCAAAAAGTTTCAGGAAATTCATCCAAAATAAATCTAAATTGATTACCAAAAAAATCAAGATATGGTCGGGTGCAATGGCTCACACATGTAATCCCAGCACTTTGGGAGGCCGAGGCAGGTGGATCACCTGACGTCAGGAGTTTGAGATCAGCCTGGCCAACATGGTGAAACCCCATCTCTACTAGAAATACAAAAATCAGCTGGGCATGGTAGCGGGTGCCTGTAATCCCAGCTACTCAGGAGGCTGAGGCAGGAGAATCGCTTAAACCCGGGAAGCAGAGGTTACAGTGAGCAGAGATTGCACCACTGCACTCCAGCCTGGGCAACAGAGTGATACTCTGTCTCCCCCCCCCAAAAAAAGTCAAGATATTAGGAGTATCCATGGCCACTCCCCAAAAGGTCTCTGATTAGACCTTTTTTTTTTTTTTTTTTTTTTTTGAGACAGTCGCCCAGGCTAGAGTGCAGTGCTGAGATATTGGCTCCGCCTCCCAGGCTCAAGCAATCCTTGTGCCTCAGCCTCCTGAGTAGCTGGGATTACACACATGAACCACCATGTCTGGCTAATTTTTGTATTTTTATAGAGATAGGGTTTCACCACATTGGCCAGGCTGGTCTCGAACTCCTGGCCTCAAGTGATCCACCCACCTCGGCCTCCCAAAGTGCTGGAATTACAGGCTTGGGCCACCACACCTAGCCTAATTAGGCCTCCTGAAGCACAATTCTACTTTGAAAGAATCAGAGTAGGGGAGTGGAGATGATGGGAGGAAATTAACATTTGTGAGCATTAACATAATGCTTATAATAAGGTTATATTATTTCCAGTTATCTCACTTAATCTTCAGAAACTTTTGAGGTAGATTTTGTTATTACTGTTTTACAAAGAAGACAATTTAGCCCCAGAGGTGTTAAGTAACTTGCCAAAGGTCACATATCTAATTAGTGGCAAAGCTTGGATTCAAACCCAGATCTGCTTGACTCCAAAGCCCATTTCTTTCCCATTGTCACTGACAGAGGGACACTGATAAAGCTGTTAAAAGGGCCACAGGAGAAGGCCAAGGGCTATGGGGAAAATATATTTGTGTAGACTTCTTTTGGCATTATAAATAGGCTCCACAGATATTGATCAACATTCCCAGAGATGGAATCAGCCACAAGTAAAGAATCAATTGCTCAATGTAAACCTCTGCACTGTTAGAGACACACGTACACATGCATGCCCAGCAGAAACAGAACATTGTCTTCATATCCAAGGACAATAGGAACTTTTCCAAAGGTTTTTTCTTTTCAACATAGATGTAAGTTAAGATGGTAGTTGAGCATGAGGTTTTGATCTACTATAGATCTAAAGGACAGCATTTAGGGACTGGAGAGCATGGTTGGGAAATTCAGATCTTTTCTGGACTAAAAACATTGGACAGATGAGGGTGAGACACCACAGTAAGGGTGCAGGGTTTCAGATGGTGGCAGTGGCACACAGTATTATTTATTCAGACCTCTTCTCTGCCACATTCTCTTAGTAGCAGGAGATTTCACATGCAGGAGCCAATGTACATGTATTTACTTTGCTGTATTCTGTGTGTGTGTGTGTGTGTGTGTGTGTGTTTTGAGACGAAGTTTCACTCTTGTCACCCAGGATGGAGTGCAGTGGTGTGATCTCGGCTCACTACAACCTCCATCTCCTAGGTTCAAGTGATTCTCCTGCCTCAGCCTCCCAAGTAGCTGGGACTGAAGGTATGCACCACCATGCCTGACTAATTTTGTATTATTATTATTTTTTTTTTAAGTAGAAATGGGGTTTCACCATGTTGGTCAGGCTGATCTCAAACTCCTGATCTCAAGTGATCCACCTGCCTCAGCCTCCCAAAGTGCTGGGATTACAGGTGTGAGCCACCGCACCTGGCCTACTTCACTGTATTCTATTTTACATATAACAAAATAAACTTTTTTTTTTCTTTTGAGATGGAGTCTCACTCTGTCTCCCAGGCTGGGGTGCAGTAGCAGGATCTCAGCTCACTTCAACCTCCGCCCCCGCCCAGGTTCAAGTGACTCTCCTGCCTCAGCCTCCTGAGTGCTGGGATTACAGGCACACACCACCATGCCCAGCTAATTTTTATATTTTTAGTAGAGACAGGGTTTCACCATGTTGGCCAGGCTGGTCTTGAACGCCCTAACCTCAAGCAGTCTGCCCACCTCAGCCTCCCAAAGTTCTGGGATTACAGGCGTGAGCCACCGCACCCAGCCCAAAAGAAACTTTTAAATTAGGAGTTAAGAATCTCAGTCAGTATGACAGATTGGGTAGAAATATCCCTCCGTATAGGAAAAACTCTCTAACCGTGTTTTTCCTCTACTCTCATACCATAGTAATCACCAATACAGAAGAAGACTTCTTGTGACCAAATGTGTGGGGGCTTTTACCAAGTACACCAAGCAACAGACACCAGCTGGGTGTCCTCTAATGAACTGTCTACCGTGAGATAGTGTCAGATCCCATAGGCTGAGGGCTCAGTTCCCAAGACTGCCCCTCTCCACATGCCAGTCACAAGTCTAAGCCTCAGGAACTTCTGACTGACCCGCTTCAAGTTGAGGCTCAAGACCACGGTCTTTGGGTTCACCTAATTTGCTGGAGCGGCTCACAGAACTCAGGGAAAGTTACTTAGATTTACTGGTTTACTATAAAGAATACTGCAAAAGATACAGATGAGGGGATGTGTAGGGCGGTATGAGGAAAAGGGCACGGCCCTTCCGTGCTCTGCCTGGGTGCACCATCCTCCGGGAACCTCCCTGTGTCCAGCTATCCAGAAGCTCCATGAACCCAGTCCTCCCGGGTTTTTATGGAAGCTTCACAATGTCAGCATTCCTTCCTCCGGGGCATTGGGCACAACACTGTCATAGGCAGAACATTCGATTCAGGCCTTGGGGTAAGTGAAAGGAGGGCAGGAGAAGCTCAGAGGGCTGCCTCTGAGGCCTAACACATCCAACGTTACAACAAAAAAATTGTAACAAGGGCTATGGGGCGTTATGAGCCAGGAACCATGGACAAAAAATAGTATATATCCTAACACCATATCCTCCCATCCAAACACTTCAAAACACTGAACAAAAGTATGATAACAAAAATATCATCTAAAACCTAGATAAAGTAGAAATCTCCAGGTACCAGAACTACAGGGAAGTGGAAGTTAGGTCAATGCATGGAAGCTGAGGCCAAGGGGCTCACAGAGAAATCCACAGCAGCAAGAGGCCTGAATAGCTGGGGGCAGGGGCTTTAATGACCATATATGCAGTGAGAGGGGTCCAGGAAATGGTCACCTTACACCATGAGCTGTCAGTGAGGCACTTACAAAAAGCTGGAGGCCATAAAAAGCTGCTCCATATGTGAAATAGGTCTAGAGGAACATCATTTACTAATCTGAGAAAACAGCCAGAAAGCTTCTCATCTGCTTGGGCAAACAGTAGAAAATGAGTGGCCTATAAAATTGGAAATCAGGCTTGTAGTACATGTAAGAAATGAGGTTAAATGCATACAGTGGCTCACGCCTGTAATCCTAGCACTTTAGAAAGCTGAGGCCCGTGGATCGCTCGAGCCCAGGAGCTCAAGACCAGCCTGGGAAACATGGTGAAACCCCGTCTCTACAAAAACACAAAAATTAGCCAGGCGTGGTGGTGCATACCTGTAGTTCCATCTGCTTGTGGGGACTGAGGCTGGAGGATGACTTTGAGTCAGGGAGGTCGAGGCTGCAGTGAGCCAGTGAGCCATGATCACACCACTTCATTCCAGTACAGCCTGGGCAACAGACTGAGACCCTGTCTCAAAAAAAAAAAAAGGGCCAGTCAAGGTAGCTCATGCCTGTAATCCCAGCACTTTGGAGGCCAAGGCAGGTGGATCACCTGAGGTTGGGAGTTCAAGACCAGCCTGGCCAACAGAGCGAAACCCTGTTCTCTACTAAAAATACAAAAATTAACCTGGTGTGGTAGCATGCCCCTGTAGTCCCAGCTACTCAGGAGGCTGAGGCAGGAAGATCGCTCGAACCCAGGAGGTAGAGGTTGCAGTGAGCTAAGATCACACCACTGCACTCCAGCCTAGGTGACAGAGCAAGACTCCATCTTCATCTCAAAAGAGAAAACATATATCATAACACCACACACGTGTTAAAACTTGTATGATGTGGCTAAAGCAGTATTTAGAGGTAAATTTATAGATTTAAATAAATTTAAAAACAAAAAGTAAGATAGGCATGAATTCAAGTAGCTAGAAACAGAAGAAATGTAGATAAAAGTAAAAATCATGAAAAACAAAAAATATAGACAAGAACAAGCTGTTTATTTGAAAAGACTAAGTAGTAGACCTCTATATTAATAAAGAAAAAGAGTTGTCACAAATAAACAATATTAAGAATAATAAAAGGGCAAGGAGTGGTGGCTCATGCCTATAATCCCAACACTTTCAAAGGCTGAGGCAAGAGGATCACTTGAGGACAGGAGTTTCAGACCAGTCTGGTCAACATAGCAAGACCTCCCCATCTCTACAAAAAATACAAAACTTAGCTGGGCATAGTGGTGCACACACACGTGTAGTCTCAGCTACTAGGGAGGCTGAGGCAAGAGGATAGCTTGAGCCCAGGAGTTTGAGGCTGCAGTGAGCTACGATGGTGTCACTGCACTCCAGCAGTGAGTGACACTGCTGTCACCTGTCTCTAAAAAATAGACCCTGTCTCTAAAAAATAAATAAATAAGCCGAGAGCAGTGGCTCATCCCTATAATCCAAGCATTTTGGGAGGCCGAGGCAGGCGAATCACTTGAAGCCAGAAGTTCGAGACCAGCCTGGCCAACATGGCGAAACTGCATCTCTACAGAAAATACAAAAAAATTAGCTGGGTGTGGTAGCAAACACCTGTAATCCCAGCAACTCGGGAGGCTGAGGCAACAGAATTGTTTGAACCTTGGAAGTAGAGGTTGCAGCGAGCCGAGATCGCACCACTCACTCCAGCCTAGGCAACAGAGTCAGACTCTGTCTCAAATGAATAATAAGAAATATAAGCTAGATTCTCAGCACCATAGGAAAGGTAATTAAAAAAATTAAAAAACAAAAAAGATAGAGGCAGTATTTATAAAGCCCTAAGAGAAAATTACAAATAACTATGCTAAGAAGTCTAAGAACACATGAATGGATCATCTAAACTAAATTACCAAAACTGAATCAAGAAGGAATAGAAAACCTAAATCCAGCCGGGTGCGGTGGCTCACGCCTGTAATCCCAGCACTTTGGGAGGCCGAGACAGGCAGATCACGAGGTCAGGAGATCGAGACTATCCTGGCTAACACGGTGAAACCCCGTCTCTACTAAAAATACAAAAAATTAGCCGGGCGAGGTGGCGGGTGCCTGTAGTCCCAGCTACTCGGGAGGCTGAGGCAGGAGAATGGCGTGAACCCGGGAGGCGGAGCTTGCAGTGAGCCGAGATTGCGCCACTGCACTCCAGCCTGGGTGACAGAGTGAGACTCCGTCTCAAAAAAAAAAAAAAAGAAAACCTAAATTCATCACTAATCATTTTTGAAACTGAATCACCAAAAACTTGACCGATATACCCTTTATAAGTAGTTCAGATGATTTCATAATGAGTTTTACCAAATTTTAAGAAACATATAATCTTTATCTCTTACAAACTAGTTAAGAAAAACATATATGCCAGCCAGGCACCGTGGCTCACACCTATAATCCCAGCACTGTGGGAGGCTGAGGCGGGGGGATCATGAGGGCACGAGTTCGAGACCATCCTGGCTAACATGGTGAAACTCTGTCTCTACTAAAAATAGCTGGGTGTGGTGGCACATGCCTGTAATCCCAGCTACTCAGGAGGCTGAAGCAGGAGAATTGCTTGAACCCGGGAGTCGGAGGTTGTAGTGAGCAGAGATCGTGCCACTGCACTCTAGCCTGGGAAACAGAGCAAGATTCCATCTCAAAGGAAAAAAAAAAAGAAAAACATATATGAAAGAGGAAAAGCCACTCAACTTACTTAATAGGGGTAATACAAGCTTGATACCAAACAATATAAGAACAATTTTCTTTTTCTTTTCTTTTTTTTTTTTTTTTTTTTGAGATAGAGTCTTGCTCTATCGCCCAGTCTGGAGTGCAGTGGCATAATCTCAGCTCACTGCAATCTCCACCTCCCAGGTTCAAGTGATTTTTGAATCTCAGCCTCCTGAGTAGCTGGGATTACAGGTGCATGCCACCATGTCCGGCTAATTTTTGGCATTTTTAGTAAAGATAGGGTTTCGCCATGTTGGTCAGGCTAGTCTTGAACGCCTGACCTCAGGTGATCTCCCCGCCTCAGCCTCCCAAAGTGCTGGGATTACAGGCATGAGCCACCACACCCAGTCAGAGCAATATTTTAGAAAGAAAATTCTAGAACAACTTCACTTACGAACATTTGCAAAAATCCTAAATAAAATACTAGCAACTGATACCCTACAGAATAATATACCTGTATATGTATATTTATGTACATATGTTTCAACATAATTAATACACTTATTTATCACATTGTAATATCAAGAAAAAAATGATCATCTCATATAGTTATGAAAAAGACATTAAAGTATTAAGTAAAATCTATACTCAGTCATTGTAGAATTTTTACCTTGTTACAAAATATTAAGAAAAGAGCAAAGTTCTTAATTTAATAAAGACTATCTACTGAAACCTTAAGCAAACTTCATGCTTAATGGAGAAACTTTAAGAGCAGTTAAAGTTAAAGACAGTAAGAAGACAAGGGTGCCTGCCACCACAGTTCTATTGAACACTGCCCTGGACCATCTACCCCAATGCAATAAGGTAAGAAAAAGATGTAGGAGTCACAGAAATGGAACAGATAAATTATTGTTGTTTTATGATTGTCTATATAGAAAATTCAAGAATTATCTATATGCAGACTATTAGAACTAATAAGAGAATCAGCTGGGATGCTGGGTAAAAAACAAAATCAAAAATCAGCAATGTTTGCTTCTATGGGCCAGCAAGTAAACTAGAGAATATACTAGGACAAAAGGTATTGTTTAAAATATCAACAAAAACTATAAGAAGTAAATACAGCAAAAGTTGTAGAAGACATTTATAGGGGAAATCACCAGTAATCATTCACCTGAATAAAATGAGAAGCTAGGAAGAGCCAGCATTGAAAAGATGTCAGTATTAATTGAACGCAATTTCAAAGAGAATCTCAACAGGATTTTCTATGTGTGTGCAACTAGACAAACTAACGTTTATATAAACTGGTCAAATCCAAGATGGCTCAGAAATTCTGAAAAAATATAAAAGTAATCATAATAGCTAACAATTTTTGTGTTCTTCCTTATATAGCAGGTATCATTCTAACTTTTTTTTTTTTTTTTTTGAGATGGCATCTCACTCTGTCACCCAGGCTGGAGTGCAATGGCACGATCTCGGTTCACCGCAACCTCTGCCTCCCAGGTTCATGCTATTCTGCCTCAACCTTCCGAGTAGCTGGGATTACAGGCACCCGCCACCGCGCTTGGCTAATTTTTGTATGTTTAGTAGAGATGGGGTATTACCATGTTGGCCAGGCTCGTCTCAAACTTTTGACCTCAGGTGATCTGCCCACCTTGTCTCTCAAAGTGCTGGGATTACAGGCATGAGCCACCACACCTGACCTACTCTAACATTTTCATGCACTATCTCTTCACAATATCTTTGTCATAGATACCATCATTATTTATATTTCATAGATGAGACTGAGAGAAACTGGCAACTTACCCAAGGTCACACAACTCACTGGGTAATCACAAATCCTCACAAATTTGTTTTTTAGGCTTTTTGATTTATTTTTTTTATTTTATTTTATTTTTTTTTGAGACAGGATGTCGCTCTGTCACCCAGGCTGGAGTGCAGTGGCCTGATCTCAGCTCACTGGAACCTCTGCCTCCCAGGCTCAAGTGATCCTCCCACCTCAGCCTCCCAAGTAGCTGGGACCACAGGGCATGCCACCATCCCCAGCTAATTTTTATATTTTTTGTAGAGGCAGGGTCTCATCATGTTGCCCAGGCTGGTCTCAAACTCCTGTGCTCAAGCGATCAGCCCGCCTCAGCCTCCCAAAGTGCTAGGATTAGAGGCGTGAACCACCATGCCCAGCTACACAAATTTGTGTAATCACAAATGCTCACTGACTGTTGGGTAGGATAAAATTTTCTAAATCCATACCTAGACATACCTGTGGAACATTTTAGAGAAAATCTTACAAGCTACCGGGGAGAAGGCAGATTATAATAAAGTGACAACCATATGTGATCAGATTTCTTGTCCTGACCTCAGTTGATCCCCCCACATCGGCCTCCCAAAGTGCTGAGATTACAGGCATGAGCCACCGTGCCCAGCTGAAAGCCTTCCTCTTAAGGCATGTTTGTTATGTAATGGACCAGGGGCTCTAAGAATGCTGATCCTTCTAGGGATCTCAAGGTACCTTCCACAAAGAGAATGGATAAGTGATCCCTAGGAGCAGCTTGCCTATGAGGGGACATGGTAGTACAGGATGTCAGCATTTTCCCCCAGAGCTCTCCCCAGAATCGCTCACACTAAATATTTCCATCTCACCCAATCAGTCAAACTCACCAATGCATGGGATCATCCACATAGCCAAGCTTTCGAAAGATAATCTGTTGCTGTGTTTTCACAGTAATAAGCATCCAGCAATGAGCTTTTTTTTCCTCTTTCTTATTCCATGGTAAACCCTTGACTTACCCTGACATTCCATGTAACACACAGGTACATTTAAGCCTGGGGGTGCTTTTCACCCATCATACTCTCCTGCCGCCGCAAAGAACAATGACACCCTGTAATTTGCAGAGCTCTGAAGACATAATTTGCCTGATCTACTTTAAAAATCTTGCCTTGTACTGAGGATTGATCCAGAATCCCTAAGGTTCCTGGAATTCCAGGCTGGCCAGGAAGCCTCCATGGAATTTTGGATTCTTCTGGTGAGTAGAGCTAGCTTGCAAGGAAGGGGTGAGCTACCTCTAAATCTGGAGCAGTTACCAAAGACTTCTTAAGAGAAGTGACTGGGGGAGCTGGAAGAGATGGGAGGCATTTTACATTTTACATATCAGTGTGTTTTTGTTTTTGCTTTTGTTTGTTTCCCCACCGTCCCACCCCCACCCCCCCGCCACCCCTTAGGAAACAGGGTCTCGCTCTGTTGCCCAGGCTGGAGTGCAGTAGCGTGACCATAGCTCACTGAAGCCTCCATCTCCTAGGCTCAGGTGATCCTCCCAGCTCAGCCTCCTGAGTACTTGGGACTCAGGCATGTGCCACATGCCTGACTAATTTGCCCTACTTAGTCTTGAACTCCTGGACTCAAGTGATCCTTCCACCTCAGCCTCCCAAAGTGCTGAGATTACAGACACGAGCCACGGTGCCCATCAGTTCTTACTAAAGCATGAAACATTTTCACTTTCCTTTTCTCCTTTTTCCTTATAATTAAAATAATAATAATACATGTGCAGGGAGATGGTAGACAGTAGTGATAGAGATGCATAGACTTTAGCCACTGACCTAAATTCAACACTTGATTCCAGCACTTAGTGGTGTGTGACCTCGGATGAGTTACCCTTCTGGTTCTAGTTTCTGAAACTCCATAATGAAAATAATAGTACTACTTACCTCAAAGAGTTTTCAAATGAAATACCATATGTAAGTGCTTAGTTATCAGTAAATGTTAGCTATTATTACTATAAAATTTGAGAAATGCAAGTACGAAGAAAATAAAAAAACAACTATACTCTCACCATCCATTTTGATGCATATAATTCCAGTATTTTCTGGATGTTTTTCAAAGAGTAAAATTATAGTGCTTTCTATTTTATAATTTGCTTTTAAAAATTAACTCCAGGCCAGGCGTAGTGGCTCACACCTGTAATCCCAGCACTTTGGGAGGCTGAGGCGGGTGGATCTCCTGAGGTCGGGTGTTCAAGACCAGCCTGACCAACACGCAGAAACCCCGTCTCTACTAGAAATGCAAAATTAGCCGGGCGTGGTGGCACATGCCTGTAGTCCCAGCTACTCAGGTGGCTGAGGCAGGAGAATCGCTTGAACCCAGGAGGTTGCAATAAGCCGAGATCACGTCATTGCACTCCAGCCTGGGCAAGCCGAGCAAAACTTTGTCACACACACACACACACACACACACACACACAAAAGTCCTGTGTAATTCAACATTCTTATACAACACGATTTTAAAAGGTCACATAGTATTCCTTTGGGCTATTTTACATCTTCTTTTTTTTCCTTTTTTTTTTTCTTGAGACAGAGTTTTGCTCTTGTTGCCCAGGCTCGAGTGCAGTGGCACGATCTTGGCTCCCTGAAACCTCGACTTCCCAGGTTCAAGCGATTCTCCTACCTCAGCCTCCTGAGTAGCTGAGATTATAGGTGCCTGTCACCACACCCAGCTAATTTTCCATATTTTTAGTAGACAGGGTTTTATCATGTTGGCCAGGCTGGTATTGAACTCCTGACCTTAGGTGATCCACCCGTGTGGCCTCCCAGAATATTGGGATTACAGGCGTGAGCCACTGAGCCCGGTGTACATCTTTTTTTTTTTTCTTTTCTGAGATGGAGTCTCACTCTGTCACCCAGGCTGAAGTGCAGTGGCATGGTCTCGGCTCACTGCAACCTCCATCTCCCAGGTTCAAGTGAGTCGCCTGCCTCAGCCTCCCGAGTAGGTGGGATTATAGGCACCTGCCACCATGCCCACCTAATTTTTGCATTTTTAGTAGAGACAGGGTTTCACTATGTTGGCCAGGCTGGTCTCGAACTCCTGACTTCATGATCTGCCCGCCTCGGCCTCCCCAAGTGCTGGGATTACAGGCAGAAGCCACTGCACCCAGCCCATCTTTTTTTTTCTTAAGAGATGGGGTCTCACTTTGTTGCCCAGTCTGGTCTTAACTCCTAGCCTCAAGCGATCCTCTGGCCTCCACTTCCTACAGTGCTAGGGTTACAGGCATGAGTCACCACACCTGGCACTTCACAGGCATGAGCCACTGTGCCTGGCCTTTTCCTTTTTTATTTATTTGTATCATTTTGCTTCTTAACCATCTCTTCCTTCCTTGCTCTCCACCAGTCCCACACTTCATGTGTTGATATTTCCAACTCATCTGACTTGTCCAGATGATCAGTGGCTGCTTTCTGTGGCTGTCTGGAGATACAGCCTTCATCTCACCATCCTGACCACCTGCTCCTTAGGTCCAGGCCCCCGTCGTCTTCATTACATCCCCAGCCTCTCCTCGGACTGCTGGGCAGACTCTTGTGCCCATGGCAAACCATCCAGTTTAACAATATTTCATGAGGTGGTGCAAAAGCTGCACAAGGCAGAAAGGCAACTTTTCCCTAAACTGTATAAGGTTGACTTCCAGGATATTAAGTGAACTATTAAAAATTCTCAGGAAGAGGAAGAGACTAAAGATTTTTATCTGAGCACAGTACATTGTTTTTCTAAGCAACAGGGCCAAACAAGTTCAGAATTTACGGACTTACTTTTTTTTTTCTTCTTTTTTTTTTGGATTTACTTTTTGAATGGCAGACACAACATTTGCCTATCAATTATTATTTTTTTCTTTTTTTTAGACAGAGTCTTGCTCTGTCACCCAGGCTGGAGCGCAGTGGTGCAATCTCAGCTCACTGCAACCTCCGCCTCCCAGGTTCAAACGATTCTTCTGCCTCAACCTCCCGAGTAGCTGGGATTACAGGTTCCAGCCGTGCTGCCCAGCTAGCTTTTGTATTTTTAATAGAGCCGGGGTTTCATCATGTTGGCCAGGCTGGTCTCGAACTCCTGACCTCAAGTGATCTGCCTGCCCCAGCCTCCCAAAGCGCTGGGATTACAGGCATGAGTCCCCGTGCCCTGCCTTAATAATGTTTTGAGACCACAGTAAAACATAACTGATTCATACCAATGGGGAACTGTCAAACTGAATCAGTGGAGAGAAGTGAATTACATCCTTTTTAACATAAACTTTTATTTCCAGTAGAACTCAAATAAAATAAAATCTTTATTTCCAAATGGTCCAATACTTGGACCTGTTTTTTAAGGAGTTGTTCAGAATCTGATCTACTACATTTGTTACTACCACATTTATTGTTTGTATGGAAACAGGAGTGGCTAAAGTTTTGACAAGTGTGTTCTTCCTAAAAACGTAAAAATTCAACATCCCCCAGCAACCACGCTCACACAGTTCGCTCCTTGGTAGAGCTTTTTCTTCCCACTTCACGTGGAAGAAAACCCCAGCTCAGGCTGCTCCCGGCTGCTCTGGTTCTGAGTGTGCAGAGGTTTGCAATACCAGCCCCAGGTCAAGCCCTGAAAAATCTCTCCAGACTCCAGACTTGATCTGTCCAGACCCATCTGAGAATTAATAGGCTCCCCATCGTGCCCAGAGAAGCAAGCCTGTCATGGAAACACTGATTCAATCATAATAACTACTGACATAAAAACCACATAAATGAACTAAACATTTCTTCCACCCAATCAGAGTCTAGGGGAGGCCATAGCTTCAGGATTAAAATAAGTAGGGCTGTTTTTATTATGTGGTCCAGCTCATTTGAGCCTCTCCCATTGCCTTGTTTTCACAGCTCCCTTTTATGAGAAAGAAAGTGAGAGTGGGGGAGTTGGGAGGGAGACTGGAGCTATGCAGACGGGAATGCCAGGCTGGGAATACCAACAGTGTGGTGCATGTCAGGCAAATTAAAACTTCTAGCCTGGAGGAGGCTGTAATCTTGTTTGCGGTTAGTCTGAAAACAAACTACACTGAACTTCTATCTCCCAGGAAAACAGTCGGGTGTGGACTGAAGTCAAAAATTAGTATTTTTAGCAAGTATTCTCTCTCTTTCGTTTATTATTTTCTTCCTTCTTCTGTCTTTAGATATTAGAAACGCTAATTACATGAAGTATCATTATTATTAGAAGAAAGCACAGTTAGAGGGGTTAAAAATAAAAAGATGCCAAACCAACAGAAACAGTGCATTCCTAAGGAGGAATATATTTTAATTTTTCCCTGTACCCACGAGGTTTGTGGGCCCAAGGGACCCAACCCCGATACCCAGTGAATGGTCTTACCTGCAGGAAATGTTTGGGCCAGTGTGGTGCCCCCGCGGCTGTGGCCCGGTGGCCTGACTCCTTGCCTGCCTTCCAAGTCAGGTGGGGACTCCGGGCTGCAGGCGCCGGCTGAGGTCCCAGCTGAGGTCCCAGGGAGCGGGAAGGGGGCAGCAGCCCAAACAGCAGCCAGAAAGAGGAGGGAGTCTGGGGGCGGGAGAGAGACACAGAGGCCCCGAGGGAGGCGTGAAGGACGCAGAGCTGGTGGCCCGGGTCCGAGAGGTCGAGGGGCCGCGCGCGGGTGAGAACGAGCCCCGGCCCTCGCCCACGGAACTTAGTCGATATTCTTTTTTTTTTTTTTTTTTCTCTGTTTGAGTTTTCTCTTTAGAGTCAGACCCCGGTCCCAGTAGCAGCCTCAGAACAGAGGGGAGGCGAGGAGTCCCTGCCGGGGGGCCACCCCTCTGCGGGCCCCAGGGCGCCCCTGGGGGCAGCCAGGGCGGGCGCGGGGAGATGGGGAGGCGCCGAGCGGCCCTGGAGACGCCCGTGTCCCGGGGCGCCCGCAAACTTTCCCAGAGACGGCAGGAGGCCCCACCCTGGAGAGGGGGGTCCCAGGCCTCTCCGTCTCTGTCCCCCGGGGCTGGTCACTCACCGGCAGCGCGGTTGGAGCTCCGATTCTGGCTGCAGCCATCCACACCGGGAGGAGGAGAAAGAGGAGGGAGAGGAGGAGGAGGGGGAGGAGGGCCCGGGGCCGCCGAGTGGAGGGCGGGGAGGGGCGGCCGCAGCTCAGTGACTCCTCCCGCTCCCGCCCCCGCCCCTCCTCCCCTGCTGAGCCTCCCTTCTCTCTTCACGCCTTCTTTCCCACCCCGAATCCCCCAAAGTTTTTCTGGTGTCCGACGCTCCATTCTCTTCCCTCCAGCGCATCTTCTGTCCCCGAGTCTCCAGCCTCCCAGAGGAGGGGAGAGCGCTCCCTCCCGCAAAAGTCGGGGGGCGGAGCGGGGGGGCAAGTATATGAGTTACGTTTCGATGACCCCCTTGAAGCAGATAGCTTGGACCCTTGGGAGGTCTGAAGTCACCCAGCACCCCCAGGCCTTGTCCTCACCTCTGGATGGGGATGATGGAGGGCCTTTTCGGTCGTGCTTTCTAAGTTGATTCATGGAGTTTTGTTTTGTTTTGTACCCCCCGCCTCACCCCACTCCCCACTCCCTACCCCCCACCTTGTGATTAGGAGAACTAAAGAATTACTAAAGCCCCACCTTCCTGGGCGAATCAATCACAGCAGGAGGAAGGACACAAGACAGCTTAGCGAGGGCCAAGCTGTGGGGGCGGGGAGGAGGTAAACGCGTCCAGATGCCTCCTCTGTGCTGCCTGCAGAGTGCAGGGAGAGGGAGAAGGGGCGTTGTCCTCCCAGGAGAGGCTGCATGGTGGCTCGTAGTCCCTATTCCATCACCTGCTGGCAAATGACTCTAGGCAAGTCACTTGGCATCTCAGCCTCTTCCTCAAGTGGGGCTGCCTCAGTGGGAGCCAGTCAGAATGAAGGCACCCTCCCCAAAACCTAGGACGAGAGACTGAGCTGAGTTTGAACAGGCTCAGAGGGGAGAGAAAAGGGCATTTAAGGTCCCAGGGCATGGTGCTTTGGAGGTTGGCAGGACTGGAAGGCTTAGGGGAAGTGGGCAATGTTTAGATGGGAAGGTGGAGCTGGGAATGAAGCAGAATATAGGAAATCCCTGAAAGTTTTTAAGCGAAGGTGTACAATAGGCACCCAGTGAATCCTTGAGGATTCGAAATGACAAATAAGAAATACTGGTTTAACAGTGTGCAGGATGGACTACCTGGGAAGAAAGCGGTTGCATCCAAGGAGAGGGGTTAGGAGGTCCCGGTGAGCATCTCAACTTGAAGTACTATGCTGGAAAGTGGAAAGGAAATGAATTTTTTTTTAAATCATAGATTTCCTTGAGGAGCTGAGCTAACTCATAGGCAGTGCATCCAGAGTTGGTGAAAATGAGTGAACACATCCTTGTATTTGCATAGCAGTGTAATTCTCTTTTAAATGTTCTTTCAGGTGTAGCCTTGTTTTTGACCTTGGAGTTCCCTGGTGAAATGGAAATATAGTCAGTACCCTATTTGACCCCCAGCCAGTGTTAAGAACCTGCCTTCAGGGCTTTGAGGAAGGAAAGTGACATTCCAAGAGGGCACTTCTCGAGAGCCTGAAATCACACAGCCAGGATCTATTTAGGATACTTTTATTCTCAGATAAAACTACTAATTGTGCTTATGCTTAATATATCCTAAACACAGAAAAAGGCACTGGTTTCTCCTCAGCTTCTCATTTCCTCCAGCTACCTTCCAGTAATGGTTAAGAGTTGAGGAAGGGCAGGTGAGAGCCTAGGGAATAGGAAGTCAACTGACTGGCTGGTTAACTTGTCAGAGATTGTCCCATGGAAACGGACAGGTACTGGACCCTGGTAAGGAGCTGAGAGAAGTGGAGCAAGAAGGACACAGGAAGCAGGACGAGGAGGAAGGGAAGAAAAAGAGAAGTGGCAACTCCTCTTTGTCGTCCTCATGCTTTGACCCCAGGCATTTTGGGGTCACCAAATTGAACCCCCAAATTGAACCTTTTGGGTCCTATGTCCAGCCCACCTTTCACCAGTGGGTCTTCCACAGAGGTCAGCTCATCTCAGAAACCGCCACAGCTAACTGGAGACAGGACTCATGCAGGAAGCAACGCCACATTTGATAAACAGTAATCATCACTGCATTTACAGCGTTCTGTATGCACCTTTTAAATTCTGTCATCTTTGAAAGAAGTAGTAGGGCCTTTATTAGTGGGTAGCCACCTGGTGAAAGAAATCTCTTTTGGAATCTTTGACACTTCTGCAAAGCAAATAGGCCCATAATTTTCTAAAGACTAAATACAGTTGTTTGAAAACCATTTTGTCTTTTGCAAAGGACAGGCCTTCCCCCTCTGTGTGATGCAGCATTGCCCCAAAGGTTGCCAGTTTCATGAATGAAGATTTATTTCTTGCAACTCCACCACGTATTTCCAAAGGATCCTTTCTGGTAGTGTCCCTTTGTATCAAAATCTGGTGGTAAACAGCTTAGCCTGGCCTCAATAGTTAAGCCACCACAGCCGTTCATCACAGCTGTGACCTCATTTTACTCCAGCTACTGTTCTGTCTCTTGCTTTACAATAAGTAGACCCTCAAACTATGTCATTCTCCTTTTTATTAGCAGATTTCTCTTTCCTGGCAGCTTTTTCATGGAAATATTTAGAACTTCCCAACTGTTTAACAAGACATACCCAAAGTATCTGTAGATAATGACCTAATAGGTGATTAGCTTGGAATTCCTCAAAACTCACATCAGCTGAAGCTGTCAGGATCATTTAATATACATTCAAGGGGAGGGCTAAGTCCTAAATGCTTCGTAGGAACATTCCTCTCTAAAAACTTGGCAAGAGCAAATCTCTATTTACATTATAACACTCATTCAAACTCTGGTTTTTTGACTGGGCATGGTGGCTCAGGCCTTTAATCCCAGCACTTTGGGAGGCTGAGGCAGGCAGATCACCTGAGATCAGGAGTTCAAGACCAGCCTGGTCAATATGGTGAAACCCCATCTCTACTAAAAATACGAAAATTAGCAGGGAGTGGTGGCGGGCGCCTGTAATACCAGCTACTCAGGAGGCTGAGGCAGGAGAATCACCTGAACCCAGGAGGCGGAGGTTGCAGTGAGCCAAGATAGCAACACTGTAGTCCAGCTTGGGCAACAGAGCAAGACTCCATCTCTCTGTCTCTCTCTCTGTCTCTCTCTCTCTCTCTATATATATATATAAATATAATAGTTAAAATAGTTAAAATGAAATCGAAAAAATTTAAAAATCACCATCTTGAGTACATGGTACATTTTGCTCTGATGTTTGATAAACAAACACACTGGTTTTTTTTTATTTTTATTTATTTATTTTTAGCTATAAGTAAACCCAAATACTCTTTGGATGGAAAATTCCAAAGATAAATAAAAAGCCCACATCTTCACTGAAAATGCCAAATGAAATCAATGATACTTAGGAGTATGATAATCAGTTCAGAATGGCTCAAGATTGACTGTCCTTTGTCCTGAGATGGGATACTCTTGAGTGTAGTTGAGCCACATTGATCATTGCTTCAGCTGGCCAGTCCCTTGGCTTGATTCCTAAAATGTATCCAGCTTTCATTTATTGAAACCCTACTGTGTACAAGACATTCTCCTAGGCACTGTGGGGGAGTAAGTATAAGGCACAGTTCCTGCCTCACAGCATCTGTTGCTGTTAAGGAAGATGGCATGCATGAGAATAACTACATGAGACATGTTGACAATTTACCACAATACAAGAGGTCTCCTAAAGAAATATAGGAAAGCTGAAGAAAGGAAGAATATTCTCCACCATCTCAGCAAGACGTATGTGAATGACATTTTGTTCTTAGTTAACTGATCCGTGCTATTTCTATTCTTGGGCCTATAAGATGTCACCGCTAAGCTATTCCACTACTATCTAGAGTTTAGGGAAGCAGTGGGGTTGAGCTGAGAGATAATTAAAGCCACTGGTAAAACAAACACAAAGGTTCTATATGAGGAGATACCTTTTGAGGCCCCTATACCTGCAAACAAGCCAACAAATTCCAGTATGTTTCCATCTACCAGTCGATTCTTTCGATTCTTCTAATCCCTTTTTTTTTTTTTTTTTGAGACAGGTTCTCATTCTGTCACCCAGGCTGGAATGTGGTGGCACATTCTTGGCTCACTGCAGCCTCCACCTCCCCGGTCACAGGTGATTCTCCCATCTCCGCCTCCTGAGCAGCTGGGACCACAGGCACATGCCACCACATCCAGTTAGTTTTGTTGTTGGTGGTGTTGCATTTTTTAGTAGAGGCGGGGTTTTGCCATGTTGCCCAGGCTGCTCTGGAACTCCTAGCCTCAAGTGATCCCCCCACCTCGGCCTCCCAGAGTGCTGGAATTAACAGGCGTGACCCACTGCGCCCTGCATATTCCTTCTCTTATAAAGAGTTATCCTAATGCTCTCTAACCATTTTTTTTTTTTTTTTTTTTTGGAGATTTGGAAGAGCTATAATGGGTTTTCCTGCTCCAATGCTTTGATTGCCAGTTAATTTCCTAATTTGGAGCTAACTACTAAACTGCTTAAAAATTTAAGACAAAGAGGCAACCACTTACTGACAAGCTTTCCATTTATTGCCATGGTATCTGAGGACATGGCTCTTAGCCGAGAACAGAAGCTTCCTCTTCTATCATAAAACAAACTATTCCCTTGTTAATATGGCTCTGCCAGATGTTTTCTTAGCCATCATCAAATATGTCGCTATCTTCATATGTAAAAGTAACAGAAGAGTTTGAAGCGTTTTAAGATCTGAGAGCAACTTCCAGGGTTAATGCTACATCAAACCATAAACTGCACGTTTTTCTTTCTGAATTCATATGTTCTTTATGAATTATAAAGGCTTAAATTCATAGCCATTTGGAGACAGCCTTTTGTTCCAACTCTTTTGGTGGCTTTCTTAGCTAACTGGGTCTTCAATTATTTTTCACTTTTGTTTAGAAATGGTGTAGCTGAGTTTTGTTTTGTTTTGTTTCAAAGGGTAATGAACTTAGAAAGTGGTCGTGTTGTTAAAAAGTATCTGTGTTAGTTAAGCCGGGCATGGTGGCTCATGCCTGTAATCCTACACTTTGTGAGGCCAAGGCGGGTGGATTGGGTGGATTGCCTGAGCTCAGGAGTTCAAGACCAGCCTGGGCAACACGGTGAAACTCCGTCTTTACTAAAACACAAAAAATTTGCCAGGCATGGTGGCATCCACCTGTAGTCCCAGCTACTCTGGAGGCTGAGGCACTAGAATCCTTGAACCCAGGAAGCAGAGGCTGAAGTGAGCTGAGATTGTACCACTGCACTCCAGCCTGGGTGCCTGGGTGACAGCGCAAGACTCTGCCCCTGCCTCCCCCTCCCCGCTTCCTCCCCCCAAAAAAAAGTATCTGTGTTAGTTGAACTGATACAGTTTCTTACAAAAAACAATGGAGAATCCAGTTGTATCAGCTTTGCAAATTGAGTAGTATTGCGTGTAACAACTAAATTGGGGGAGGGGGGTGGTGGCAACCAAGGATATGACAAAACAACGGTTTTTTATCAGTTTCTTAAAGTGTGCCTGGAGGCTCTTACCCCTTCAACCCAAGATCACTGGGTTTGCTATGAACACAGTGTGAATGGTGCCCTCCAGAGCTGTGCAACCAGGTAATTTACTCCCCCTCTTCCTATTAAATACCTTTTTTTTGTCCTTTGAAATGTCTTTTTTCTTTTTTTTTGCCCAGGCAATCTCGGCTCACTGCAACCTCCGCCTCCTGGGTTCAAGAAATTCTCCTGCCTCAGCCTCCTCAGTAGCTGGGATTACAGGCTTGCGCCACCACAACCAGCTAATTTTTTCATTTTTAGTAGAGACAGGGTTTCACCATGTTGACCAGGCTGGTCTCGAACTCCTGACCTCAAGTGATCCACCTACCTCAACCTCCCAAAGTGCTGAGATTACAGGCATGAGCCACTGAGCCAGGCCTCATTTGAAATTTCTTATAACACAATTCCAACTTTTTTTCTCACTCGGAATTTCTTGTAACGTAAGCCCACTTTAATTAAAAACATATTTATATATGCATGAAATAAAAAGCAGGAACAAGCAAAAGCGTTAATAGCTAAATCTCTGCTCCTGATACTTTTCATTTTCCGAATTTTTAAAAATTTTAATATATACTTTTTAATAGAGATGGGATTTCCCTATGTTGCCCAGGCTGGTCTCAAACTCCTGGGCTCAAGTGATCCTCCTGCCTCGGCCTCCTAAAGTGCTGGGATTATAGGTGTAAGCCACCACACCTGGCCCAGTATTCCAGATTTTCAACAACAGGTGTGTAATATATAATCAGGAAAAAGCAGGAAGTTTTGTTTCAATTTTGAAAATTCCATCTTCTCCAGAAAGCAATGAATGATTTTTTTTTTGGAGACACAGTCTCACTCTGTCATCCAGGCTCAAGTGCAGTGGTATGATCTCGGCTCACTGCAACCTCTGCCTCCTGGGTTCAAGCAATTCTCATGCCTCAGCCTCCCGAGTAGCTGGCATTACAGGAGTGCACCAGCAGGCCTGGCTAATTTTTATATTTTTAGTAGAGACGGGGTTCCACCGTGTTGGCCAGGCTGGTCTTGAACTCCTGACCTAAGGTGATCCACCTGCTTTGGCCTCCCAAAGTGCTAGGATTACACGCATGAGCCACTACTCCTGGCCTGCAATGAAGGATTAATTAAAAGTCTTTTTTTTTTTTTTTCTGTTTTTCACTCCTATGCAGATTTCAATCCCTACTCTGTGCTTAGACTGAGAATCTCCTCTTTTTTGGGGCAGGGGAGGGGACAGAGTGAGACTCTGTCACCCAGGCTGGAATGCAGTGGTGTGGTCTCGGCTCACTGCAAGCTCCACCTCCCGGGTTCAAGTGATTCTCCTGTCTCAGCTTCCCGAGTAGGTGTGACTATAAGTGGGTGCCACCACACCCAGCTAATTTTGTATTTTTAGTAGAGATAGGGTTTCACTATGTTGGCCAAGCCGGTCTCAAACTACTGACCTCGTGATCCGCCTGCCTCAGCCTCCCAAAGTGCTGGGATTACAGGCATAAGCCACCGCACCCAGCCTCTTGTTTTTGGGTTTTTTTGAGACGGAGTTTCACTCTTTTGCCCAGGCTGGAGTGCAATGGTGCGATCCTGGCTCACTGTAACCTCCACCTCCCAGGTTCAAGCAATTCTCCTGTCTCAGCCTCCTGAGTAGCTAGGACTACAGGTCCCCGCCACTATGCCAGGCTAATTTTTTGTATTTTTAGTAGAGATGGGGTTTCAACATGTTGGCCAGGCTGGTCTCAAACTCCTGACCTCAGGTGATCCACCTGCCTCGGCCTCCCAAAGTGCTGGGATTACAGGCATAAGCCACCACGCCTGGCTGATCTCCTCTTTCACTTTCCATGCCACAAGAGGCCCAGACAAGAGAGAGAGAGAATTTGTTCAAGAGGTGGGCTGTGAACACAAGTAGAGGGTCAGGGCAGTCACTAGAAGGGCTTATGGAGTTGAGAAAGGGTTGTTTTAAGGATGAGAGGCACTTGATGCCCAGGATATTGAGGAAGGCAGATCCCAAGACAACAGCAGTGCTGCCATCCCAGAGATCAAATGAGACAGTCTGGAGCAAGTCAGATGGTTCTGGGAGAGAATTCCTGAAGATGGAAGTTGGCTGAACACCCAACTGACTTTGACCACACTGCGAGGAGCATTATACACCCGGGAGAGAAGTTAGGAATAAACTAGTGATAAGTACCATAGAAAACATTGTGAGTAATTTTTTTAAAAAAGACTCCAGGGAAAACAGTTGTACAAGAAAGGAAAACTAATCACAGTAAATTACATGACTCAGCTATCACCAGTATTTGAATAGTCATAATGGAGTACATGCTGAATACTGACCCAGTCCAAATGTTTTTGGCTTTTTGTTTTGAGACGGAATCTCGCTCTGTTGCCCAGGCTGGAGTGTAGTGGCGCAATCTTGACCCACTGCAACCTCCGCCTCCCAGGTTCAGGTGATTTTCCTGCCTCAGTCTCCCAAATAGCTGGGATTACAGACACACGCTACCATGCCCAAATAATTTTTGTATTTTTAGTAGAGACGGGGTTTCACTATGTTGGCCAGGCTGGTCTTGAGCTCCTGACTTCAAGTGATCTGCCCATCTCCGCCTCCCAAAGTGCTGGGATTACAGGTATGAGCCACCATGCCCGGCCTTTAGTTTTATTTTTTGAGAGACTGGGTCTCACTCTGTTGCACAGGCTAGAATGCAGTAGGACAATCACGGCTCACTGCAGCCTTCGAACTCCTGGGCTCAGGCAATCATCCCCCCTCAGCCTCCTAAGTACCTAGGAGTACAGACATGAGCCACAGGGCTAGACCCAAATGTCAATGTAACTAGTTTAAACAGTGAGTGTATGTATGTGTATGTGAGTGATGCAAAGGGGAGGCAGATGAAACAAATACTCATCTTCCAACTGTAAATTCAATTAATAATGCCTAACAAGAAGAGCAAAGGTAGCATGCCATTTGGAAATATAGATAACAAAATAGTGAATGGAAGAGGTTTTTCTGTGGGGAACATGAAATGGCAGGAGGATCAGGGGTCTATTTTGTTTGTTTGCCTTATTTTATCTTAGTAATAACTGTTTAAGAACAGCCTAATACAAACTAAGTTCAAAACTTAATTAAAAATACAGATACAGGCTGGGTGCAGCGGCTCACGCCTGTAATCCCAGTACTTTGGGAGGTCGAAGCGGGTGGATCACCTGAGGTCGCGAGTTTGAGACCAGCCTGGCCAACATGGTGAAACTCCATCTCTACTAAAAATACAAAAATTAGCCAGGCGTGGTGGTAGGCACCTGTAATCCCAGCCACTTAGGAAGCTGAGGCACGAGAATCACTTGAACCCAGGAGGTGGGGGTACCACCAGATATGGTGCCATTGAACTCCAGCCAGGGCAACAGAGTGAGTCCCTGTCAAAACAAGAAGAACAAAAATACACACACACACACACACACACACACATTTATACAGATACTACTTTAAAAAGAAAAGCCTCCATTTTTTGTTTTTTTTTTTTTGAGATGGAGTCTCACTCTGTCGCCCAGGCTGGAGTGCAGTGGCATGATTTCAACTCACTGCAACCTCTGTCTCCCAGGTTCAAGCAATTCTCCTGTCACAGCCCACTGAGTAGTTGGGACTACAGGTGGCCACCACTCTGGGCAAATTTTTGTATTTTTAGTAAAGACAGGGTTTCACCATATTGGTCAAGCTGGTCTCGAACTCTTGACCAGGTGCTCCGCCTGCCTTTGCCTGCCGAAGTTCTGGGATTACAGGTGTGAGCCACGGTGCCCTGTCAAAAAGCCACCATGTATTATCTCTTCCTTGGTGCTCTGAGATAATCCCAGGACAGGGTGAACAAATGAGTTCATGATTATAATTTGCGTGTTCACTCCCTTGTCTCACTAAAAACAGGCTGTAAGCGCTTCTCAAGGGCAGTCAGCACGTCTGGTGTGCATGCCACAGTCTGCTCAGCACTGAGCACACAGCAGGCACTCGGCACCCACTTGCCAAATGAATGGTGACATGGGTAAGACAGGCTCCCATCTTTACAAACACCCGCAGAACTCAAGTATTTACAGACGAAATGACCCAGTGTCCGAGAATGGCCTTAAAATACTGCAGAAAAAAAGAAGTGTGGAAAAAAGAAAAAACAAGATTGGCAAAATGTTCATAAGGAGTGATGGGGACATAGGGCTTATATGAGTCTATTTTTGTGCATGTTAGAAAATTCCCATAATAAAACAGTAACAACAAGGACATTTACACAGAAAGAGGACCAGAATGAAGGGATGGCATCATGGCATAAATATATAAAATGCAGAATCTGGTGTTCAGCAAGGCTGGTGTAACAAGGAATATGTACATAAAAATGAGGGATCAGGGGAAAAAATTATGTCAAAGGCAAACCATATGCCAGGGACTTTAAATTAGCCCAAGAAGTTCACTAAAAGCTGACTGAAAGGAGGCACAGGGGCACTTAGTGAAGATGTAGAAAGGGGATGTTGAATGAAACACTGCTGGAGTTGCTAAGAAATGTAGGTTTTTTCCTTTTTTTTTTTTTTTTTTTTTTTTTGAGACAGGGTCTTGCTCTGTCACTCAGGATGGAGTGCACTGGTGTGAACATGGCTCACTGCAGCCTTGACTTCCTGGGCTCAAAAAATCCTCCTGCCTCAGCCCCCCGTGTAGCTGAGACTACAGTTGTGCACCAACACCCCCAGCTAATTTTTAAAAAACTTTTGTAGAGATGAGGTCTCACTATGTTACCCAGGCTGGTCTCAAACTCCTGGGTTCAAGTGATCCTCCTGACCCAGCCTCCGAAAGTGCTGGGATTACAGGCATGAGCCACTACACCCCGCCAAAATTTAGTATTTTGTCTTCCAAATATACAGAACCTGAAGGAGTTGAAAACCCCCAATTTAAAAGGCTCATAGCACAGTAGTGAATAATCCAAGCTGAGTCAGGCTAGGCTGGGTTTGAATCCTGGCTCCAACAGGTACTGTGTGACTGTGGAAAAGTTGCTTAGTCCCTCTAAGCCTTGGCTTTCTATCTGTAAACTGGGCATAGTAATAGTATGTATGAGATATGCTTGCTGGGAAGTCTAAATGAAGTAATACATGTCAAGTCAGACCTATGCCCAACTTATGGTAAGTGATTAATAAACAGTGGTTATTATATGCTTTGGGAGGTGACTGCCAAGAGAGCAAAGACCTAAGTTAAGTCAGCAGAGCACAATTTTGCCAGGGATCCAACTGTGCCCTCTACAGTCCTGCCCTATCCCTCAGCCCTAGGAAAGCTCCCAGGGGAACAGTCCCCTACAAAATGGCCAAGCAGTCCACAAGCACTGCCTCAGAACCTATAGGGCCACACACCATGCAAGACAATGGAGGTGTCTGGTCTGGGAACTCTGACAGCTGTCACAGATGGTGGGAGATACAACTCTCAGCCACCAAGGCAACTAGGGAAACAATCCCAAGATTCACATTGTGTCTGAGGGAAAAACAGGCTCATTGCCCAGGAGACATGAAACTTTCCTGATCCAGAGGTCTGAGAGTTTTTACTGTAAGCAGTAAAAGTAGAGGGAGGGTACACTGTGTATATGGAAGAGAATGAGGAGAAAGTAAGCTAAGTAAGTGTCACATACACACTACTACTAGACTTTGCCCAGCAGACAACAAGGAGCCATTGTGAAGGCTTTCCATCTGGAGAATGGCTATGGCAGAGATATGTTTGAGAAAGATGGCCTAGTCAGGTGCGGTGGCTCACACCTGTAATCCCAGCACTTTGGGAGGCCGAGGCAGGTGGATCAACTGAGGTCAGGAGTTCGAGACCAGTCTGGTCAACATGATGAAACCCCATCTCTACTAAAAATACAAAAATTACCCAGGCATGGTGGCAGGAGCCTGTAATTCCAGCTACTTGGGAGGCTGAGGCAGGAGAATTGCTTGAACCTGGGAGGCGGAGGTTGCAGTGAGCTGAGATTGCGCCACTGCACTCTAGCCTGGTCAACAAGAGTGAAACTCCATCTCAAAGAAAGAAAGAAAGAAAGATGGCCTGGCAGAAGGGGTGGAAGGACTGGAGTACAGGAAGACAACTGGTAAACAGGGCTCAATTTAAGGTGCTGAATAAGGAGAGACCAGAAGTGAGTGGCACTGCAAAGACAGGAAGATTCAATAAGATGACCAATGAGATGTGTGAGGTGAAGAGGAATCAAAAGTGATTCCAGGTCTCTGGCTTCCATTACAAGCAGGTGGAAGCTACTTGCTCCTCCCTCAATCCTCATGCTCAGTCAAGTTTGTTCAGGCCAAAGCCTTTGGCTTCATCTTTGACTCCTCTCTTCCGCTCACACCCCACATCCCGTCCAATCAACATTCATTCAACAAATATTCACTGCTGCCAGACAGTGTTCTAAGCACAGGGAACGCAGCAAGACAAAAACACCTGACTTCTTGAAGCTGCATCTAGTGGGAGAAACAGGTTATAAATAAGATACACAAGCAAAATATATCATATGTTAGATTATAAGTACTAAGGAGTAAAATAAAGCAGAGAAAAGTAATAGAAGTGCGGGGGAAAGGAGTTGCAATCTTAGATAAATCTGTCAGCAAACTGTATCAATGGTGGCACATGCCTGTAGTCCTAGGTACTTGGGAGGCTGAGGCAGGAAGATTGCTTGAGCTCAGGGGGTTGGGGCTGCAGTGAGCTGTGATCACGCCACTGCACTCCAGCCTGGGTGACGGAGGGTGACCCTGTCTCAAAAAAATTCAATTAATAAAAAAAAGTATGGGGTAAGTTCGGTCTATTTGGAAGCTGAGGGAGAGAAAATCAGTAGAGTGAGACACTGAAGATCTAAAAGTGAAAAAACAAGCACTACAAAAAGCATGGCATTCAGAGCATCAGAAATACCCTAGCTTTAAGGGTAGCAGAGACGCTTCCGCCTCTGAAGCAGGGGAGAATGGGAAGCATGGGTAAATATGCAAAGCAGTGGAGCAGTTGAGAAGTGATTTTGATGGTACAGATGGTACAGATCCTAAGACTGAAGGGGGCAGTCCTTAAGGAGAGAAGTGGTGTAGCCATTATTGAAATTCGGAATAAAAATGGACTAAAAATACCCCAAGGACTGTCCTGGAACAATGAAAGGCTGGCGGGGGCTCGAAACCCTAAGTTCTTGACAGAGCTAATCAGGATGGCTCTTTTTTCTTCTTTTTTTTTTTTAAGACAGAGTCTCACTCACTCTGTCACTGAGGCTGGAGTGCACTGGCGCTATCTCGGCTCACTGCAACCTCCATCTCCTGGGTTCAAGTGATTCTCCTGCCTCAGTCTCCTAAGCAGCTGGCATTACAGGCACATGCCACCATACCTGGCTAATGTTTTGTAGTCTTAGTAGAGATGGGGTTTCACCATGTTGACCAAGCTGGTTTTGAACTCCTGGCCTCAAGTGATCTACCTGCCTCAGCCTCCCAAAGTGCTGGGATTACATGTGTGAGCCACTGTGCCAGGCCCAGCAGGGCTCTTTGATGTTTCCCTCACAGTGTTTGGGGGTCTACATACAGCTGCAGTGAAAACAGCTGGCTGAGTTGATAGAAACTAACAATGCACAGGGCAGAGAAAAGAGAAAGGGCAAGTAGGCTAGGGACATGAAGGGCTGGGAAAAATGGAACTGAACCAACCCAGAGATTCCCCAACTCAGGATCCGAATGCTTTCACTGTGAGGACTGGGCCTAATAACCAGAGTCTCTCTGCATGGCGGGCTGCTGAGGACTTCGGGCAGAGGCCAAGGAGTTGGCTTTTGTGCTGAGCACAGAGGGAAGCCGGTGATGGGCTCTCAGGTAAACTCCGGAATAAAACATTTTAGAGGGTGACTCGCAACTGTCTAGAGAGTAGCCTCAAGAAAGATGGTGCCACAGGTGGAGAGGTAAGGAGAAGGGGGTTTCAGGAACCCCTCAGCTAATGTAGAGACCTGGACATGGGTGAAATGGGCCTGTGTAAGCAGTTCAGAAAGGAGTAATCTATTTAGGGCCTTGGGAGTAGGAGTGGAGAGTGCTGGCAGAGCCACTCCTGACACTGATACAACACAATGTTTATGATATAAGCCAAGAGGAGCCCTAAGGGCTCAGGCTTTTTGCTTGAAGTGTGGTTTTAAGTAGCTTTCAAGGCAAAACTCAACAGCCTTCCTAAAGGATTAACTGTAGAATTATTCCAATTTGAGGAATCAGAGGATTACACCTAAGTCGGTTGGTATTTGATATGTTTTGTAAAAGCCAACTTTAATAGGGTTCAGTTTCCTTTATCAAATTTTCATAGAGAGACTGAAAGTGTGATATAAGTATGAATTTATTGACATGAACTTCCTTTAGCTATGACTCTAACACAGGGTATCAAAGAGCTGAAGATAATGATACTAAACCCACAGGATCTGAAGTTTGCAGGGCTCCCTCCCCCTCAGAGAGAAAGGAGAGAAACAGAGAGACAGAAAGAAAGAGAGAGAGAGGGGGAAATATGAACAAATCTTTTAAAAAGAATCTGGAGAATGCCTTCAACTATAGTAAGAAGTAATGACAGTTTGACAATTTAAGCATTTTTTTTCCAGAAACATATATCTATTCCATAGATACCAAATCAATTACCATATAATTGAGTTTGAAAGTATACAAAATATTTGTTGTTCTTACATACTGAAATTAAAACCTAATTTTAAAAAGTGCACAGTAAAAACAGCATAAGGAAACCTACAATATCCATGATATATGTATTGTTTTCCAATTACTGCCGACATCAACTTCTGTATTTGCCTCATTGGTTACAAGTATGTTTTAAATATTTCAAGGCCATTTCCAACACTGACTAGTTTACTAGGTCCGACAATACTTCAGCTTCCTGAAGGCAGCCAGCATGGACGTGGTCTCAGCCCCGCAGCTCTGTGCAGCAGGAGCAGGTCTGGAAAGAACAGTCGCCAACCAGCTATTTGAAAACTATCGACTCTTGTTCTTTTTAGAATTCCCCTGTGCAAAGAAAAATATCAATAATAAGAACACAAACATTAAAAAAAAATAACTCACATAGTTTCTAAACCAAGCTGTCTGAAAGCTATATTTCACTTTGGAACACTTCCAAATGGGAGAATAGCTGATAACCTTGCATTAATTTATATTCAATAATCACAAAGCAGTTTGTTATACTCTCTCTCCTCTCTGCTTCTACAGACCCTATCCCTCTCGGGGCTGAGGACAGGAAATAAAGAGAGAAAAGAAAGCTACTATCTTGGATTTATCAAAACTACAAACATTCATTTTGTTCCAAAGACAAGAGAGTCTAAGATTTCAAGAAGCTGAATAAAAAAAGTTAGCCTAAACATGTCTCGTCATTGTTTAAATAAACACCTTTTAAAGGTCTTAATAGGTAAGAACTCTGAATATGTGCCAACTAACACCCAAATGGCACGGATTATCTGTCAAAAGTCAGCTTGGATACTGGCTGAGAACAAATCATGGAAGACAACTTACTCCACTTCCTCAAATATGGAGATTTGAATTTTCTAGTTTTGTGTAATTTTTCTTCTTTCTGGAGAGGCTCCCTTCTTGGGAATACATTTTAATTAAATGCCTGTATTTAACTCTTAGGCATAAACACGTTTTCTTCATGGAAGAAATGCTTGCAGAATACAAACATTAAGAGCAAGATCATAGCAAACAAATGGTTGAGGGTGTTTACTTAGTATCCAATGGAGACAATGTCAGCCATAAGATGATGCTACAGTAATGTAAATTACTAAACGGGGGAAAAGCAAAATATAGGATTACAGAATGATCAAAGACAGGTTAATGATATCAATTCAAACTGAAGAAAGGTCTCTTAGAGTTTTATTAATGGCTGGTATTTTATCAACAAGCTCTAAGAAGCTGTGTGCAGTGGTTCACGCCTGTAATCCCAGCACTTTGGGAAGCTGCAGCCGGTAGATCACTTGGGCATGGGAGTCTGAGACCAGCCTGAGCAACATGGTGAAACTGTTAAAAAAATACAAAAAAAGTTAGCCGGGTGTGGTGGTGCATGCCTGTAGTCCCAGTAGGGAGGCTGAGGTGGGAAAAACTCTTGAACCTGGGAGGTGGAGGTTGCAGTGAGCCAAGGTCTCGCCACTGCACTCCAGCCTGGGTGACAAAGCGAGACTCCATCAAAGAAAAAAAAAAAAAAAGTCAGAGGAAACTTGAAAATTCCCTAACTTCTGAAGTAGCTGCAATCCAATTACCTTCAGGACAATGAGGTTTGCTGTACTCAACATGTACCCCTCTCAATTCAAAACCAAATACTTCTGAAGTTCCAGATATTGAAAAGTTTTCAAAAATTATTGCTACTTCTTTTCAAATTTTAGGTGCTGAAACAGACTTTCTCATACTACTACACTAACACAAATTATATATACCACGAGAAAACCCAAAACACTACCTCTTCAATGTGTGTTTTCTACCACTACTAAGAATGTAACTTGTGAATTAGATATTGCTCTGCTGGAATATGGAATATCAAGAAACCAAAAGGTTAAGGGAGGCTTCCTTAAAAGGACCAGCCCCCCAACTCCCTTACCCCCAAGCTCAAGTTTCCTGAACCACAAGTAACTGGAGAACCATAATGAGAACCATACTGGGTGGTAACAATAATCACAGAAACAGCCAGAAAAGCATCAGAGACAGCCTCCAAAGCAGCACAATCAATGGATATCAAGAAACTATGTTGATAAACAAAATCATATAATGCAGATTCCAATGCATTAACATGATATATTTTCCAAGACCCTAAATGAACAAAATCCTGTCCTTACACCAATAGCAGATGCTAAAATAAAGCCATGGTTTCTCCATCTCTATTTCTCCCCAGTGTACACAGCAGGAACTCAATAAACGCCTGCTGAATCAAAAAGGGGTGGCAGCAGATCTCAAAGAGTGCAGGCTGGAGATGGTAAATCCCAGCTGGTGGTGGTATAATATTGTTATGAAAATGGGCTAAGCACATGAGATTATGCCAACTGAGGGAGCCCCTGGCCTCCCAAAGTTTACCTTTCATGGCAAAATGGTATATACATTGTTACAGTAATATGGACACGGTATGTGGATCTGCATTTCAGCCTAAACTTACTACCCAACATCTACTCTCTCAGTCTGGGCAAGCAGAGGGATTATGGGAAAGGAAATCAAAGGAAATCTAGTTAAAAGGGTAAGACATTCCAAGGTTATATGAATATTTATGAGAATAAATTTTCTCAAGTTTACTCTTCAACAGTACCATTTCAGGTCTTACATAAATGAAGAGCAATCCCTTTCTTCAAGCATTTTGTGAGTCCCCCTAACTCTTATGCAACAGTAGGAGAAATGCCAAAAATGCCAAAAAGCAGCTGATACAGTATTAAAGCCTTAGAGGCCAGACTTTCTCAGCTTTTAACTCAGCCAAAGACAATTAATACTTCTGGAAAAAAGGACAAATGATATTAAAGAAAATTATTTATAGATACTTTTTTTTTTCTTTTTTAGAGACAGAGTCTCACTCTGTTGTACAGGCTGGAGTGCCGTGGCACAATCATAGCTTGCTGTAACCTCAAACTCCTAGGTTCAAGCAATCTTCCCACCTCAGCCTCCCAAGTAGCTGGGACTATAGGCGCAGACCCTCATGCTTGGCTAATTTTTTCATTTTTTTTATAGAGATGAAGTATCACTATATTGCCCACTCCGCTCTCGAACTCCTGGCCTCAAGGGATCCTCCCACCTCAGCCTCCCAAAGTGCTGGGATTACAGGCTTCAGCCACTGCACCTGGCCTTTACACTTTAAATCTTATGTCCTCTTGCTCCTGAAATGCATGACAATAAAATGCCTCATATTAAATATTATATTACAGAGAGACTACCTCACCTCACCTCACATACCTTACTGGACATCTTTAGTGTGTCAATCTCTTCTCTCTGCTTAGATAATGTCTCATTCATGCTGCACAGGTGGTCACTCATCATACTTAACTGATCCTCGTAACTCCTCTTGGTAGTTGTCAGTTCATCCTAAATAGCAAAGAAAAAGAGAAAAATCAACATCCCACTAGTCATACCACTCTGAAGCTTTTTTAATTCACAAAAGAAAAATTGAACAGGGAAATTATAGTTTCCCAATAATTTACTGTGTATTTCAAAATAGCTACAAAAGAAGAATTGTTATGTTCCCAACACAAAGGTAAATGTTTGAGGTGCTGGACATCCAAATTACCCTGACTTGATCATTACACATTGTACAAAGGTATCATAATAATCAAAATACCACATCCCCCCAAAACATGTACAACTATTTACATCAATTTTTTAAAAAATTCTTTTAATTGGAAAAGCAACCTATCAAGATGGTCTATCTAATCAATTAACATGAAGGTTAAGGCACAGGCCTAACAAGAGAACAAAGTTAAAAGAAATGGGAAAACGTTTTTCTCAGTCTTCAAAATATGTTCATAATTTCTTTGCAAAAATTTAAGGGTTTCTTTCTATGCCAGGTATAAAATTATAAGAAAAGCCATCATTATCTTTCCAAATTTCCTTAGGTTTTGCTGAGCCATAGGTGAGGCCTACAACACACTGCCTCCATCCTACGCCTCAATGGCCTACAGCCCTCCCGGCAGCACCGTCCCTGAAAGAAGCACCCTTCATCTCTCTTCCCATCTCTCATGCTCTCTTCTGCTGCCTAAAATCTAATCCTGTGTGCCTAATTAATCTGATAAACGAATCTGAAGCAAAGAGGAAGTGGGTGTTGCTGTAGTGCTGTGTTTTTTCCTTGCCTGGCATCATGTTTTCATTAACAGAGGCTTTCTGAAAACAAAGATTTAAAACCAGGCAGTGAGTAAAAGAGAATATATTATAGCCCCACCCTTTAGTTTAGATCCGTTTTATGACACAGGAAAGAAAAGGAACAGAGTAATATGTACAGAACAAGCCTACAGCTCACCATGACGGGTATGTACAAGGAAGGAAAGATTCGGGGTAAATAAGTATTATTTAAGCAAATGCTGACTATAAAATGATTTAAAATTAGAATCAAGTCAGAGAAACAATACAACTACTTTCTGTCTAACATAAGATGTTATTTTTAATAAATTAGAAATACAGTGATTATTTTAAAAAGCATATCTAGAGATCAAATGCCTTTGGAAAAGAAATGCTGCTTTGCTACCAAAGAACTTTGAATGAAAACACATTAAAACCGTTTAGGTAACACTTAACTCACCTGAAGTCTGCTGATGTTCTGACTGGCAAGTTTCATTTCTTCTGTCAATGCTTCCTTAGACTTTTCAGCCAAGGCCAGTCTTTTAGAGAGTGCTCGGCACTGTAAAATCAGAAAACATTCCATTACTAAGGGAGCATTTTCTAAAACTAAATGTGCTTCAGGAAAGGTTGTTAAAAACACTTCCCAAAGGCAAAGTTACTCATGCATTCCACAAATAATCTGTTGAATACCTATAGGCATTGTATCACACATTAGAGTACACGTAAGAAAGAACTGGCCCCCACCTTTGTCATTTCAGTAAGGAGAAAAAAGTCTACCACCTTAAGATCAATGTTTTTTTCTTCGCTCTAGCCTGATGACCAGTGGTTATATATAATACATAAGAACTTTCTTTTTTCTTTTTTTTTGAGACGGAGTCTCACTCCGTTGCCCAGGCTGGGGTGCAGTGGCATGATCTTGGCTCACTGCAACCTCCACCTCCTGGGTTCATGTGATCCTCCTGCCTCAGCTTCCCAAGTAGGTGGGATTACAGGCATGCACCACCACACCCGGCTAAGTTTTATATTTTTAGTAGAGACGGGTTTCACTATGTTGTCCAGGCTGGTCTCAAACCCCTGACCTCAAGTGATCTGCCCACCTCAGCCTCCTGAAGTGCTGGGATTACAGGTGTGAGCCACAGCACCCGTTCTTTACATAAGAACTTTCTACATTTATCTAGGATTCATTTATATTTATACTAGATAAAAAGAAAAGTGATTATTACAAAAATTATCAGGAGCTCCTGACCATGCACTACGGATCCTAAGGTACTTTTCTTGTGTTTTAAAAGTCCTTCATTAGAGACCACATTATAGGAGCAATAAAAGCTTTACTTTTATTATGCACTACTTCCAAGGGAGAAAATGAGCACAAGATTGCAAAAATTCCAGGCTGCTTTCTTTAGGGGTTCTACCAAACCAACTCTATCCAGAGAGTGTGCAGATCAAAACGATAAAAGAAAAATCCTATTTCACAATATTGTTCAAAGAGGGTATGAGATTAAAAGGTTCACTAAACTTTCTGATAAGGTTACTGACAAGGAGGATCTGTTGAGACACAAGCAAATGCTATGTCATCATAAGGCTCTCAGAGCAGTAAAGTCATGTGGGGGGGCGGGGAGGTCACCACTTCCTGTTTACCAATAAGGAAAAAGTAGGACAATTTAAAAATTCTTGAATCACAGTTGCACAGAAGATATTTACTAAAATAACCAAATCTCTTGGAAATAAAACAGCCTAAAAAAATTCCTCAGTTACTCATTTCATTTCTCACAAAATTTCAGGGCAGTTCAGCCAACCAAATCAACTGCCTCCTACTAACCAAACATCTACTCTGTGCTCAGCAATGAACCTGACGAAGAGGAAGACAGACATGCAAGGCACAGGTCCTTGTGAAAAGGACAATCGAGTCTGAGACACTAACTCAGAATCAAACAATGAGGATCCACGCCTGCTGGACTGCTGGCTTAGTGATTCAGCATTTCTACTGCTAGTCATTCAGTTTGCTGTCCTCCCGCTTTCCTGCATTCCAACAAGCTGTCACTACTGATCAGCTTATCAAACATGTATGCGATGGCTGCTTGTGAACAACACTGAGCTAAGCACATGACTTATTTTAGCAGGAAATAGATGCAAAGCCCCTCTTCACTTTTAGCAACTGGCCTCCTATCAACCTCTTCAACTCTAGTATAAAAGAAAATCAAAAAGTCAGGTCTCAATAAAGAGTTTCTCCTTTCTTTTTCAATTTATTTAACAACTTTAAGCATTATAATTATCTATCTGCTATCCATAACTGACCTTTCAATAGAAAGTTTCAAGTCAGAGACCTTGAAGGCATTCTTTCACGTTGAGCAGCATCCATTCTATCTTACCATTTGTTTCCTACTCCTTGGTATCTCTACTTTCTATCTTCATTTCCCCCCTCAATTCTATTAATTGTGTACAATTTTATAGATGATATTGCATAGTGGAATAACTTTTTTTTTTTTTTTTTTTTTTTTTTAAAGGCAGAGTCTTGGCCGGGGGTGGTGGCTCATGTCTGTAATCCCAGCACTTCAGGAGGCTGAGTCAGGCAGATCACCTGAGGTCAGGAGTTCAAGACCAGCCTGGCCAACATGGTGAAACCCCAACACTAAAAAAATACAAAAATTAGCCAGGCATGATGGCGGGTGCCTGTAATCCCAGCTACTCAGGAGGCTGAGGCAGGACAATCACTTGAACCCAGGAGGCGGGGGCTTTTTTTTTTTTGAGATGGAGTCTTGCTCTGTCGCCCAGGCTGGAGTGCAGTGGCATGATCTCGGCTCACTGCAAGCTCTGCCTCCCAGGTTCACACCATTCTCCTGCCTTAGCCTCCCGAGTAGCTGGGACTACAGGAGCCCACCACCACACCCGGCTAATTTTTTGTATTTTTAGTAGAGGTGGGGTTTCACCGTGTTAGCCAGGATGGTCTCGATCTCCTGACCTCATGATCCGCCTGCCTCGGCCTCCCAAAGTGCTGGGATTACAGGCTTGAGCCACGGCGCCTGGCTCAAATCAGTCTTATATTTATTGAAATAGAGATTTTTAGTTGGTATACAGACTAGTCAATATTAACTCCGCTCACGCCTGTAATCACAGCACTTTGGGAGGCCGAGGCCAGCGGATCACAAGGTCAGGAGATCGAGACCATCCCTGGCTAACATGGTGAAACCCCGTCTCTACTAAAAATACAAAAAATTAGCCAGGTGTGGTGGTACATGCCTGTGGTCCCAACTACTTGGGAAACTGACTTCTCTCTTACAGTGAGTAGTAGGAAAACAGGACAGTGATCTAATTCCTGCAAAAAACCACCAATCTAAATCTACACTCACCTCAGCATAAAAATGCACTGACTTACTGTCAGCCAGCTGCAACTGAGACGTAAGTTCCACTATCCTTGCCATGTAGTGATTTTTAATTAAGTCTTCACGAGATTCCACATCTGGAACCTAAATAGAACACAAATACACATAAATAAACAAGTACCAGTGAGATGAAGCATTTCCAGAAAAAAAAAAAAGACATTTTGTACATTTTCACTTGAAGTTTGATGAGGAATCACTGTTCTCCTACCCCTCAAAGAAACTTCAGACATAGCAGCGAAGTGTATATTTCAAATTTATTTTATTTAGCATCCTTTCTATTTCAGAATGAAGTTATGGCTTCAAGAGAACAGAACTAAAGTACTGAGAAGCCCACTGGAACCATGCCCCTCCATCCAGCTTTTATTAGCCACAAACCTGACTTTCTTTTTTTTTTGAGACGGAGTCTCACTCTGTCGCCAGGCTGGAGTGCAATGGCATGATCTCGGCTCACTGCAACTTCCGCCTCTCGGGTTCAAGCGATTCTCCTGCCTCAGTCTCCCAAGTAGCTGGGATTACGGGCACGCGCCACCATGCCCAGCTAATTTTTGTATTTTTAGTAGAGACAGGGTTTCACTATGTTGGCCAGGATGGTCTCGATCGCTTGACTTCGTGATCCACCTGCCTCGGCCTCCCAAAGTGCTGGGATTACAGGCGTGAGCCACTGCGCCCGGCGAAACACAAACCTGACTTTCAAAATGTCCATCTGTCTGACTCCTATGCCCTCCTCCAACTGCAAGAGGGCAGAGGAAAGGGGCATATTTATTGGAACCACTAAAATCAAACATTCTTGTTTTCTCCAAAATTATCTTAAGACAACACTAACACTTGTAAACATACTAATAAATTAAACTATTTCTATATTGAAGAGTTTGTGGCCTTTGTCCCAGACTGGTATTTCTACTAGTTACTCAAACAATGACACCCTGTTGAGTTTAGTTTAAAAACACACACAGAAGTTCATGATTATCTATATTACAAGAATAAATACAGAAACCAAAGAATCTACAAGCTTACTTGAACTATATTAACCAGTTTGCCATACTGAGTGGTCAGTTGGATGACTTTGGTGCTTATTTAACAGTTATTTATAAAGTTACATCTTAAAGCAGCTGGGCACAGTGGCTCACATCTATAATTCCAGCACTTTTGGAGGCTGAGGCAGGTGGATCACCTGAACTCAGGAGTTTGAGACCAGCCTGGCCAATACGGCGAAATCCTGTCTCTACTAAAAGTACAAAAATTAGCTGGGTGTGGTGACATGCGCCTGAAGTCCCAGCTACCTGGGAGGCTCAGGCAGGAGAATCACTTGAACCCGGAGGCAGAGGTTGCAATGAGCTGAGATCATGCCACTGCACTTCAGCATGGGCGATAGAATGAGACTCTGTCTCTAGATAGATAGATAGATAGATAGATAGATAGACAGACAGACAGACAGATAGACAGACAGACAGACAGACAGACAGGGTTACATCTTAGATTATTTCAAAATTCAAAAGTGCAAACCTATCCGACAGGCCAAATCTGACCTGGGTTCACTTGCTTTGAGGGCAGGAAACAGCTACCAAGTACATTGTACTTAGTCAAGGCCCTGGATAGCCCTTGCTAAGCCCTGCTTTCCTGGCTGCCCACTGCGAGGACTAACACAGCTCTCAGCCTCATGTAGCATGCCAGCGAATGAAGACCCAAGCAGGAGCCACACCTTGTCAAATCTCCATGGCAAGTCAGTCAACAAGGCAACTATAAAAACAGGCTATAATTTGTTGGTGACTGTCAAAACAGAACCAGAGAAAAGGTACATGGATCCATCAATGAAGGTGGAAAACACTGGCTCCACATTTGCTAGAAGTGTCAGAAAACAACAACAACAATTGGACAAAGACGGCTTTTACAGGACTTTGTCGACAAACATGCTGCCAGATATTTACTAACAAACAACATGATGACAAGCACACGTTACCTCACTGTCCGATGTCCTGGTTAAAGTGCCAATCTAGAACATAAGGGAAAAAATCTTTTAGAACAGAATGTGTACATTTCAAGCACAGTAGGTCAAACACTTGTAATATTTTCTCCTCTCCGTTCATACCGTTTTACAGAGCATTGAGGGTACAGTACTAGAAGATCATCCTCGGACTGTCTCTTACTACAAGGACATGAAGATAGCTAACTGCATTTACTATTTCTGCCATGAGGCAGTAACCAGTAATGATCATCACTAAATCTTCTATCAAAATGCTGATTAGCCATTCTCACTGAAACCCAACAAATCACCCAGGAGAGAGGAGATCAGCTTTTAACCACAGCTTGCCATTTCTACGCCTATTTCCAAACCAGTAGCCAAGAAGGGGTAAAGACAGTTTTACAGTGACTATAATAATTAAACATTCGAAACAGAAAATGCAAATAATAAACACTCTGGTTGAAAGCTCAAAGGGAGACAGAAGAAATAAATACACTTTTGATATAATGTTATTATGACATGAGTAAGTATAAATTTTAGATGTAAATTAATGAAAACAAAAATGTAATTTTAAACACATTAAAATGGGCCGGGCGCGGTGGCTCAAGCCTGTAATCCCAGCACTTTGGGAGGCCGAGACGGGCGGATCACGAGGTCAGGAGATCGAGACCATCCTGGCTAACCCGGTGAAACCCCGTCTCTACTAAAAAATACAAAAAACTAGCCGGGCGAGGTGGCGGGCGCCTGTAGTCCCAGCTACTCTGGAGGCTGAGGCAGGAGAATGGCGTGAACCCGGGAGGCGGAGCTTGCAGTGAGCTGAGATCCGGCCACTGCACTCCAGCCTGGGCGACAGAGCCAGACTCCGTCTCAAAAAAAAAAAAAATAAAAAAAAATAAACACATTAAAATGCTGCTAGATTTTTTTCTAATTTTTTTCAGACACAGGTCTCCCTCTGTCACCCAGGCTGCATTACATTGGTACAATCAGCAGCATCGAATTCCTGGGCTCAAGAGATCCTCCATCTCCAGCCTCCTGAGTAGCTGAGATTACAGGCATGAGTCACCGTGCTTGGGTGCTGCTAGATTTTTTAAAAGTTTGTTTCTATAGTTTAAGATTTCAAAAACAGATGGTCATGATTACTTAATTCTGGTTATTGTTCAAGGTGGAGGGGCATGTGCTTGGGTACAATGACAAGGAAACTAATGGATTCTGTAAATAATAGATTATACTCAATGAACAGTTTTTTTTTTTTGTTTTTTTGTTTCTTTTGAGACAGAGTCTCACCCTGTTTGCCCAGGCTGGAGTGCAATGGTGTGATCTAGGCTCACTGCAACCTCCACCTCCCAGGTTCAAGCAATTCTCCTGCCTCAGCCTCCCAAGTAGCTGGGATTACAGGCGCATGCCACCACGCCCAGCTAATTTTTTGTAACTTTAGCAGAGGTGGGTTTCACCATGTTAGCCAGGCTAGTCTTGAACTCCTGACCTCCTGATCCGCCCACCTCAGCCTCCCAAAGTGCTGGGATTACAGGTAAGAGCCACCATGCCCAGTCAACAGACAGTTTTAATGTATTCTTTATAAATAGTATTCTCTGGAGTATTGTTCTTAACACTGAGAGTATATAAACTGAATGTGTACTAATGAATGTTATGCCCACCTGGCTGTAAGAGTCTTCGATAAGAGCCAAAATTTTTCTACTCAATGAAGCAGAAGTAGCAATTACTCTCTTTTAGTTAAAAAATGCTTGGAATAATACTCCAGTCATTTAATTTTACATATTCAAATATGACTGTAGTTTATAAAAATAAACTGCAAGGAAACATCTATTTCACCTGCTCATCTTTACCCCCTTACTCCCGGGTTATGATCTGAAAATGTGGTACAGCACCAAGTCCTTCAAAGGAACGGTATTGTTTAAATGCAAGGAAAACTTTTTACTTTTTTTTTTTTTTTTTTTTTTTGAGACAGAGTCTCGCCCTGTCTCCCTGGCTGGAGTGCAATGGTACAGTCTCAGCTCACTGCAACCTCCGCCTCCTGGGTTCAAGCAATTCTCCTACCTCAGCCTCCTGAGTAGCTGGAATTACAGGTGCCCACCACCACGCCCAGCTAATTTTTTTTTCTTTTTACTCTTCAGTAGAGATGGGGTTTCACCATGTTGGCCAGGCTGTTTTCGAATTCCTGACCTCGTGATCCACCTGCCTTGGCCTCCTAAAGTGCTTGGATTACAGGCGTCAGCCGCCACGCCCAGCAATGCAAGGAAAACTCTTAACACAGATTACTTCAACATTTTCTCATATGATACTAACAAGAGTATAAACTGATACAGTCCTTTTAAAAAATAATTTGGTAATAAAGATCAAGGAATTTGAAAATATTCATGCCTTCTGATGTAGTAATTCCAACCCTGAGAATACATCCTGAGGTAATCATTTAACATGCAGAAATAATCTTATACATAAAAATGAGACATTATTTAAAAGTTGTCACCAATGTCTAATCATAGGTAAACTAAGGTATGAGAGATACGGAATACTATGAAATCAGTAAGTTTATACTAAGTTTCTCATAACAGGAGGTTTATATTTTCACATTATGCTAAAAGATTTGAAATTTTATGTAGTACAATCTCAACTGTATATGAAATTTAGTAGAAAAAAATGATAACATTGGTGGCTTGATTATTCAGGATAATGTCATTTTTATACTTAAAATATATGTTTAAAAATTTTATTAATTTAAGCAATGCTTTTCAATTCCAGCAAAAAACAGAAATGTGTATTGTTTTGTGCTTTTACTTTAAGGTTATTGTTGTCTTTTTTTATAATATATAATAGACGGCTGAATATTCACATTATAATACTAGAGATCTTGCTAAAAATTACAAGCATTTTACTCTTGAAATGTTACAGAGTTAGAAATAAGTTTCTATCTGAGGTTACCTCCTCTGCCTCAAAGTGTTTGAACCAAAGTAATCTCCCGGTAAGATGAGCTTCCTCTGTTAATCAATTAACACTGAAATGAGCACAGACTTGCTCCCAGCACCCAAGAGGAAGAAGACAGAAAAGACACAAAGACACACACACATACACAGTCACACACTTAGTTCCCTTAAGGTCACTTAAAGGACATAGGGGTTAAAAGAAAGGCTGAAAAGTAGAAACATCAAGGAAAGCAGAAAACTCCATCTCTTTTTATTTCTGTTGCGCAGTGTGCAAGGCAAGACTCCAGGTTATTTTTGGCAGAAATCTGTTGTTGGTAGTTAACCTGTCTTTTGTTATAGGAGTGCTGGCTGTGACCCTTATGATGGAGAGGGAAGGTATCAGGTCCTCTCCACCCCTACACTAACTAGTTGATTTAAATAGCAACTTCTAAAGTCACCAAACCCAACTAAGGTCATTATCACTCATGGCCCAATAGTGTTCAGTACTAAAGATTTTTCATGTCCCTAGAAATTGTTTTCACTTACATATGTAAGAATAGGGCTTTCCACTGAAAATGTTCAAATAAAAAGATAATTCTAAACTTTCAGCAATTGACATTAACAACTCAAATATACCAGCATTGTGCTTGCTTCAGCAGCCCATGTACTAAAATTGGGACGATATGGAAATTTGCACGGCCCCTGCTCAAGGATGACATGAAAATTCATGAAGCAATCCACGTTTAAAAATTTTTATTAATTTATAAAAAATATATATATGCCAGTGTTACCAATTCCAGCACCTCAGTAAGGCAAGCAGTAAGCAAACGAGTTTATTTGATTTTTATTTTTGTTTTTTGTTTTTAGAGTCAAGGCCTCACTCTGTTGTCCAGGCTGGAGTATAGTGGTACAATAATAGCTCACTGCAGCCTTAGACTCCTGGGCTCAAAAGATCCTCCTGCTTCAGCCTCCGGAGTAGCTGGGACAACAGGTGTGGGCTACCACACCTGGCTAACAAATGAGTTTATGTTGGCTAATCTGTTTTCTGACATGGGTAAGACACAAGGCTATCTTGGTTAAGAGGGCAAGGATGGGATGAGACATCACATCACTTATCAAGTGTGTGACTTCATGTGAGTTATTTCTCTTTGATCCTTGGTTTCCTCAATTATAAAACGGAGTTATGACAGTACCTACAATCTCACACAGGCTGCTGTCTATGAACCAGGAAACAGACCCTAACCAGACAGTGAATCTCCCAGCACCTGAATCTTGAACTTCCCAGCCTCAAGAACTGTGAGAAATAAATTTCTGTGGTTTACAAGATGCTCAGTTTATGGTATTTTGATATAGCAGCCTGAATGAACTAAGACAATGGTTAATGTTGAATATTAGATCCTTACCAATCAGCATTTTAAAAAGAAAACTGAGGGCAACCAAGAAGACACTTACTAGACTGGTGCTCTGAATGGGCTCGGACACAGCTTTAGCTGTGGCTTCATCCTGGCCAGCAGCATTTGACACGGCAGCATTTTCCTGGGCCAGCCCAACCAGCTGGCCACTACTTGTATTCTTCAGCTTATCTGCAATTCGCTGGTTTTCTTTTTCTAGCTTGATTTTGGCTAATTGTGCTTCCAACATCCAATGTTCTTTTTCCTGCTCCAGTTTAGAAATCTTTTCCAAACTCTGTTGAACCTTGAAAAATAACAGTGTTGTATCTTAGAGACTAATATAGATAAAACTTAGTGGCCAAAAACTATGTTACAGAATGTAAACCAAAACTACCCCACAGAGGTAAAAATATAATAATAAAGCTTGACCCTAGAATAGGGAGAGATTTGTTAGACATGATATAAAAAGCACAATCATAAATCGAGAAATTATAGTAAGACCAAAAAAAAAAGAAAACTCTACTCATTGAAAAACATCAAGAGTGAAAAGAAAACTCAAATTCAAATTAGAATCTGTAAAGCATTTATCCAACAGAGATCCAATAACCAGAACATACAAGGAATTCTTGCAAACCAGTAAGATAGACAACTCAATAGAGAAAAAGGCAAAGAAAAAAAAAGAAAAGAAAAAAATAACCCAACAAAAGACTTGAACAAGACTATAAGCAAATTAAAAAGTATGCAATGTCACTAATTATCAAAGCACAGCAACTTCAACCATCCACTTAACTAAAATAGAAAAAATAGAGAATACAAAAATGGGCATATTTGTGAACAATTAGAACTATAGGTTGGTGCAAAAGTAATTGTAGTTTTGCCATTTATTTAAAAGTAATATCAACAACTGCAATTACTTTTGCACCAACCTAATACCATATACTGTGCTGAATGCAAAAAGCCAGATCAGAAAGAGCATAATTGCATTTAATAAAAAGTTCAGTATCGGTTAAAAAAAAAAAAAAAAAAAAGTTCAGTATCAGGAGACTATGCAGTCACTACTCTCCTACCTTTGGGAGAGAGGAGAGTAGTGACTGGAAATGGGCATGAGGAAGGCTTCTAAGGTCCTAGTAATTTTTAAGGTAAATCTTTGCTACAAAAAACTCTCAAATCGTTTTTTCTCTGTTCTCACACTTTAACAATCAATACAGGAGACTTCTGTGACCCCATAATATGTGGGGATATTTCCCCACCAACAAACAAGTAGCCAGTTTTATTGTGGACATCAGCTGGATGTCCTCCCATTTAATTCTACCACTATCTACATGGAGATAGTGTTAGATCCCACAGATTGCGAGCTCAGTTCCCAAAAATGCCTCCCCTGCAGACAGCAGTCGCAAGTCTGGACCTTGAGAACTCCCTCTTCGAGTTTGATTAATTTGCTGGAGTGGCTCATAAAAGTTAGGGAAACATGTTTACTGGCTTATTACTGAGGATACAGATTAAGAGATTTAGAGTGAAGCAGAGGAAGGTGTGCAGAATTTCCATGCCCTCCCTGGGCATGCCACCCTCCAAGAGCCTCTATGTGTTCAGCTATTCAGAAGCTCCCAAACCCTGCCCTCCTGGTCATTTTATGGAGACTGCACTGGATAGGCATAATTGACAACCATGAAGAAATGTGACTGGATCTAAATCCAACAAGCCCCGCTGGGCACAGTGGCTCACGACTATAATCCCAGCACTTTGGGAGGCCAAGGCAGGGGGATCACCTGAGGTCAGGAGTTCAAGACCAGCCTGGCCAATATGGTGAAACCCTGTCTATACTAAAAATACAAAACTTAGCCAGGCATGGTCGTATGCACCTGTAATCCCAGCTACTCTGAAGGCTGAGGTAGGACAATCGCTTGAACCCAGGGGGCGGAGGTTGCAGCGAGCTGAGATCATGACACTGCACTCCAGCCTGGGAGACACAGCAAGGCTCCATGTCAAAAAAAACCCCACAAAACCCAATAAGCCCTGTCAGTTTAGATTCTTCTCTGTGCAGCAGCATTTCTTCCTCTAAGGTATGGGGCAAGACCTCCTCTGGAATGAAGGTCTTATGCCCTATAATGCCATATAGTCAGATTAGAGTCCTGCCTTAGGCAAGTAAAAAGAGGGCAAGAGAAGATCAGAGAGAGAGATTCCATTTACTGCAACAAGGACTATGGGAGTTATGAGCCAGCAACCATGGACAAATATATACATATATTTTTTTTTCCTTTTTTTCTGAAAAAGACGGTGCCTCCCACTCCCACCCACTCCCCAAATTCAACTGACTACTAAATACTGCAAATTTTTCATTCCTGCTCCTTTAAGAAATGAAAATAACTCAGAGTCACTAGCTCTTGCCCCCTCTTGTACTTTAGTATTTCAGACATTTAAATCTAGTACCTAAAAAAAAGAATTAATCATCATGGCCAAAGTATGCTGATAGTACTTTAGTTCCAATTATAACACCAATTGAATCAAGATGACTTAGAGTGTAAACATGTTTTTCAACAAATTATGTCTATTTGCTTTTTAGTATGTATTAAACAATTCATTTCACATGTTTATGCAGACTTTTGAATCATTCTACATATCTTAAAAACTTTCTTTGGGGGATTTAACATTTCTGTTCTTTAACAATTTCCATGGTTTTCCCAGTGCCATACTTGCTGTGCAAGGCCTTCTCGACTTTCAGTAGAGCTGAGAAGGATGCGGCGGTTTGCCAGTGCTTCCTCATAAGGCACAGACTCCAAGAGGGGCTATGAAAAAAGCATCATAAGAATTAAAGAAAAAATACTGTATCACCCCTTCCCTGCATCCAACATACACAAAGAATGCTAAACGAGGTATGACAATAAATTCAGATGTATGTCAAAGTAGACTATTTTCTTTAGTACATGTGAAAAGAAAGATAATTTTTTAAAAGAAAAATAATAGGCCAGGTGTGGTGGCTCATGCCTGTAATATCAGCACTTTGGGAGGCCGAGGCGAGTAGATCACGAGGTCAGGAACTCAAGACCAGCCTAGCCAATATGGTGAAACCCTGTCTCTACTAAAAATATAAAAATTAGCCAGGTGTGGTGGCACACGCCTATAGTCCCAGCTACTAGGGAAGCTGAGGCAGGAGAATCACTTGAACCCGGGAGACGGAGGTTGCAGTGAGCAGAGATTGCATAATTGCATGCCAGCCTGGGCAACAGAGGGAGACTCCATCTCAAAAAGAAAAAAAAAAAAGGGAAAAATAATAAAGAATTTATAACAATTATAAATGGTCACTGACTTACCTTGGTTCAACTGATGATTTTACAATGGTGCATTTAGTAGAAATCATACTTTTGAATACTCATACATACAACCATTCTGTTTTTCACTTTCAGTACAGTATTCGGTAAGTTATATGATACATTCAACACTATTACAAAATTGGCCAGGATTGGTGGCTTACTCCTGTAATCTTAGCACTTTGGGACACTGAGGTGATGGATGGCTTGAGGTCAGGAGTTTGAGACCAGCTGGGCCAAAATGGTGAAACCCTGATGCTACTAAAAATACAAAAATTAGCTGGGCGTGGTGGCACACACCTGTAATCCAAGCTACTCAGGAGGCTGAGGCAGGAGGATCCATTGAATCCCGGAGGCAGAGGCTGCAGTGAGCAGAGGTTGCATCACTGCACTCCAGCCTGGGTGACAGAGTGAGTGAGATGCCATCTCAAAAATAAATAAATAAGGCCAGACACAGTGGCTCATGCCTGTAATCCCAGCACTTTGGGAGGCCGAGGCGGGTGGATTACCTAAAGTCAGGAGTTTGAGACCAGCCTGACCAACATGGTGAAACCCTGTCTCTACTAAAAATACAAAAAACATTAGCCAGGCGTGGTGGCAGGAGCCTGTGGGAGGCTAAGGCAGGAGAATCACTTGAATCCAGGGGGTAGAGGTTGTGGTGAGCCAAGATCGTGCCATTGCACTCCAGCCTGGGTGACAGAGCAAGACTCTGATTCAAAAATAAATAAATTAATTAATTAAATTAAATAGGCTTTATGTTAGATGACTTGCCCAAGTGTAGGCTAATGTAAATGTTTTGAGCACATTTAAGGCAGGCTAGGTTGGTAGATTAGGTACATTAAATGCATTTTTGACTTTTTTCTTTTTTTGTGACAAGGTCTCACTTTGTCACCCTGGGCTGGAGTGCAGTGCTGTGATCACGACTCACTGCAGCCTTGACCTCCCAGATTCAAGGGCTCCTCCTGCCTCAGCCCAGCCTCCCAAGCATGTACCTGGGACTACAGGCATGCACCACCATGCCAGGCTAATTTTTTTTTTTTTTTTTTTTGTAGAGACGAGGTCTCCCTATGTCACCCAGGCTGATCTTCAGCTCCTGGGCTCAAGTGATCCTCCCACCTTGGTGTCCCAAAGTGTTGGGATTACAGGCATGAGCCACTGCACCCGGCTGCAATATTTTCAACATACAATGGGCTTATCAGGACGTAATCCCATCATAAGTCACGGGGCATCAGCAGAAGCTACACTAACTAAAACCATATGGACTTGCACCAATATAGACAGATGAAGAACAGAATAGAAAATCCAGAAACAAACAGAAGCATACATAAAAATTTATTATCTGGCAAATACTGCATTTCTGACTGAAGAAAAGATGGACTAAATAAATGATACAAAAACAACCAGCTAATTATTGAAAAAAAAATGTAGATCCTTCTTTGACATCTTGTATCAGAATAAATTCTAGTTGAATTAAAGATCCAAATCTAAAAATTTATTTATGTATTTTTTTCCAGCTACTACAGGCTGCCTGTCCAAATGTAAAAATTTAGACTGCAAAATGCTGGAAGAAAATAGAGGTGACTACCTTGGAAAGTAACCCTGGCTAAGAATGATCACCATGAAGAAAAAAACCTATTTGATGATACAAAAATAAAAACTTCTATTTTGAAAAACTACTACAACAAACTAGGGAAAAATACTTCCCACATAAACACAAAATTAACATTCTTAATATAGAGAGAGCTCTTTCAATCCTACTTAGAAACATTTATTTAAAAATAGGTAAATGACCTGAATAGAGAATTTATACAATAAACACAAGTGATAACCATGAAAGGACGTTCCATCTCATTAACAAGCAAAGATATATAAACCAAAACAACAGCAAGAAACTTCTGAGATGGACAAATATTAAATGCATGGGTTAAATTCATATTTCTACTACTGGCAAACTATAAATAGGTAACCTCCCTGGAGTATAGTCTGGAAAAACATGCCAAAATTTGAAACATTCACAGACTTTGAACCAGCAATTCACATAGGGAGATAGGTAGCTTTTATACTGTGGGAAGTATCCTTCAGAGTACCCATTTTGAAGGACAACTGGCAACTACTATTAAAACTTAAAATGTACAAGCCACATGGCCTACAACACTCTACTTCTCATATTCCACCCATGTGCCCAAGGAACCATTTACAAGGCTATCCCTTGCAGTATTATTGTAACGGTAAAAAAGCGGAATTAACCTAAATGCCTACCAATTAAGGGAAACCTAAACAAACTATGGAACATCCATATTATAGAATTCTATGCCGTATCTAAAAGGAATATAGTGAGTACCACATGTAATGATAGAGACAGTCTCTAAATCATTATTTTAAAGAAAAAAAGCAAACTGCACAATGAAACATGCATTTGGTAAGAAAAAAAGACAAGAAAAGAAAAAAAGAGAAAAGAACAAAAGAAAAGTGAAGGAAGGAAGGAAGAAAAATTCTGTGTATTGTTTATAGATTGCATGCTTATAAATGCTCAAAGAGCCTGAAAGGTTACACATCAAACTGAAAACTATGGTTACCTCTAGAGAGGAACTGGAATTAGGGATTATAATTTACCTGTAATGATCAAATTTAATATAAGAACGTGTTTATGCACTGCATAGTTAAAATGTTTAAAGAAATGAAGAGAAAAAAGTAAAATGCACAAATTGCATGTGCAAGAATATCCACTGTAGCACTCCACTGTAACAGTGAAAAACAGGCAACAACTTAAATATCTACCAGCAATGAATTAAATTATACATTTACAGAAGGAAACACTATAAATAATGATGACAGCTGGCAGCTCTGGGTGCACTGTCTATAAGTTAGCCCTGCTCTGCAAGGAGCAGCTAAAAAATAAAAAAATATAATAGTAATTTATATTATATTTTATATTTTATTATTCCTATTTCTTTCATTCTTTTTTAATGATGTCCCTTGAGTCATGTATTTTATAGATACAATTTTTGAGATACATATAAATATATCCTCAATGCATTAAGAGAAAACAAATTCTAAAACAGTCTATGCACCTAAATACATTCTGCTTTTTATAGTATGTGTGTGCACGTGCACTCACAACATATACTAACATTTTTTGGATATAAATATATTGTTTTCTAACAAAGTCAAGTGTAGCTACAGTTGGGTGGTAGGATTACAGGTGACCACAATTTTCTTCTTAATGTACTGTAGTATCTTTTTTTTTTTTTTGCAACAACCGCATATTCTTATTCAGAAAAAAAATCACACACATATTTCTCTTTGTTCTGTTTCCACAAGTTTACGAGTTTCTGAAGTTCAATATTTACTGTTTGCCTGGCTACCTCACCCCAGGCACTTTATCAGGCACTTGGGACATGAGTCCAACATGGCCTATGAATATAGGCAATGCTGCTTATCAGGTAAAGTCCGGGTCCTGTCACCTCCTCTTCCCCACAGTCCTCCCCCAACACCCACCAACAACCTGCACCCCAATATCGTATAAAATGTCAGCAATATAAACTGCAGAAAAACTCTTGCCATTCTATAGAATGATTCCTGATGTTTCCTGTGATTTAACCATTAACAGCAGCTAACAAACCTTTCTCAAAGACTTCATATAGGCAGCAGCTTTTTTCTTATACTGTAGCATGCATTCAGCGGAAAGAGGACTAATGAATCCACTCGCTGCCTTAGGTCCATAGCTCAGTGAAGCAATGAAGTAGTCCAAATTGTTGCTGAAGAAGGATGCAATCTAAACAAAGTGTGACAAGAAAACAGATTTTGTTTTCCAACAATATATCTAAAATATATATCTAATAGTTTTTGCAGCAAAGTTTAAAGATGTTGAGAACGGAAATGGAAATGAAATTCCAACACCTGCCCCAAAGCCCACACTTATTTATTTGAGAATACCTAGGCAATGGATTATAATAAAAAGAGGATAACAGTATAAATAGAACAAATTTCTGACATGTCCTTTTCTAGACAATTTCTATTCTTCCTGAAAACCAAGACTGATACTCATTGATTCTGTAGGTGACTTTCATGAGCTCTTTACCTCGTTGATTTCTGCCGCTCTTCTTAAAATATCCATGTTTGGATTTCTAGATTCCATTTATATTTTAACTTTGAATATTTCATATTCTAACAGAAGATATAGCACAGTATCTTGAATATGTAACCTCCATTTAAATTTAATTCTATAAATCTCAATTTATAAATTACAAATACAGAAAAGAAAGACTGAAAATTCAGTAGACTGTCATTTACAGATTTAACATTTGTTAACTCTATGTAAGCAGCCACAAAGATCTATTGCTATAACTTTCTGAGCCATGATTTTGAATCTCTAGTGTTTGGTAATACTTGTGATAATACTACCTCCGTGGTTTTGTATCTTAACAAGTACTTTAAAGTGACTTCAACATGTGTCTTTTCATTGAACCTTTAATAGTAGATCATGATCATCTGGATCATTAAATACTTAATTTTCACTACAAACTGACCAAAGTGTGGTTTCTTTTTTTTTTCTTTTTCTTTTTTTGAGTCGGTGTCTCGCTCTGTTGCCCAGGCTGGAGTGCAGTGGCACGATCTCGGCTCACTGCCACCTCCGTCTCCTAGGTTTGTTTGACCGATTCTCCCGCCTCAGCCACCTGAGTAGCTGGGATTACAGATGCCTGCCACCAGACCCAGGCAATTTTTGTATTTTTGTCCGTTTGTTTGAGACAGAGTCTTGCTCTGTCATCCAGGCTGGAGGGCAGTGGCATAATCTATGCTCACTGCAACCTCCACCTCCTGGGTTCAAGCCATTCTCCTGGCTCAGCTGCCCAGTAGCTGGGATTACAGGCGCGTACCACCATGCCCAGTTAATTTTTGTATTTTTAGCAGAGACGGGTTTTCACCATGTTGGTCAGGCTGGTCTTGAACTTCTGACCTCGTGATCCGCCCGCCTCGGGCTCCCAAAGTGCTGGGGTTACAGGCGTGAGACACTGCACCTGGCCTAATTTTGTGTGTTTAGTAGAGATGGGGTTTCACCATGTTGGCCAGGCTGGTCTCAAACTCCTGACCTCAGGTGAGCCACCGTGCCCAGCCCAAAGTGCAGTTTTTTTTTTTTTTTTTTTTTTTTTGAGATGGAGTCTCACACTGTCGCCCCAGGCTGCAGTGCAGTGGCGCGATCTCGGCTCACTGCAAGCTCCACCTCCCCGGTTCTCACCATTCTCTGGCCTCAGCCTCCCGAGTAGCTGGGACTACAGGCACCTGCCACTGCACCCGGCTAATTTTTTTTTTATTTTTAGTAGAGACGGGGTTTCACCATGGTCTCGATCTCCAGATCTCGTGATCCACCCACCTCGGCCTCCGAAAGTGCTGGGGTTACAGGCATGAGCCACTGCGCCCAGTCCAAAGTGCAGTTTCTTTAAGAATCCTTTGATAAACCAGGTGCGTTGGCTCACACCTGTAATCCCAATACTTTGAGGCTGAGGTGGGGGTATTGTTTGAGCCCAGAGTTCAAGACCAGCCTAGGCAATATGACAAGACCTCTCACCTCTTTAAAATTGAAAAATTAGCCAGGCATGGCGGTGTGCATCTGTGGTCCCAGCTACTTCGGAGACTGAGGTAGGAGGCCTCACTGCAGCCTCAACCTCCTGGACTCAAGTAATCCTCTTGCCTGAGCCTCCCATTCTGGCTAAATGCTTTAGCCAGAAAAGTTACAGTCTTGTATACATTAAAGAATATTGTAGTTTGGTAAATTTTAAAAAGTAATTTGTAAAACAGAGTATTCTACTTTGGCAAAAATTGGTCAAAAATTAATTACTAATGGTCTGAAAGGTTATATTTTTCACTGATATTTTACTATATCAAATGAAATTCTATGTTAGGTAGTATTCAATAAAGTAAGGATTCCAAAAATCTTGAGCTATATAGTCCTTGTGAATGACATGGATTCATGCAGTTGTTTGCATTTGGATCATGGTAGTATATTGTGAGGTTTATTTTCTTTTTTCTAATATTTCTACATTTTCCAGACTTTTTTTAATATGAATATACTACACTCTTCTACTGGGTTCTTAAGGAAATTATGAACTGTAAAATTAGGTTCCTCAAATCATATCAGCTAAGTATTTAGTATTAAGCTGACACCAACTAACATTAGTTCAAATATTTCAGTTGAAAACCATTTATTAAAATTCCAGAGTGAAGATCAAATATCTTTCCTTGAGATGACATTTTATGGTTTCAGGCAAAGTAAAGCTAAAATAAACTATGAAATATACAACTATTTAATTATTTCAGCGTTCTCAGGCGATCGAGACCATCCTGGCTAACACAGTGAAACCCCGTCTCTACTAAAAATACAAAAACAAAATTAGCCAGGCGCGGTGGTGGGCGCCTTTAGTCCCAGCTACTCAGAAGGCTGAGGCGGCAAAATGGTGTGAACCCGGGAGGTGGAGCTTGCAGTGAGCTGAGATGGCGCCTCTGCACTCCAGCCTGGGCAACAGAGTGAGACTCTGTCTCAAAAAAAAAAAACAAAACAGTTGGCAAATACAGAGACTCATAAAATACCAACATTCTCTTTTTATATAATTTTTCTCAACTGAATCAAAGTTAGGATTATCCTCCGAAAGCATCTGGCATGCCGTGGATGAAGGAGGTGAAAGAGAAGGTAGAGGGGATGGTCCTCTGGCTCAGGAATTCTGTCCACATAGATCTGTAAGCTGATGGAATCTAAAGATAACACGTTTTAATCACGACCCCACAGTATAGCAAGTGGTCACAGGACCAGTCTAACTTTGAAAAAGATGACACTGGAATGTCTAACATGATCTATGATCATTTCTGACTTGTAAATCACTTGAAGAATATTTGTTCCTATTATGGTCAACCTGTCAGAAGCAGAAGAGTATATAAAGACAGACACAGAGATAAGCATTTCCTTTGGAAATCATGCTCAGTCTGCTGAAATAAATGGGCTAAGATAGTTCTGAACACAGTCCTTTTGGTTTTATACATGTAGGACATTCTCAGAGAAATCTTAATCATTAAAGTTGTTGATGACAGCCACATGAACGCATACTCTGAGAATATACCTTCTGCTGAAACAGGAAAATCCATGATCAAAACATTCTTTTTTTTGGAGATAGGGTCTTGCTCTGTCACCTAGGCTAGAGTGTGGTGGCTTAAACACGGCTCACTGCAGCCTCAACCTCCTGGGTCAATCAAGTAGCAGGGACCACAGACGCACATCACCATGCTTGGCTAATTTTTAATTTTGTAGGGATGAGGTCTTGACATGTTGCCCAGGCTGGTCTTGAACTCCTGGGCTCAAGCAATACTCCCGCCTCAGCTTCTTGAAGTGCTGGGATTATAGGTGTTAGCCACTGCATCTGGCTTATCAAAGGATTCTTAAAGAAACTGCACTTTAGTCAGTTTACAGCGAAAATTAAGTATTTAATGATCCAGACGATCATGACCTACTACTAAAGGTTCAACGAAAAGACACACGTTGAAGTCACTTTAAAGTGCTCATTAAGATACAAAACCACAGAGGTACTATTATCACAAGTATTACCAAAAAAAAAAAAAAAAAATACAAAAACACTAGGAGGAAAAAAACAAAATATTAATGGAACGTATATTGTGGTGGGTTTGTTTTCTTTTTTTGTATGTTCCCAGTGTTGTATATGGCAGACCCTTCATATACACAAGGATCTATGTTGAGACTACCTAGAATCTTCTAATCATCCAATACTGCATTAAAACATAAACAGGGACTGATCTACACACTCAAGACAAATGCTCAACAGTCACTGTCATATTGCTTTAAACATTAGGTAGGGAAGCAGCATGCAGTGCATGTGCCTATAGTCCCCGCCACCCAGGAGACTCCCCTGAGTCCAGCAGTTTGAGTCAAGCCTGGCAACATAGTGAGAGATCCCTCTCTTAAAATAATACGTCAGAGTAAATACTGGGTAGGAAGCAGAGGAAAGGGAGACAGCTTTATTTTACCTTAAACCCTTATATTCCAAAATCCTTTTACAGATCCATTTTCCTATGTCATTCAGAAAAAAAAGCACATATTTAAGAGTTTTAACATCAATACAAGCCAGAAAAGAATTACCTTTCCTGCTCCATTTGTTAATGCCACTACTGATGACAGGATACAGTCATTAGTTGTTATCAGCTTCTGTGTTGCTGTTGGAAGTTCATGCTCTATTGTAGCTTTTTGACTATAATGTTTGGAAATATCTATAAAAGCAATTAAAAGAAAATTCATTATTGTCTATACGTAAGTCACATACAAATAACCAGCCCATTCATTTCTCACATCTATTCTTCTAAATTTATAAAGTAAATTTGACAAAGAATGGTCTCAAGTGTCAGGATTGCACTGAATATCAATTAGGTCACAAATCTACATGGAAAGAACAGAGAGAAGTAAGGATCTCTGAACACCATCTTGGTTGTCTTTACTACAGCTACCAAGATTTCCTCATCGGAGTATTAATTCTAACATTGGGTAAATGATCCTGACCAGTACTTACCAGTTAAAAACCACTGTTTTGATAGTATAATAGGCATTAAGGAGAAATGATCTTGTACTTATATAAACAACCCATGAGGCTGGAAAGGAATAGCCAACACAACCACAATGTCTCACAATCCTTACTGGACCATAGCTAGTTTTCTAGTGCACACCCTAGCTAGCAATGAGAAATATCTGCACAGCCAAATACGGATTGGATACTCCAGTGCCTGGCTTCCTGTGCAACTGTCTCCAGTCCAAGGATATTACAATAAAGGCCTGTAGTTAGGAAAGCATAGAAGAGGCATACATATATACACATATATATTAATTATATTGTATATAATTGCACATATTAGTTAATATATTAATTGTATATACAATTGTATATATCAGCTAATACATACAATTATATATATTTATATATGTAAATCACAAAACATGAAAATTTTTATAGCCATTTTGTACACAGAGAATATCATTCATTCAGAATCAAGACATTTAGTTGATTTTAGACTATAGATAATTAATGGAGGAAATAAGACTATTTGCAAAGAAATAGTATTTGAGATTTAACCTGAAATGATCATGATATTTTAACTCAAAATTACTATGGTCCATGAATGAGATTATTTTCACTAACATTTTAAAACTAGGGAATTTAAAAATAATTAATATATTCCTATATTTATATACACTTGTATAAATACGCCTTTGATTTAGGATAGTTTTAGACTTATAGAAAAGTTATGGAGTTTCATTATACCCGTTAGCCAGTTTTTCCTATTGTTAACATATTATATTACTATGGTACAGCTGTCACAGAAAAGGAACCAACCAATTGGCACATTACTATTACATTCAATATATTTTTGAAAAGAAATTATTATCCTCAATATAGTCATAAGATGTCCAAGTGTATAAAAATTCAATTAGGATGCTGAATGTTTTTTGTTATGTTTTTTATATTTTAGTTTAGAGGCAGGGAGTATATGTGCAGGTTTGTTACGCGGGCATATTGTGTAATACTGGGGTTTGGACTTCTATTGAGCCCATCAGCCAAATGGTGAACATAGTAGTGGGATTGTTAATACCCAGTAGTGGGATTGCTGGGTCGAATGGTAATTCTATTTTTAGAACTCTAAAAATGAGAGAAATCTCCATACTGCTTTCCATAGGGGTTGAACTAATTGACATCCCACCAACAGTCTATAAGTACTGAATGCTTTTTGCATACAGAACTTGCTCATCCCTAACAGACATTTTTTTTTCTACACATCAGTTTTACTCAATATTTTACTGGAAGTATACAACGTTATAATAATACAATTTGGCTGGTAAGCAATCTTGGTTGATGGTAATTGAGGTACTCATGAAAAAAGTACAATACTAAGAACAATGCTATTGTAGCTTGATTATAGTCATTCTCGCAATCACAAGGTTTACTCTTGGCAGGATGCAGTGGCTCACGCCTGTAATCCAGCACTTTGGGAGACCAAGGTGGGCAGATCACTGGAGGTCACGAGTTCAAGACCAGCCTGGCCAACATGGCAAAACCCCATCTCTACTAAAAATGCAAAAATTGCTGGGTGTAGTGGCATGTGCCTGTAATCCCAGCTTCTTGGGTGCCAGAGGCACAAAAATTGCTTGAACCCAGGAGTGGGAGGTTGCAGTGAGCCAAGATCATGCCACTATAGTCCAGCCTGGGCAACAGCGCAAGACTTTGTCTCAAAAAAAAAAAAAAAAAAAAAAAAAAAAGTTTATTTTTAATTATTTAGAGTGCTTTTTGACATTAAATTTTAACTCCAAAATGTACAAAAGAATCATGTGGCTTAGACCATAGATTTTTTCCTTTTACGTTTCCCATGAGTCTACCAACTTTACACCTCTGAGACTAAAGATCAAACAATTATCATTTAGAATATGTTCCTTGAAAGGGCTGTATTTGCAACACAACCCCCAAATGCTGAAGGAGCCGAGAAATCAAAGAACGAGGCAGGCAAATCCAGTTTATTGGTATAGGAAGATCTACTAGGAGGAACTTACAGACAGAAGCATGGTCTTCGGTGGCTGCAAAACAGATCGCTGCATGGCAAACCCCCAAACGCAGGGCTTATATCTTGGGGAAAAAGTATGTGTGTACTGGAAGGAATGTGTGGGTGGCTACAGGAGTCACAGCCTATGATTTGTAATAGCGTCAAAGTTCGTTTTGAAGGAATCTTACAGTGAATAGGTATTCCTATATAAAGAGTAATACATTAGGCTGGGCATGGTAGTTCATGCCTGTAATCCCAGCACTTTGGGAGACTGAAGCAGAAGGATCACTTGAGTCCAGGAGTTTGAGACCAGCCTGGAAAACACAGAAGGACCCCACCTCTTTAAAAAAAAAAAAAAATTTTTAAAATAAAAAATAAGAAAGAGTAATATATTAAATTGACATTTTGGAGGCATTCCCAGACTCAGGGTTAGTCAGAAGTTACACAGTGGATTAAAATTTAAAATAAAGACACTCTTGGCCAGTGCGGTACCTCACGCCCATAATCCCAGCACTTTGGGTTGGAACAATGTGTACTCTCTTCTGTTTCTCATTGTACGTTACAAGGAAGAGGGCAGAGAAGGGTAAAATACTATGTGCACTACTTTGCTAAATGACTTTATAAAGCAGTACAAGTCAGTTAATGTGATGCCTGCAGCTTTATTGTTTCAGCTGTTTGCTTTGGCTATTCAGGCCCCTTTTATGGTTTCCTGTGAATTTTAGGATTTTGACATTGGGCCAGGTGCAGTGGCTCACGCCTATAATCCCAAAACTTTGAGAGACCGAGGCAGGCGGATCACTTGAGGTCAGGAGTTTGAAACCAGCCTGGCCAACATGGCAAAATCCCGTCTCTATTAAAAATACAAAAAAATTAGTCAGCATGGTGATGCACACCTGTAGTCCCAGCTACTCAGGAGGCTGAGGCAGGAGAATCGCTTGAACCTGGCAGGCAAAGGTTGCAGTGAGCCAAGATCACAGCACTGCACTCCAGCCTGGGTGACAGAGCGAGACCCATCTCAAAAAAAAGTATCTTTATTTTATAGCAAATGTAATACATATACACCACGGAATACTATGCAGCCATAAAAAGGAATGAGATCACGTCCTTTGCAGGTACACGGATGGAGCTAGAAGCCATTATCCTCAGCAAACTAAAGCAGAAACAGAAAATCAAATACTGCATGTTCTTACTTGTCAATGGAAGCTGAATGATGAGAACACATGGACACATGCCAGGGAATAAGACACACAGGAGCCTGATGGAGGGTGGGGGATGGGGGGAGGGACAGCATCAGGAAGAATGACAAATGGATGCTGGGCTTACTGTCCAGGGGATGGGATGATCTGTGCAGCTAATCACTATGGCACACATTTAACTATGTAACAAACCTGCACATCCTGCACATTTACCCCTGAACTTAAGATAAAAGTTGGGGGGAAAAAAGAGTCATCTGATGATGTGTATACATACTAAACTTTGGGAAACATTGGTCTATATATTTTCATAACTACAACTACAGACTATACTATAGTCACTTTAGAATAAAGTAGAAATCATAAAAAACAAACAAACAAACAGTGTCTTTCTTTTAAATACTAATCTGCTATATAACTTCTGGCTAACCCCGAGTCTGGGAATACCTCCAAAATGTCTAGTTGATATATTACTCTTTATATAAAAACATGTATTCCATATAAGTTTCCTCCAAAACAACCCTTGATACTGTTACAAAAAATCATAGGCTGTGATGCTATACCCACTTACACATTCCTTCCAGAGCACATGTACTTTTCCCTCAAGATATAAGCCCTGTGCCTGGGAGGTTGCAGTACAAAGACCTTCTTATCTTATGACTGCCTCAACACCATTCTTCTGTCTATAAGCTACCCCAGTAAATCACCCTATACCAACGAAGTGGATCTGTCTGCCTCATTCTTTGGTTTTTCAGTTCCTTCAACATTTGGAAGTGACTACATATACTCCTCTTTTACAAAACAAAATGCCACTTGTTAAACAATTAAGTCACTTCTGTTTTAATTCCATGTAGGATACATATTTTAATAAATTCCTCTGTTTACACTGAGACCAACCTATCATCCAATAGATTAAGAATCCCTTATCCAAAAAGCTTAGGACCAGCAGTGTTTTGGACTTCAGATTTCTTCAGATTTTGGAATATCTGCATATACATAAGAAGGTATCTTGGGGATGGGATCCAAGTCTAAATAAGAAATTCATTTATGTTTCATATATACCTTATACATATAGCCTGCAGGTAATTTTGTATGATACTTTTAATAATTTTGTGCATGAAACTAAGTTTTGACTACAACTTTATCATGTCACGTGAGGGCAAGTGTGGAATTTTCCACTTGTGGTGTCATGATGGCACTTGAAAAGCTTCAGATTTTGAGGCATTTTGGATTTCAGATTATCATATTAAGAATGCTCAACCTGTATTAGCATAGGAAAATTTATTTTTTTTTCACTTTATTGTTTCATTTTGTAGAGACAGGGTCTCCCTATGTTGCCCAGGCTAGTCTCAAATTCTTGGGCTCAAGCAATCTTCCCACTCGGCCTCCCAAAATGCTGGTATTATAAGTGTCAGCTATTTAACCCAGCCAGCAGAGGAAAAATTTTAAAACAAAACTAAAAAACTTGTAGCTACAGAGGTACTTGAGGTTTCAATGGCCTGGTTCTAGGCTAAGTAAAATTCTGGAAGAGAGGACTACAACTAAGTCTTAGCTCCTCAAACCAAAAGCCACACAGGAAAAAAGCAACATCTCTTGGATTTTTCTATAGGCCAAACTAAATTCTGTAGGACTGGAGTTGAATATCATTAACTACCACCCATATTGCCTATCCAACTTGTGATTTCTGAAACCAAGGTTAATTCTGTAAGCACAGTGACGTTCAAAGTTCCTTATAATTGGGGTCAGGCACAGTGGCTCATGCCTGTAGTCCCAGCACTTTGGGAGGCCAAGGCAGGTGGGTCACCTGAGGTCAGGAGTTCAACACCAGCCTGGCCAACATGGCGAAACCCCATCTCTACCAAAAATACAAAACTTAGCCGGGCATGGTAGTGTGCATCTATAATCCCAGCTACGCAGGAGGCTGAGGCAGAAGAATCACTTGAACCCAGGAGGCAAAGGCTGCAGTGAGCGGAGATCACACCACTGCACTCCAGCCTGGGCAATAAAGTGAAACTCAATCTCAAAAAAATTATAAAGTTCCTTATAATTGAATACAAGCCATAGAAAGGCCCATACTCTAGTGTGAATGGTAAACTGGTGCTTGGTAATACTGCTGAGACTAAGAATGAATCCCAGTACCACAGATCAGGTCCCCCAATATATCCCTCTTTTCCATGTTATGAAACACAGCTTTAAGTTTTTAAAAATAATTTTTAAATTCTGTGCAATTAGTAATTGGTCACTAACTGTTAACTAAACACAATGACTCATCTAAGCACTTGGACTATTTCCAACAGTCCTTAATGATTGCTCCTGTCCCTCTTCTCCTTCCCCTGCTTTCCCTACCCCAACAGTCTCTAAAAGGAAAAGAAAGGGAAAAAAACCTACAAGCAATTGCAAAGTTGTAGATTAGTCAGGACTCAGAATCACACGCCAAGAAGCATATGAAATGCTTTAAAAGGTTCCCCTCGGCCTTTCAGCAGACTACATTTTTAGGAGCACAGAAGCCATTGAAAACTGACCAAAATGTAAAACCAGACTTTCATTTCTTATGGCTATGCCCAACAAGACAGGACTTTAAAAGGCATTTAAAACATTAAAATGCACAGGATGGTGGAAAGTTAGTGTACTCCTTCTGGGGACTTGAAGCCTTGGTTTCCTCAATTCCTTTGTGCTTGGGCTCTAAGAAGTGCAATGTATTTTGCAAAAGGCCTCTGAACAGCATGTCTGGTTTCGTACAATTCACACACCTGCCTAAAGTCAGTGTAATGTATTTCTGCCTAAAGTACACAAGGATTTCTCTTCAGCACTTTGTTTACCTCCAGAAATAAAGCAGAAGGGAAAAGCAGAAGGCAGTGAGCTGTGCACTCAACATAAGCCGAATGCTACTAAGCCTTTATCTGGGGTCTATTACCCCTGGCAGTGTTTGTTTAAATCTTATTCAGGCAGATCGAAGGAAGTCGGGCAAAGGTTTTAAGCTTACATTCTTTTTCAAGGCCTACCTTTCATAATGTCATGAAATCCATGCAGAGCAGCACCAACATTTGTTAACACAGAACTGTAGTTTGTCCGAAGGAGTCCATCTGGCTCTGTACCTAGGGAAATCAAAATCACAAATCTAAGCATTTTCCTGAAAAATGGACTGTCCACTGTACCCCTCTACTTTTGAGAAGATAGAGAATGAAGATTGCTTGTCATATGCTAGAAATAATGGCTCTTAAAATCTTGGCAGATACATTCAGACATAATGGTGATACACATAAACACATTTAAATGATTTGCATCTCCTACGTCCACAAATATTTCTTAATGGTTGAGAAACAAAATTCAGTTGTTAGGCAGGATTAAGTCTGTCATGATTCTTTGTAAAATGAAAGTCTTTGTGAATTTTTACCTTGTTATTACATAAGACATTTTTCATTCCCTACACATTATTTGCTGAACATCGCTAAAACACTCTTACCCAAATATCACAGAGTTGTGCTTCTGCCATGTCAGCATGAGGAGCTCTGTGGACCTGCTTGCCCTGTGCAAAACCGGTAAAATTTGCAAAAAGGACAAAGTCTCTGGAAATGGTTCTAAGGGCAACACAGCACATGATTTACTCAAGAAAAGCTGTAACAACTCGGTAATAACAGTGAGAGTCTATGGTATTTAAACCAAGAATCACTACCTCCCTCCCACAGCTCAGGGAGAAAGAAACTCCATTCCCAATAGGTATAACCAAGAAAACAGGACTTCCTCTCTCCCAACTCCTAGAGAGGTCTGGATTTCTCCTCTTGCTCCCAGCTACGTGTTACTGAAGCTAAATTCTGAGCAAGTGTGGACAGAGGTGGGGAACGTTCCCCTTCTTTCACCCAGCCCCTACTCCTAGGATGGAGGCTCTACCTTGGGCATGGTGCTGACAAGAAAAGTGGGGCCCTGATCACCCTTGCCCCAGCTCATCAACAGGCGTTCCACCCTGAAAGAGGCAGACCAAGGAGACCAGGGGCTGCTGCCTACCCCCTCCACTAAGTGCTCAGTTTCTAACAAGGGGGTGCCACTTAGAGAAAAGTATGATCACTGTCCCCAGCCCCCAGTTAGCCCAGGAGATAAGCAAGCCTTAGAACAAGAGCTCTGAATCTCTTCTTAAGGAACTGACTTAATTTGTAATAGTGTGTGGAGAAGTTCAAGCCTAAGGGTGTACTCTAAAAAATTACAGCTGTGGTGAAAGCAATGAAGAAGAAATTGATAGATTTATTAGAGATATAAGTTAAACTGTGGGCTGGCTGGTTTACCAGAGAGAACCAGAAACAGAAATAGCTAAGAAGAGCCCTCCTGGGGTCAGAATGAAGCTCAAACACTGATCTCAAAAAACTATCCCTGCTAGGTGTACGCTAGGTCTATAAGTATACCTACAAAAGAGCCCAAACTTAATTGATTCCCTGAATAGACAATTGATGCCCCACAGCATATTGAAAATGAGAGCAATCAATCAGCAATCAGCGGAGCTTAAACCTGGGTGTGATCAAGGAAGGAGACAGTGAAGGAGAGCCCTGCCACCATCGTCATCCCAGGGTGACTGTGTGCATGCCCAAGGCTGAATCCTCTGAGAAGCAACATCATGGCACAAAACTTATATGCTAAAAACTAGAAGATGTGTTTAAAGAAATTAAAGAGCTACATAAATGGAAAAACATACCATGTTCATGAATCAGACGACTAAGCTTAGACGGCAATACTCCCTGTATTAATTTCCTAGGGCTGCTCTAATGAAGTACCACAAACAAGTTGGCTTAAAACAACAGAAATTTGTTCTCTCACAGTTCTAGAGGCCAGAAGTCCAAAATCAAGGTGTTGGCAAGGGTCACACTCTCCCCAAAGGCGCTAAGGGAGAATTCTTTCTTGCCTCTTCCAGCTTCTGTTGGCCCTAGGTGTTACTTGGCTGTGGTAGCATAATTCCAATCCCTGCATCTGTCTTCATATGGCCTTCCCCCTTGTGTCTCTGTCTCCAAATCCCAAATTCTTTGTGTCTCTGTCTCCAAATCTCTCTCTCCTTATAAGGATCCCATTCATTGGATTTAGGACTCTCTTTAATCCAATATGACCTCATTTTAATTTGATGACATCTGCAGAGATCCTATTTCCACAGGAGATCACACATACGGGTACTGACAGTTAGAACTTCATATATTATTTTGGGGGACACAATTCAACTCACAACCCTCTCCAAAATGATCTACAAGTTCAATGCAAATCCCTATCAGAATCCCAACTGACTTCTTTGTAGAAATCGACACAAGCTGATTCTAAAATTCATACGGGATTGCAAGGGACCTCAAATAACCAAAACAATCTTGGAAAAAAAGAACAAAGTAGGTGGGCTCACACTTCCTGATCTCAAAATTTGGTACAAAGCAACAATAATCAAGATATTATGGTACTGATGTAGGACAGATCAATGAAACAGACCTGAGAATCCAGAAATAAATCTATATATCTACAGTCAACTGATTCTCCACAAGGGTACCCAGACCATTCAATAAGGAAAGAATAGGTTTTTCAACAAATGGTGCTGGGACAACTGCATAGCCACAGGCATCATATACAAAAATTAACTCAAAATGAGGCTTGGTGTGGTGGCTCACGCCTGTAATCCCAGCACTTTGGGAGGCTGAGGCAGGCAGATCAACTGAGGCTAGGAGTTCGAGACCAGCCTGGCCAACATGGTGAGACCCCCATCTCTACTAAAAATGCAAAAATTAGCCAGGTGCAGTGGTGCGTACCCATAGTCCCAGCTACTCAGGAGGGTGAAGCAGGAGAATCACTTCAATCTGGGAGGCGGAGTTTGCAGTGAGCTGAGAGTGTGTCACTGCACTCCAGCCTGGGTGACACATGAGACTCTGTCTAAAAATAAATAAACAAATAAATAAATAACTCAAAATTAATCATAAACTTAAGTTTAAGAGTTAAAACTATAAAACTCTTAGAAGAAAACATAGGGTAAGTCTTCATAACCTCAGATTTGACAGTGGATTCTTAGATATGACATCAAAAGCATCAGCAACAACAACAACAACAAAAATGGAGAATTGGACTTCATCAAAATTGAACACTTTTGTTCCTCAAAGGACACTATCAAGAAAGTTAAAAGATAACCTATAAAATGGAAGAAAATATTGTAAATCAAATATCCAGTAAGGGACTTGTATGTATAATACATAAAGAACTCTTACAACTCAATAATAAACAGACAACCTAACTGAAAAATGGAGAAAAGATCTCAATAAACATTTATCCAAAGAAGATATACAAATGGCCAATAAGTACATTAAAATATAGTCAACATCACTTGTAATCAGGGAAATGCAAGTGAAAACCACAACGAAATACCAGTTAATACCCACCAGAATGGCTAAAATAAAAAAAACAAGTAATAACAAGCACTGAAGAGGATGTGGAGAAATTAGAACCCTCAAACACTGCTGGTAGGAATGCAAAATGGTACAGTACTTTGGAAAACACTCCAGCAGCTCCTCAAAGAGTTAAGCAGAGCTGTCACATGACCCAGGAATTCCATTCCTAGTTATACACCCCAAAGAAATGAAAAGAGATGTCCACAAAGAAACCTGTACATGAATGTCAATAGCATCATTATTTGTAATAGCCAAAAGGTAGAAACAACCCAAATGTCCACTACACGACAAATGGGTAAGTAAAATGTGATACATCCATAAAATGTAATATTATTCTGCAATAAAAAGGAATTGAGTACTGATACATGCTACAACTTCTATGAATCTTAAAAAAGCATGATGCTAAGTGAAAGAAGTCAGAAAAGACTACATACTATATTATTCCATTTATATGAAATGGGTAGAATTGGCAAATATATAGACAGAATGTAAATTACTAGGGCTTTCGGGCTAGGGAGAGGTGGAACAGGGGAATAGAAGGGCGATAGCTAAAATACATAGGGTCTCTTCTTTGGGTGATAAAAATGTTCCAAAATTTACTGTAGTGACAATGCACATTCCTGTGAATATACTAAAAACCACTGAATTGTAAACTTTAAATTAATACATTGTATGGTATGTAATACCAATACATCACAATAATGCTGTTAAACAAAAAATCATAGTACCAGAAAAATTATGGCATTTTTAAAAATGTCATTTAAACTGAGCTCCATTCAGTTACCCAAAAATACTTTTTTTTTTTTTTTTTTTTGAGACGGAGTTTCGCTATTGCTGCCCAGGCTGGAGTGTAATGGCACAATCTCACCTCACTGCAATCTCTGCCTCCCGGGTTCAAGCGATTCTCCTGCCTCAGCCTCCCGAGTAGCTGGGATTATAGGCATGCACCACCACGCCCAGCTAATTTTGTATTTTTAGTAGAGAAAAGGTTTCTCCACGTTGGTCAGGCTGGTCTCGAACTTCTAACCTCAGGTGATCTGCCCACCTCAGCCTCCCAAAGTGCTGGGATTACAGGCTTGAGCCACCACGACCAGCCCGGAAAATACTTTTTTTTCAAGTTAGGCCAAACAGGAACAAATGGCATTTTTACTACTAAAGCTCCCCTATGCTACTTGTTGGAAAGCTGCTAAAAATTCTTATGATTTTTTCCTTTCCATACAAAAAAGAGGAAGGAAGGGAAGGGAATTAATATTTAATGCATGTTCAATGCCTGACATTTTACACACTTTCTTTTTATTACTTATTTATTTCACAAACAGTGTTGCTTTGTTGCCCAGGCTGGAGTGCAGTGGTGTGATGATAGCTCATTGCAGCCTTGACCTCCTTGGCTCAAGTGATCCTCCCACTTCAGCCTCCAGAGTAGCTGGGACTACAGGGAAGTGCTACCACACCTCACCTGGATAATTTTTAAATTTTTTGTAGAGATGGGGTCTCCCTGTGTTGCCCAGGCTGGTCGTGAACTCCTGACCTCAAGCAATCCTCCCACCTTAGCCTCCCAACGTGTTGGGATAACAGGTGTGTGTCACCTGGCCCCGCCGTACATTCTTAATTTAACTCAATAATCACAACATTTAACTCCATCATACAAATGGAAAACCAGAAGTCCAGAGAGCTCAAGAGTTTTGCCTAAGGTCATAAATGTATTTGAATTCAAGTTTTCCTGACACCAGATCCTATGCTCCTCTCACTCTACTTAGCTAAACCATCTCCCTTTTCCAGCTTCTTGTACTCTTAAGTCCTTGAAGTTGACCCCTAAGCAACAAACATACTTACTTGGCAAGGCAAGAAGAGCTATGTAAGTCTGCAGCTTCTCAAACACAGCTGTCATTTTTTTCATGTCCTGGGACAGCTCTAGATTCCTGGCTCTTAACGCAGATGTGCAAAGAGAGGATTCACATTCTTCTTCTAAACTAGGAATAGGCAGATTTTCAAGAAGTGAGCAACCCAAACAATTTTCAATTAGCTATTAGCAGTCAACTGAATTCTCAAATAACTGTATCCAAAGAGACAAACTGCAGAAAAAGGAACTTGATCTCATTTGTATGGCTCCATTTTTTTACATCATGATACATACACTGTTTGCTGCAAATACCAATGGAATAAGAGAGAATTAAATGGAGTAACAGATAAAATGGCACATGTCCATTATCTTTCCATCCTGAGAGCAGCACAAAACATTAGAATATTTTTAATTTTCTTTTTTTTTTTTTGAGACGGAGTCTCGCTCTGTCACCAGGCTGGAGTACAGAGGCACAATCTTGGTTCACTGTAACCTCCGCCTCCCAGGTTCAAGCCATTCTCATGCCTCAGCCTCCTGAGCTGCTGGGATTACATGCCCAGCTAATTTTTGTACTTTCAGTAGAGATGGGGTTTCACTGTGTTGGCCAGGTTGGTCTGGAACTCCTGACCTCGGATGATCCGCCCGCCTCAGCTTCCCAAAGTGCTGGAATTACAGGCATGAACTACCGTGCCCGGCCATATTTTTAAATATTCAAAATGTTAAAAATCATTAAAATATTTACAGGAAAAAAATTTCACAGACTAAATTCCTAAAGAAAATGAATTAAACAGGAACTGGTATTATTAACACTTACACTAGCAAGAGAATCTAGAAAATCTTTTCCAGTATATACAGTTTTTCAAAAGCCAAACAGATTTACAATCTAGAGGTTCAAACTTAAAAGTAAATGCTTAACATTCATAAAATGCATTTTACCATTTTTTTATTTTAAATAGTTACTTGGGAAAACTTAATTATAAGGTTTTTTTAAAATGTAGTATCTTAGCTATTCATTTTAAAATGTGGAGGTAATCAAGCAAAGAAAAAAAAAGTTTTTAGACAAAGCCAGAAAAAGTAACATAGGAACCATAATCATATTCATTTCCTCTCCCTTGCAACTTCTCTTCTACTTTGTTTACAGCAGATAGCTTCATTCCATTCTAAGCCCATTTACTGCTAAACAACAGGTCCTCTTGTCAATTACAGTGGTATTTAAACCAATGCCCCCAAAATTGCCGAAAAATATTAATAACTCATGAAGCAAGGCTGAAAGCATATGGGACAGAACATTCCAAAAGTAGAAATCTTAGCTTAAGAAAGAATTCATCCAGTGTTTTAAAAAATATAATCGTGGAAAAAATGAAGCAAGATAAAATTCATAACTCTTTCAAATAGTAAATACTTGTGCAATGGTTCTTGAACAGATTCTTCTTCAACATAAGCCAAATCAAAGTTACATTCAACTTTAATATTAAACTTCTAGAGTCGATTTTCAAAAAATCTTTATACTGAACTATAACATATAAAGATCTAAAATAAAACTATTAGTTCATAATGATTAGTTTAGGCCATAATTATCTGATTCCCAGTATTTCCCAATATCCTATCATATGTACAAATCACAGAATTTGGTTACTGAAATACCTTGTAAGGTTAGAATTAGGAGAGATGTCTCTTAATATATATTAATTTTTTTAACAAAATTTTGTTTGAGACGCTAAGCTTACTATTTTAGTTTTACAAGGAGCTATGATATAATTACTTATATATTTTCTTTTCTTTTTTTTTTAAAGAGACAGGGACTCTATCACCCAGACTGGAGTAATAGCTCACTGCAGCCTCAAACTCCTGGGCTCAAGTGATTCTTCCATCTTAGCCTCCTAAGTAGCTAGGACTACAGGCACACGCCACCACCTCCAGTTAGTTTTCTTTTTATTTCAGTAGAGACAGGTCTCCCTATGCTGCCCAGGCTGTTCTCAAATTCCTGGCCTCAAGTGATTTCCCGCCTCGACCTCACAAGGTATTGGGATTATAGGCATGTGCCACCATGCTGGCCTATTTTCAGTATCTTTAAGCAATTAACCTTTTTTTTTTTTTTTTTTTTTGAGACATAGTCTCAGTCTGTTGCCCAGGCTGGAGTGCGGTGATGTGATTTTGGCTCACTGCAACCTCTGCCTCCCAGGTTCAAGTGATTCTCCTGCCTCAGCTTCCCAAGTAGCTGGGACTACAGGCGTGTGCCACCACGCCCAGCTAATTTTTATATTTTTAGTAGAAACAGGGTTTCGCCATGTTGGCAAGGCTGATCTGAAACTCCTGACCTCAGGTGATCCACCCTCCTTGGCCTCCCAAAGTGCTGGGACTACAGGCATGAGCCACTGTACCTGGCCAACCTACTTATTTTCTAAATTTTATTTTATTATAAAATATTACTTCTCTTATGTTCCAGTTGTATTGTTCTTTGATTTTTTTTTTTTTTTTTTTTTTTTTTTGAGATGGAGTCTCACTCTGTTGCCTAGGCTGGAGTGCACTCGCGCGATCCTGGCTCACTGCAACCTCTGCCTCCCGGGTTCGAGTAATTCTCCTGCCTCAGCCTCCCAAGTAGCTAGGACTATAGGGATGCACCACAGTGCCCAGTTAATTTTTGTATTTTTAGAAGAGATGGGGTTTCACCAAGTTGGCCAGGCTGGTCTCGAACTCCTGACCTCAGGTGATCCACCCACCTCAGCTTCCCAAAGTGCTGGGATTACAGGCATGAGCTACTGTGCCTGACCTTTTTTTTTTTAAACAAGGGCTAAATCTTAGAATGGAAAGATTTAAATGAAATAGGTGTCTTGGTAGTTTTAAACCAAAAGTATCAAAACTTACAAGCAATATTATCAAATTTCCAAAAATATGTATTATCTTTTCTGCCTTTCTAGAAATACTCAAGGTAGAATATCAAAGGTTACTAAATGACATATCCTTTAAGGGCTAGAGTAGATAAGGTTTTTAGTATATAACAAGTCACTAATAACAAAAACAAGAAAATATGCCATTTCAAAGAAACCTAAAGTTTATAGATCCTAACGTAGAAGGAAACTATTATTAACGCCCATCTAGATGTTAACTGCAAAAGGATAATAATGGTAACCACAGTACAGAACAACTGAAAATCCATAACTGACAGGCTAAAATTCAGCTTTCTTAAATTTAATTTTATGCTGCTCAACCATGCTTTCCTTTTTCACAGAAGTGCGAATTAACTGTGGAGCAGAAAAGTCAGGCAGATGACAAGAGGCACATTTTACTATTTTATTAATGCCAGCCCAGATCAGGTTACACCCATAATTTCCCAAGTTCCCCGGCCTCTGGGGGTAACTACCTTTTTAACTGATAGGGAAGAATCTTCCTAAGAAAACATATGTAGGAGGTTAAGTGTTCTGAAAAAGTTTTCAATTTCACAGTTGTCTCCTGGAAAAGAAAAATAGTTTCAAGGTTAAAAGTGCTACTGGACAAAGAGGAGCTCCCAGTTCCCAGAAGTAAAACAAGGAAGAAAATTACCAAGACAGTCACAGTATCCTCAGTGATACTTTCAAATAAATGAAGCATTCCTTCCTCAAGAGGGCGGACATAGGACGCATTTTCATGAAGGTATTGTGAGAACTAAACAGGAGGAAAAGTATTGTGAATTAAATCACTGGAAAGTAACAAACATCAACACATTTCTAAATGGATCCACCAAATTATAAACCTAAATTATAAACCTGATAATGGCTCACTGCAGCCTCAAACTCCTATGCTCAAGTTTTGGAAACTTTTTTTGGGAAATCTGGCTTAAAAGCCAAACACAGATGCTCCCCTCTGATAGTCCCAGATGATACGCCCCAGTCCCTATCCCATTCTAAATCGAGGAACTAGAAGAGGGGTGACACAATTAATAACCAGGCATCAGAGGAAATAGGGAGGGAATACTGCATTAGAACCTAGGACCAACAGGTCAGCTTCCCTGAACACCTGCTTCTCCATAGGGGTCCCAGTATAAAAACAAACAAACAAAAAAGACTTGAAAATCAAGACTGTATGACAAAAATGTTTGTGTTATATACCCAATTTTTAAAAAACAAGCCTACTGAGGACAGCTTATTTTAAATGTATACAATATTTGGGGTTAACAAATTCCAAGGATGTAATTATCAAAATGAGGATATAGAAACCTTTTGTTTTTTTTGAGACAGAGTCTTACTCTGTCCCCCAAGCTGGAGTGCAGTGGTGGGATCTTGGCTCACTGCAACCTCCACCTCCCGGGTTCTCAAGCAATTCTCCTGCCTCAGCGTCCCAAGTAGCTCGGACTACAGATGCACACCACTACGCCCAGCTAATTTTTGTATTTTTAGTAGAGATGGGGTTTCACCATGTTGGCCAGGCTGGTCTTGAACTCCTGACCTCAGGTGATCCACCCACCTCAGCCTCCCAAAGTGCTGGGATTACAGGTATTAGCCAACATGCCCAGCTTAAAAACTTTTTATAACTGTCACTGATAACCTTAATATTTATAAGGGACTAATTCAGTATGAAGAATAGCTTCAAAAAAAAATCCTATAGGCATTTGGAAAATTTATAGGCAAAAAGATTATTTTCATTTATTAAATATCTCAATTATCTAATATTATATAATAGCTCAAATTTCAATTTCTCAGTATAGAAATATAAGATCTCATTTTGCAGAAATGTGATTCAACTGACCCCATCCACTACAAACTACAGAGATACATGGCCCCGGGTAACTTACTTAATCTCTCTGGGCTTCAATCTTTAGAGCTGTATAACACAATGCACTCTAAGCTTACAAGTCTAAAAGTCTATTTTATGATGCTATGAACAGGTTTAAGCACTCCAGTCGTCTTTTAACAAATGGTTTCTGAATCTCCTTCAATAATATAGACTTATTAGAAAAATCACATAGGATGTTATAGGTCAAAGCACCAAAGGTAAAGTATTGAGAAATATATGAATTATTCAAAGTAATGAAATGTTTCAAACAAATTAAGATTAATATATTTGATTCTCACTATGTGGGTATAACATGGCAACAAGCTAAAATAAAATTCCAATAATGGACAAAGAACCAGTATTGGATGGAATATACTATCCAACACTGGTTAGCGTGTGTGTGTGTGTGTGTGTGTGTGTGTGTGTGTACACTATTCAATATATCGATACGGTTTGGCTGTGTCCCCACCCAAATCTCAACTTCAATTGTATCTCCCAGAATTCCTAATGTTGTGGGAGGTATCCAGTGGGAGGTAACTGAATCATGGGGGCCAGTCTTTCCTGGGCTAGTCTCACAATAGTAAGTCTCACAAGATCTGACATGTTTATCAGGGGTTTCCACTTTTGCTTCTTCTTCATTTTTCTCTTGCCGCCATCACGTAGGAAGTGCCTTTTGCTCCCACCATGATTCTGAGGCCTCCCCAGCCATGTGGAACTATAAGTCCAATTAAATCTTTTTCTTCTCAGTCTTGGATATGTCTTTCAAGTCTTTATCTGCAGCGTGAAGATGGACTTTTACATACACACACACATACACACACACACACACATATATATACACACACACACATTATTTTTTCTTTCTTTAGACAGGGTCTCACTCTGTTGCCCAAGTTGGAATGCAGTGGCACGATCTTGGCTCACTGCAACCTCTACCTCCTGGGCTCAAGGGATCCTCCCACCTCAGCCCACCAAGTAGCTGGGACTATAGGTACAAGTCATCACACCTGGGTAATTTTTGTATTTTTTTGTAGAGATGGGGTTTCACCATGTTGCCCAGGCTGGTCTTGAACTCCTGAGGTCAAGCGATCCACCCGCCTCAGCCACCCAAAGTACTAGGATTACAGGTGTGAGCTACTGTGTCTGGTCAGAAAATATTTTTTAATATTACAGGAAGTATAAAAGAAAGCATAACTACATTAAACTGTTGCAGTACTGTCTTCCCTATCCAGGTCTTCTGAAAGCTTTCTCCCACAGTGATATTAAAGAACATTTCAAAGGCCCACTGTTTAATTTTTACAAACTTCAATAGATGTATAGAGTCAGACCAAAACTGATGAAAGCCAAGCACCTACTGATGGCTTCCTATGTGTAAAGCATAATGATGATGATCCTAAGACCAAATCTTTATTGGGTGCTAGTATTACACACCACGCACTGTTTTTAGTGTTTTACATGTATTATCTTATCGAATCCTCAAATACATTTACCTGTGAGGCAGGTATTCTATCTCCCATTTTAAAGATGAGAAAACTGAATACAGAGAGAGTAAGTTTATTTCCCAAGAGGACATAACTGAGAAAGTGGCAGAAATGGACTGGGAACCCAGGAAGTCTGACTCCTAAGTCCAAGTCTTGGGAACCACAGACATAAACACTATTCAAACCCTGAAAATACTGCATGATGCACAAAAGAAGCAAGGAATAAGAATGAGGTTATGTAGGACGAACGGCATGACTCACATTTCAGACTGCCACATCATGAGGCACTTAGAGCACACATGTATAGCAATTTCCCTCAATTTCCACCCTGTGAGAGTCAGCTTCTAAGATGGTCTCAATTGTCCCCACTTCCTGGTATTTTTGGTTTTGTGTACTACCGTCTCACATTGTTTCAAGGTGGTCTGGTCTGTGTGACCAATACGATACTGGAGTAGTGATGATGTGTGACTACCCAGGCTATGTCATAAAAGGCACTGTGGCTTCCACCTTGCTCTTAGATCGCTCGCTATGAGAAATGCTAGCTGCCATTTATGAGGACACTCAAAGAGCCAGGCAATAAGAAACTGAGGTTCCCAGCCAACAACTAGCACTAACTCAGCAGGCCTGTGAGTGGGCCACCTGGGATGCAAATCCCCCAGCTCCAGTGACAACCTGACTGAAATCTCATGAGAGATCATGAGCCAGCTAGCTAGCTCCTCCATTCTTGACCCGCAGCCACTGTGAGATAGTAAATGTTTGTTGTTTTAAACTACTAAGTTTTGGGGTAATTTATTACATAGCAATACATAGCTAATATACTCACAACATTTATTTTATCCTTTTCAGTTAAATGAAATTTTGTAAGCTACCTTTTATTGTTTTTTAGACTTAGCAGGGGAGAAAAAAGAAGCAAAATCTAATGGCTAAAAAAAAGCACATGGACTGAAGGAAGTGACATTTTTAAACCCTGTCTGAACTTCACAAACCCTGAAAATGCCCCCCAAGCTCAACTGGATAAGCAGTTTGTCTCCCACTCCATAACTCAGCAGGAAGGAAAAAGGTCAACTATACCACACAGGTTGTTTTACTCCTAAACATGCCCAATGATGAAAGTTACACTACATCGGGGAGAGAAATGCCAGCAAATTAATTTTTCCAACAATAAAATGGCACTTTTATGTCACCCCCGATCAAAAAGCTATAGAGGCCTCAATCCTACAAACAAAGTAAAGGTCTATGTCTTGGCCTGCCCTTAGAGGCCTTTTAGAATCTGGAGCCATTTTTTCTCTTTCAACCTTACTTCCCATTCCTCCCTTTCCGAGGACTTCACATTCCAGTCAAGACAGTTTGCTCATTATTCCCTCCGCATGCCTCCCCTGTTCCCAACACCCACACTCCCTATGCTTTCCTGCTCCATGATTTCGTTCATGTCATTCTCTTCCGGGGGAAAAAGCGTATCCCACTTCTCCCCTCCCCTATTCAAACCCTGCTAATTTTTCAAGACCCATTCAAATCCCCAAAGAATCTTTCCCAGACAGAACCGCCTACAGCGACTTCCATTCTCTGGTGATCTCATACCACTTACTGGCCATACCACTCACTCGCTCACACTGAGGTCTTTTAAAAACTTCCCTAAGGCCAGGCACAGTGGCTTACACCTATAATCCCTGGGAGGCTGAGGCAGGCGGATCACTTGAGGTCAGGAGTTTGAGACCAGCCTGGCCAACATGGCAAAACCCTGGCTCTACTAAAAATAGGGAAAAAAAGAAAAAAAAAAATTAGCCAGTGTGGTGGTGCACACCTGTAGTCCCAGCTAGTTGGGAGGCTGAAGTGGCAGGATCACTTGAGTCCAGGAGGCGGAGGCTGCAGTGAACCAAGATCACACTGTTGCACCCCAGCCTGGGTGACAGAGCAAGACTCTGCCTCAATAAAAAAAAAAAAAAAAAGAAAGAAAGAAAGGAAAAAAAAAACCTCCCTGATATGGTTTGTCTCTATGTCCCTACCCAAATCTCATCTTCTAGCTCCCATAGTTCCCACGTTATGGGAGGGACCCAGTGGGAGACGACTGAATCATGGCGATGGGTCTTCCCTGCACTGTTCTCACAATAGAGAATGGTTCTCATGAGATCTGATGGTTTTAAAAATGGGAGTTTCCCTGCACAAGCTCTCTTTTTGCCTGCCGCCATCCACGAAAGATGTGACTTGCTCCTCCTTGCCTTGATTGTGAGGCCTCCCCAGCCATGTGGAACTGTTAAGTCTAATAAACCTCTTTCTTTTGTAAATTGCTCAGTCTCCGGTATGTCCTTATCAGCAGTGTGAAAACGGACTAATACACTTTCCTAGTATGCAATTTCTTAAGAATCTCCATTTTTGCCATATTTTATTTTGAGAGTAAAAACTATGACTTTGGGTTTTTTTCATGTCCTTTGCAGTTCTTGGATGGTGCACAGAAGAGGTCCGAAAACAAATAATATCTCCCTATTTTTTTCAGGGCAAACAAAATGTATTCTGAATTAAATTTACCTTCTGATTCAATGGAGATATAGTGTCGATGGCAGAATCAACAGGAAAAATCTGAATCCTCTGTTCTGTGTAGGTATGAAAGTTTAGAAGAGCCGTCACAAGATCCTGAACAAAAGCCAGGGCCTGCCCAGCAATATCTCGCATCTTTAGCTTTAAAATGAAAAATACACAGTTAAAGCCAACTCTCAAATTATTATCCTAAAAGAACTTTATTGAGTCTCTTCTGGAGAAAACATTTGAATCCTAGCGTGATTATTCCTTAATTTAAATTCATCTGCTCCCACTTGAATTTTAATATTCCTATCTAACTAAATTAGAAAGCCACCAGTTTGGCAAATACACCTCCTGTACTTAACCCAGAACACTTAAGTATAATATAGGTGTACCAACCTACAAGAAAGTATGACTCAAACCATTAATGCATCTCATTACTTATTTCTAATGTTATCAGACAAGAGAGCAAAAATCTGTTTTACTTATGAATGTAATAAAAAGCAAGCTACATTTGAATAAATGTATGAGAAACACGTAAAGCAACAGTTAAACACAATGACTGAATGCACTAAACAGAGGTCCAAACAACTAATTCTTGTTTCTGGAAAGTTTGATGTATACATAACTGAAAATAAAAACATGTACTTCATTCTTTACCTGGTGTCTCCTATTGTGGAGTGGAACGTTCAGAGCGTTATACTGACTATATTCTACAAAAGAAAAATAATGTACATTAAGTCTCTCATTTCACATATACCAGAAAATAGCTTAAATGCAATATAATGAATGCTCTGAAGCAAAATCAGCTTTGCATAAGAATTTAAAATAATGAACAATACAGAATAACAGAATTTACATAGAATCAGTGGTTTCTCAGATAAAGTAATACTTCCCATCTTTTTTTAACTTCAGGCTTAAAAAAACCCAAACAAATCCGGTGTTTCCATTTCTAAGAAATCATTTCAAACACTGCTTTCGGGCTTATCAAGACTACTTAGAAAGGCTCATGATGTTCTTGCTGTTTTCAGTCATTCTCCCTTCTAAAATAACCCTCCACAAAGCCACCACACTAATCAGCAAAAAATACCACTGTTTTCCTGACAGTACACTACCGGAAAAATCTATCACTGTCTGCCACTGTGGATCTCAATGACTCAATCCTAACTTTCCTGGATGGCATCACTATCTTTCTCAGTCTTCCTCTCTATCCTGGTCTGTCGCTAACCTCTGGTAGCTTCCTCACACCTAGCCATACCTCCTCAACCTCCTCCTTAATGAGCTGCATCTTTCCTCATCTCTACTCATCCCTTCAGCCACTCAAACCTGCCCTTCTCTGCCCAGGTTCTCAGTCAGAATGACCCCAGTGCCAAAATATGATTCGGAATGTTCCTGTGGCATACTCACACAGTTCCCTCTTATGTCTCCATTGCTACTCACTGGGCTATGCATGACCAGCTTGGTCTCCTGTCCATCAACACCTCAGGACACTTCTATCAGCCATCTTTCAGCCTTGCTTGTTTTGCTTCCCAGCCTGGTCCATTACTTCAACAACGCTTTTGCTAACACAAATCCCAAGTAAGGTCCACTACAATTTACTCTGCTTAACTCCAGGGGGCTTCAACTCTACTCAGTAATCCACAATTTCATTGCCGTGTGCCTATTTTATTTCCCATGACATCTATCCCAAACCTTTTCTGTTTTAAGCTCCTAATATCATTCCTCCTCTACTCCCTGCTACCCAATGGACAGGATAGCCTCTCCCTACTCTACCAAAAAAATCACAGCCAAAGCAAAAGAGTTCTTACACTCCCCACCCTCCACCTTGGTCTACTGCTTGCATATCCTTTCCTCAGCTAACCGTCCTCCTGGGCCCTTCTGCTTCTGATCCCCTCAGGACCTTAGGACACAATCACTCCCTGCTTCTATCTTCAGTATCTCCTCATTACAAATAAAGCATTTGCTGCAGCTCACTTAACTCTGTCTCCACAGTGAGTCTCTTCCATTACTAATCACACTTAATTCTCTGCCCTGACTCCTGTCCCCAGCACACGCAGCCTTTTCTTTCACTTTGCCTGTCAGGCTCTCATGCTTCTCCATTTCCTTCATTCCCACTGCTCAAAAAATAGCATTGCTCTGCCTGTTTCCTCAGCACCCACTCACCTCAACTCCCTGTCCTGGCAATCTAGTGTCAACCTACACCCTGCATAGAAGCGCTCCTCGCAAAGTATACTAGTCCTCTCGAGGCCACAAAATCCAGTCACCAAACCCAGTCGCCTTGCTGCATCACCCTCTGACCTCTCTACAGCAATGTGCGAATGACCTGCACCATCAGGCTGAAACTGCTGAAACTCCCTTCTCCAGCTTCTACCTCACCCCGTTTCCACAGCTCCTCTCCGCCTCCTGATCACTGGGATGGAGAACTCACCAAGGACCCTACACAAGCCTGACTGCACTGTGCACCCACCACTCCCAACATGAGGGCTTCTCCAGCCCAATAGTGTTGACATCAGTTTCTCTCCTGAAGTCTAGTCTTTCATTTAGAAAGGCATACATCAACAGTTATATAGATACATATGAACCCATCTGTCAGAACATTAAACAACAACAAAGTTAACCTCGTCTCTCCCACAAACCTGTTCCTTGTCTACCTCTTTTCTTTCAGTCAACTGCATCACCATCTTCCCCATCACTGCCTCCTTCTCCCGTGTCTTGAAAGGACCAATCTGTTCCCTCTCCTTCCACAAGATCTTCCACGTCTCCCTAACAACCCAGGCTAAGCCTCCATAATAGCACACCAGAACTATCATCACAATAGTCTTTGACTCCCTTGTCCCACTCCAAGGCAATCTACACTCTGTTGCCAGATTAACCTTGTGAGTACACATATAGCAACATGATGTTCCCTGGCTCAAAAACTTCTCCAACAACCCCATGGCCTTATGAATTAAGTTCCCAGTCCTTAGACCAGAACACGAGGGTCCAGTCCCACCATACCTTTCAGAACTTAACATGTCCCTGCCCTGCATATCCCACCCACCCTAAGCCTCCTGTCATACTGGATTACTGCTCCTGAGGGCATGATGACACCTTTTGTCCTATATACCATACTTCAAGTAATTCCTTAGATTTTACCCTTATCTCGGCCCAATAAAACCTGCTCACACATCCAGGCCCAGCTCAAAGCACCCTTTCTCTGGGAAGGCTTCCCCACACCACACCACCAGCTACGGACTTGTCTAGGCACTCGGCAAATGATCTTTAAATATTTCAGGACTAAAAGTAATAATCCACATGTGACATGAAAGGGACCTAAAACAGGGTGACAACTAGTATTACAAAAGGAAGGATAAATCCATGATTCAGAAGGAAATTATTAGAACCTAATGATTGAGACAAGGCTTAAAGGGAAAATGTAATGCCACAGTTTCAAATCCAGTGAATCCAGTAGTATTTACATTAATGTAGAAGCTAGAAACAGGTGTTATTTTCAAGGAGGAGTTTAAATTTTTGATATAATGATGACATGGGCTGATTTTAATCCTAAATCGAACTGCTATTTTTCTTTTTTTTTTTTCCTCTTTTTTTAGGTCTTCCCTAAACAAATTTAGGGGAAGTAAAATATTAATTTCAATCATGTGATTACAGAAAAAGGAAATGTGCATCAATTTGAATGTAAGTTTCAAAATCCAAACAAGCAAATATTTTCTTTGCTTTTGAGGTTTTGACTTCTTACCTAAAGGCTGCAAATTTGGCACCTATTACACAAGTAAAGTAGTATTTTTTAACTTCTTTTTTGCTGTTCTTGGGAATGTAAATTACCAAACCATTCCCAGGGTGCACAGGAAGCAAGGCTTAACCAAGTTAGCTTCCTAGCTATTGCTGGGAATTGACCAAGGGGTAAGACATCACTTTGAGAAGATTTAACTCCCACCGCCAAGCCTCATTTCCCCTACCCCAATCAACAATTTTTCTTGTACAAATATTCAACTATTTTATGTGCAGGTTGTTTTTTACCTTGGGAAATGCTAAATACATGCAATCAAAAAATGTGGATTTGGGCTTCTTCCAAGCAGACCGGCTTTGGAGTAGTTATATGACAATTTAAAATCTTCTTGTTAAATATGATTGCCATGGCTGATCAAATGAACAAAAAGAAAGCAATCCTCTGTTGGGCCAATTAAATTTTTTGCCCAAAAGATCAGAAATTAATTAGTTGGCTACCACAGAGAGATTCAAAGTTACAAATAATGGAAAACTATATATAATACCTACTTGTATCATTAAAAGGTACTTTTTCATTGATGATTGATAAGGATTCCTCTAATCTACCTGACAAATCTTCATGAAGATTCTTTAACTGTAATTGACTGCAAGAAAAAAATGCAAAACCACATTATCACCAATCATTGAGTGAATCCCCATTTATCCGTTACCTCAACAGCTGGTAGTAGACTTCCATAGAACTGCACCTGACATTTGGGATACTCTTGGCAGAGAGTTGTTAAAAGATGAAGATAACAAAAATGCTAACCTGGCTTCTCAAGTCCCAGGGACTCCTGGAGAATGATGTGGAAGTCTGGAGGAATTTATCATGGTTCCAGTGTCTTAGCCAACCTTGCATTTATTTCCCCAAGCTCAAAGTAATCTTAGGGCCACTTCAAAGTCACAAATGTTCTCATTACAACACGTAAGTATTCACCCTAGTATCACTGTAGACTCTTTTTTTAAGTACATATTATATTAGCCTTCTTTTCCCCTTGAACTCAAAAGCTGGTAATTTCTGGGTTTGGTTCAATTATGCACGCAGGTACACATCTAAATCATGCATGTAATTCTAACAATGCAACAAAATTGAGAGAAATTCACTTAGTTGATCCTATTAAAAACTACAATATTATTATCAAATAAACGTTGGAGTATACCTTTACCATACATTACTAATATTTTGATTTTAAGATTTATATCTCTTCAAATTAGATCATGTAACCTCTATTTTATTCAAAATGTACCATTAAAAGATTGATATGGTGATTATGAGTTTTCCTTCCTGGGACTATCAGAGGCCCCTTCTGTTTAGAGTAGTTTCAAACAGAAAGTCTCCAGTCTTCAGTACAGAGCTCCAGAACACTATCTGCCACAGCCCCAAACCCTTGCAGGCTGAGGACTAATACACAGGCCACCCTATCAAGAACGCCTAGGGCCCCAGAGATCCCAGAATTGAAAAGGACCCTGGAGATGACTCCCATTTCCTCCTTTTAAATGTAAGACAGGACAGAGGAGCTGCTACAACCAAAACTCATGTCTTCTGAGTCTTGCTTCAGAACCCTCTTGGAATTCAAGTTTCCACATACCATTCTTCTGTTCGAAGTCGACATTCCTTGGCTTCCTTTTCTAGAGTCTGAGATTTTACCTGAATTTCAGAAGAAAAAGAAAAGTAGATGGCTCAGGCTACAGATAGGAGCACACTTAGTAAGACCTTGCAGGCAATAGTCTCACCAGAAATGACTAACTCTAAGTGCACAGACAATTTATTAATATAAAAGTCATAATTATTTTTTAGTGTGCTCTCACAATGGGGCTTACTTCTAGTTTAGCCTTGTCATTCTGCAGCTTCTCAATGGTTTCCATGTACTTCCGGGTGAGACCGTCAACCACAGCTTGGTGCTGGGCTGCTTCTGTCTCCAGAGTGGCCAGCCGACTCCTCAGCTCTGCTTCCACATGCTTGTGCTGCTCATCAGCTTCAAAAAACTAAAAAGAGAAGACCATTTTCTCTTCTCACAATATCCTAATATACATAAATGAGAAAAATAACAGCAGTGACTATTCACTGAGCAACTTCCATATGGTTCCATACACTGACTATGTTAAACCCACACAGGCATTATCTCATTAAATCCTCACAGTATATCAGAAGTAGCTACTGTTATTCCTCTTTACAGATATGGAAACTCAAGCTTAAACGAGTTACATAACTAGTCTAATGTCTCACAGCTAAAATATAGTAGAACTTAGATGTGAACACAGGAAACCTACTCTAAAGCCTGCACCTCCTACCTCTTAGTCTCATGAATTTCTATTTTAAACAATGTCTGGCATTCATAGAATTCAATTGATCAGAGTATAACTTTTCTACTAAGCTAACTTTCACATAAAATAATCAAAATTAAAACAGGTGTTATTCCTAAAACAGGTAAAGCTCTTTCCTGTAATTAGAGTCCAACACTAATAAGGAATTATGAATACTTAGATATAAAATACACTGAGGTCAAAAACTTTATTAACATTTAAAGACTGAAAAGTGTGTTTCCTACCATTTGACAAAAAAAAAAAAAAAAAATCAGGAGGTTATAGTTGGATACACTACACTACAAATTTTTTTTTTTTTTTTTTTTTTTTTTTTGACACAGAGCCTCACCCTGCTGCCCAGGCTGGAGTGCTGTGGCTCAATCTTGGCTCACTGCAAGCTCTGCCTCCCGGGTTCACGCCATTTTCCTGCCTCAGCCTCCCAAGTAGCTGGGACTACAGGCGCCCGACACCACACCCAGCTAATTTTTTGTATTTTTAGTAGACACGGGGTTTCACCATGTTAGCCAGAATGGTCTCGATCTCCTGACCTCATGATCCGCCCGCCTTGGCCTCCCAAAGTGCTGGGATTACAGGCGTAAGTCACTGCGCCTGGCCCACTATGAATCTTAGAATATGCTCAATGGTTTGGGGGCAGGCACTAACTTTCCAACATTCCATAAATATCTGAGCACCTGACATAAGTAAGACACTGTCCAGGGATTGGACACAGAGAACATACATGGTTCATACCCTCAGAGACCTTACAGTTTAACAGGAGTAGGGATAAAAACCAACTAAACACCAGTAAATTAAAGACCTAAACATCAGTTAAAAAAAAAAAAGGCGGGGGGGGCGGGGATGGAAAAAAGCAAACACCACTTATTGGTAAGTTCCCATTTAAATGATACATGTAATCACTTCCTATATAAAATGAATAATGCTCAGTATATTTTTGCACTGTTAAATTATAAAGCCATTCTGCTGTCTTCTGAACAAATGAATATACTTCAAAGCACACATCCACATTAAGATTGTGTGATATTTAAGAAATGAATAAGTGACACTGACATATATACTTGAAGATCACAGAAGACATTAAAACACCCACGCAGACACGAAACACTCCAGCTGCATTCGCTTTTCCACATTAACAGATCACAGACCTATTTTTTAATTCATATGGAAAACCAGATTTTCTCACTTGTATATGCAACCGTTCATTCTCTTCGATCTTCTTCTGCAGATCTTCATCAAAGACAGTCTTCTGTTCTTGACTCAACTGAGAAGAAGATTCTCCACTTTTCTGATGGAAAGAATAAGTTATGTCCACATAACTTTCATCCTTTAGAGAAACATCCTAAGGTACACAGATTCTCTATCACCTTAGAAGCTTGTCTCTTCTACGTGTTCACCATTCTCAAACAATCCTGCAAAAGGTATACAGTTCATCATTTAACTTTTCCTATGCGACACAAGTTGAAACTGCAAATATTGTAATGAGCAGGAAAGCTTTAAAAAGAGAGAGAAAAGAACAGATAAGGCTTACTATTGTTTGCAGATGAATTCATGAGTAGTTCTGTTGGAGGACGGAGCAGACCTAGAAAGCTCCAGCAATATAAAATAAGCTCATAAATATAATTTCAATTTGATCTTTTGGTTTGGGAAATCAGAGTTACAGCAATTTCATGAGTCGGAGTTGCTAAACTCCATAAGAAATTGTAATAAATTTTGTAACAGCATCCACAAAGGTAAGTTTATACAAAAGTTCATACAAATTTCTAAGTTAAAAAAATATAAAATAAAGCTATTATAAATGAATAGGAAAATTCTCAAAGATTATTTAAAAATCCCTTTCTTTTAATTTTTTACTAATATGAACTCATTCTACATAGAAGAATAGCACTATTTAAAAGATCTAATAATAAGCATTTGTTTTCATGTAATACATAGAACTGAGACTATTCAAGGAACAGCCTAACAATGAAACTGTGTTCAAACATCAGTCACCACCCTTTTTCTGCTTTTTTTGTAGTTTCACTTCTCACTTAAGAAGAAGTCACCTACTAATCTAATTTGAATCAGTGATTTAAAAGCCCTTTGAAAATGGAGTAGCCATATAAAAAGAAATTAAATATCCATCATGTTTGAACAACAAGAAGTGCATAAGGAACACTGCAGAATGACATATTCGGGGTCCTCAGTGCTTCCAAATTTGATGAGCTTTAATTAAAATTAATTCTCAAGTATCACACCCAAACCTCTGCTCAACAGTCCTAGGCAGGGATATTAAGAATCTGAAGAACATGTTTGAAGTACAAATAACTATTGTCTCCCCAAGGGTCTTTCAGAATTTCCAGGGCATGTACATCTTTTTTTTTTTCTCTTGAGATGGAGTCTTGCTCTGTCGCCCAGGCTGGAGTGCAATGGTATGATCTTGGCTCACTGCAACCTCTACTCCTGGATTCAAGCAATTCTCCCACCTCAGCCTCCTGAGTAGCTGGGATTATAGCCGTGCCGCCACCATGCCGGGCTAATTTTTTGTATTTTCAGTAGAGACAGTGTTTCACCATGCTGGCCAGGCTGGTCTCGAACTTCTGACCTCGTGATCCGCCCGCCTCAGCTTCCCAAAGTGCTGCGATTACAGGCGTGAGCCACCGTGCCCGGCCTGGCACGTATATCTTGAAAAAGTTTCCCGAGTGATTCTAACACATACGTGTTATACCTTCTCTGTTGCCTCCTTTATTTTAACACTAACACTCAAGTGAATTATTCTATGTAGGAAAATGTATATAGGAAAACTATTAACATATAACTATGGCAACTGTTCATTACATGGGAAATATGGCTCTAGGCACTTTTACATGATCCCATAGAATCCTCACAACAAACCTCAAAGGCTCATTGTCACTTTGCTGATGGAGAAACTAAGATTACAAGGTTAAAAATTGTGCCGAAAATCATAGATTTATTAAAGGCAACCAAAGAATTCAAGCCTGGGCTTCAATCTGAAGCCTGTGCTCTTCTGGCCATACTGCACTCCTTCAGAGTCACTGTGTGCCTTCTCCTTCCCTTCTACCCATTCTACTGTTACTGCCTCAATACATACATTTGTGGAGTGTTAGTCTATATACATACAAGACTTAAAGACTCAATCACTACCTCTACCCCTAAAAAAAAAAAAAAAAAAGCAGCAACCTCTTAATCACAGCGTTCAAAAGTACCAGATTATCCACCTTAGAGCAATAACAATCTTGCCTCACCATATAAAACCATAAGGGAAAAAAACTCATCTCTAAATCTCAAGACGAGAACACCAAACTGGCCTCATAAGAATAAATGCTAAGAAATTACATCTGCAGTAAACTTACAAACCTAAGGTATGAGTGTTTCAACTGCTACTTTCATAAGAGTAGTAACACTGACAATCTCCCTCATTCTATTTGCTCAACCTTGGATTAATGGCAATCTGGTAAAACCAAAAGACGTCAACAATTTTAGCAATGTAAGATATTCCATTGTCTCTTCTCAGTCACTAACCAACTATGTATATTTGCTCCTAATAAATTATTTAAAATTGACTATCATATAAAAATGTTTTTAACATTTAATATATATTAATAATAAATGTCTGCTTTCTCAACCTAATATCCAGGTGTAATAATGGAACATTAAAAATTCAGGGCTAGGGCCCGGCATGGTGGCTCATGCCTGTAATCCCAGTACTTTGGGAGGCCAAGGCAGGCAGATCACCTGAGGTCGGGAGTTCGAGACCAGACTGACCAACATGGAGAAACTCTGTCTATACTAAAAATACAAAATTAGCTGGGAGTGGCACATGCCTGTAATCCCAGCTACTTGGAAGGTTGAGGCAGGAGAATCACTTGAACCCAGGAGGCGGAGACTGTGGTGAGCTAAGATCGTGCCATCGCACTCCAGCCTGGGCAACAAGAGTGAAACTCTGTCTCAAAAAAAAAAAAAAAAAAATCAGGGCCAGGCATGATGACTCACGCCTGTAATCCTAGCACTTTGGGAGGCCAAGGCAGGTGGATCGCTTGAGTCCAGAAGTTCAAGGCCAGCCTGGGCAACATAGTGAGACCCCATCTCTATTACAAAAATTAGCCGGTCATGGTTGTGCACACCTACAGTCCCAGCCACTCTGGGAGCGGAGATGGGAGGATCACTGAGCCTGGGAGCAGAGGTTGCAGCAAGCCAAGATCATACCACAGCACTCCAGCCTGGGTGGTAGAGCAAGATCCTATCTCAAACAAACAAACAAACAAACAAATAATTCAGCAGTGGGGTCTTCTGTTAAAACCAGGATGCCTTGTAGGTGTCAGTTACTAATGACAAGGTCACACTAACTTGCCTGTATTTGAACCTACCTTGTTTTTCTTGCCTCGTGGTTCACTTAGAGCTAGTTCATCTTGAAGTAGTTCTACCCTCTTGGCAAGCTGCAGATTTCGAAATGTCAAACTGTCCATTTCCTGTTGTAGTTTTCTCAATGACTGATCTTTCATTTTCAGTTGCTCCTATATCAAAGTGAAAACAGATTGGTCCTCACAGTTTAGCTGTAAGGTTTAGAAATTTTATTAAAAATTATTTTTGTTTCACCAAAATATAATCAAAACCTCTTGCTTTAGGAAATTCAGGTTGTATATACATCATTTCAGTTCTTAAGTTTTTAGCACTTTGTGAAAAGATAATCTTTTGGCTAAACCAAGTAAACATAAAAATAAGAGCAACTATACTAAAGTAACAGATCATGATCAACTAAACATCCTGTGACAGTGAACAGACACAAAGATTGAGGCTACAAGTTTATAAACTTAGACATTGCTTATTTATTATTATTATTATTATTATTTTTGAGACAGAGTCTCGCTCTATTGCCCAGGCTAGAGCGCAGTGGCACAATCTCGGTTCACTGCAACCTCTGCCACCCGAGTTTAAGTGATTCTCCTGCCTCAGCCTCCCAAGTGGCTGGGACTTCAGGCACACACCACCACGCCTGGCTAACTTTTTTGTATTTTTAGTAGAGACACGGTTTCGCCATGTTGGCCAGGCTGGTCTCAAACTCCCGACCTCAGGTGATCCACCCACCTCGGCCTCCCAAAGTGCTGGGTTTCCAGGCACGAGCCACCGTGCCTGGCCGAACTTGGGTATTTAAAAAGAACCTCCGATTTACTGATGATTCCCTTCAGTGAACAAGAATGGGAAGAAATATATCTGTATTCCAATTTTTCTGTAAATCCTCCCTAAATTTAAATTAGTCAAAATAAAGTCTTTGCAACACACTTAATTTTTCTTCAACTATTCTGACATATCAGAGATAAAAATCAGTATCATACCAAAAATATTTTCAGATGCTGTCCTACAATAATTCACTTTAAAGCTAAATGACAATAGAAACAAAACCTAAAATATTCTGCTAACCTTTTTGACACACCCTCTGCTGACCACTTTGTTCTGTTTATGCCATAATGGGGTAAGAAAATGGGAAACTAGGCCGGGCGCGGTGGCTCAAGCCTGTAATCCCAGCACTTTGGGAGGCCGAGATGGGCGGATCACGAGGTCAGGAGATCGAGACCATCCTGGCTAACACGGTGAAACCCCGTCTCTACTAAAAAAATACAAAAAACTAGCCGGGCGAGGTGGCGGGCGCCTGTAGTCCCAGCTACTCGGGAGGCTGAGGCAGGAGAATGGCGGGAACCCGGGAGGCGGAGCTTGCAGTGAGCTGAGATCTGGCCACAGCACTCCAGCCTGGGCGACAGAGCGAGACTCCGTCTCAAAAAAAAAAAAAAAAAAAAGAAAAAAAAAAAAGAAAATGGGAAACTAATGATAAATATTTACTTTTACTCTATTTTTTAAAAGAATTATTCTAACTATATTTTACTTACAATGTTCTGACAACTTTTTATTCACTGATTATCAAACACAGATGGCCATATAATACTGTATATTTAAAGAACTGGACTGGCACGGTGGCTTATGCCTGTAATCGCAGCACTTTGGGAGGCCAAGACAGGAGGACTGCTTAAGCCCAGAAGTTGGAGACCAGCCTGAGAAACATAGTGAGACCTCATCTCTATTTAAAAAAATAAAAAATAAAAAAATAAAGAACTGTATGTTTACCAGTGTCACTGAAACAATTATAAAACATGAAGATCATGCTTTAATGAACAGATGATTTAACTATATTGAAACAGCAACCTAGGCCAGGTGCAGTGGCTCACGTCTATAATCCCAGAACTTTGGGAGGTTGAGGTGGGCGGATCACTTGAGGTCAGGAGTTTGAAACTGGCTTGGCCAACATGACAAAACTCCGACTCTACTAAAAATACAAAAATTAGCCAGGCAGGGTGGTACATGCCTGTGATCCCAGTGACTCAGGAGGCTGAGGCACAAGAATCGCTCAAACCAGGGAGGCAGAAGTTGCAGTGAGCCGAGATCGTGCTACTGCACTCCAGCCTGGGTGACAGAGTAAAACTCTGTCTCCAAAAAAAAAAAAAAAAGGAACAGCAACCTAAAAACCACAGTCTAGTGTCTACACTCTATTGACATTACCTGCATGTTGAGAACAGTGCTAGAGGGATAGAATATGCTCCTGTTAAGGAGAAAATCATTTTTTCCTACATTTGTTTAGTAAAACCTTAATTTTCACTTGTAGCTCAAAGGTAAATTTAGGCCGAGCCCATGTCCAAACCATCATGTCTTTCAAATTTTAAAACTTCAAATCAATGAACACTGATTATACCTCACTGAAGGGGTAAACCCAGTAATAAAATTAAAAGCCTACTGTAACACAGGACATCCTAATATTCCTGTCTAGCAAACTGGCATATTGTCACTTGGTGTACTATAATTACAATGACTACTGTAATAAATAAACATTAAAATAAAAAACAATTTATTTTTTCTCATAATTTATATTCTTATAATTATAATATACAATTATGCTTCTAGTTCTTAAAATGAACTAACGCTCCAACTCCATTAGCCAATCATTAATTTCAGAAAACATCTATTCCAGCCTTTCGTTAAACTCCAGTTTCTGTAATGGGGATGATAATGTTATCTGACCTCATAGGGTTGTTGTGAACACTAAATGAGATAATGGATATAATGTACTTAGCACAATGCCTGGTATATGGTGAGTGCTCAATCAATAGAACCAGCTGTCACCACTCCTACCACTGTTCCTACCATTGCTGCCATCACAGAGTTAATCAAACACAACCAGCAACAGGAGGGTATGAAACACCAGTGCAGGCTACTAGGACAAACTAGGAAAGACCTTCCCCAGCAATAAGTTTAAATATTATTGGGAGATATAATGATCATTTCTTCAAAAATTTTGGTAAAATAATAACTTGACTAATAAATCCTGACTATAAAGCCTCTGTTTTAATCATCTTGGCTTGGGTGCAGAGAGCCTGGAAGTATGGGTGGGGTGTTCAGAACCATCTCAGCCCTGAGACTGTGCTAACCGCACCTAAGGAGGAGACACTCAGAGACAGATTTCTCTCCTATAGGATCCAACAACTGGCTACGTAAAACGACAATTTCTGTGGCTTAGTTGCCTAAGTGGAGCCACCTTAGACATATTACTGATCAGGGGCTTCTCCAGAAAGAGATGGGAGTAAGAAGAATCCTAATCCCATCTGTCTAAAGAGAGCAGAGGGAGCAAGAAAGGGAAAGAGCAAAAGAGTGAGCTAGACAGTATATTTAACTGAAACTTGGCCAAGAAGAAATCCAAATCCTAGGATTAATTTATCCATTTAAAAATATCACTAAGCAATATTTACTACATGCCTACTAGAAATGAGGCAGAAACAAATGCCTTCGTCTATCATATTTCTCCCCTCAGTTAACAAAAGTGCTGACGGTAAAATGTATCGCTCAGAGTATCCTGATTAACACAGGTTATTACTATTAAATAGCTCAACTAAAGGCAAGATTTAGGGACTAAATGATTCACACAATGGAATCTACTTATTAGAGACTTCCCATCTGCTGAGTGAGAGGGATTCAAATAGGAATACGACATAGCCTCCCTCAGAGAGCTCTCTGATGACAACTGATAAGAAGCCTCAATAATCCAGATAAACTGAGCTAATTGAAGGCCTTGAGGCACAGGAGTAAGGCACTAGACAAAGTCACATATCTTTTTTATAATTTTTAGCTAAGGAAAGTAAAGTACCTCATATTCTTACCTAAGCAAGTAGGAAAATTAACCACAAAAAACTGTATTACTGTCCCTTATCCCTAGTGAATCAGTGTCAGAGTTGGAACTTTAACCCAGAAAACCCAATGAACCTGTTTTGAGCAACACCAAATGCTAACAACCCTCACAACACAAATATCCTGTTGCCCACCTTTAAAGCTGCAGAATTTGCTTGTTCATCCACAACACCTTTTTTCAGAACCTGATTCTGAGCCCGAAGCTAAAAACAGAGAAAGCAATAATTAATTTTTCATATAAAGCAATTGGTTATATCAAGGAAATCACATCAATTTTACAGGCAACATTACATTACACTGAGTAACTAAGTAGCTTCTCACAAATATATGAGAACAAAAAAGTATTAGACCCAAAGAGGGTAGTAGATAGAATAATTCACCATTTTACAGATAAGGACACACAGGCTGAGTTGCCCAATGACATAACAAAAATCAATGGCAAAACTGGGACTACAATCCAGTCTCCTAAATTCTAGTGTGTCACTCTTTCTATAAAACCAAGTCCCATCCCTAAATAAAAACTAATACAATAAATAATAGGGTACTGAATATGCCATGTTCCTTGAAATTCTGACACACAATTCATCTGTAAAATACATACAACTGGACTAATTATTAAGTAAGAATTCCACAGAAAATAAAAATGTTGGGGCATCACCATACCCAGCAGGAGACTGTGCCTAATATTAGACATGCAAATGTCATCATCGACAATGGCTTCAGGCATCATACATGGGGCAGTATACAAAAGCAACTAAGAAGCAGGCTCCATTCAGAAGTTAATAATAATACCCACTTACATTTGAATGCTCACTACAAACCAGGCACCGTCCTAAGTACTTTCATGTATTACTTCATCTAATCCTCACAATCCTATGAAGTGGGTACTCTAATTACCTCCATTTTACAGATGAGGAAACTGAGGCACAGAGAAGTTAATTAGCAATGCTGAGATTCAGACTCTACCAGTTTGGACTCCAAAGTCATAATGCCAATTAGACAATATTGGCTATTTCACAAAGCTACATGTAAGTGAAAAAAGCAGTGAGCTGGAGAGGTGAGAGATGCCTTTCGAGAAAGAGGTAAAACTTGGGCTTTTTTTCACAGTTAATTATTAAATATTGAGAAACAACGTTATTTTAAATAAAGTATACAAATCAGAAATTATGCAGCTAAATGCATTTTTACTTATGTATGCATCTATACAACCACCACTGACAGGGTTTTAAAAGATAAAATTTACTTCTGTAGTAAGAGGAAAATATTCTCAGCGAAAAGAACATAGAGCACTTGAGTACAAATATACAAGTTCATTGCAGCTGAAGCAAGAGGTTTACAGACTAATATTCCCAGGGCTCAGTGCAGATATCATGAAAGACCAGGTTCTTCTCTGAGAAACTGAAAGAATGAGACATCCTTCTATATGAGCTTTAAAAAAAAAAAAAAAACCATTTCTAAAATTAAAAATAAAAAAATTTTAAAAATCTTTCTAATTCTGCATAACTCAGATCTGTCTCCTGAGAACAGAGAACAGAAACGACCCTTTTCTGTGCCAAAAGAACAGGCATATTTGCATGCTAAATCTTAAACTGAGTATTTAAAACTCAATGGAAAATTTAGCTAAGATTCTGAGATAAAATGCAAGAATACTGCAGGATATTCAACACTTTAAGCAAAAGACAGACTAAAAAGATGAGATTCTTCTATTTTTAGAAAGTTAGAGATGACAATTCATTACCACAATAGAAAGCAGATCCAAATCTTTGCTCTGCCATTTATTAGACAATATAAACTTGGTAAATTCACTTAATCTTTCTGAGCTTCAGCTATATGGTCTATAGAATGGGTAAACTCATTTACCCCATCTTCCTTCTTCTGAGGCTACTGTGAGAACCAGATAAGAAACCTATGTCAAAGCACTTTTTAAACTATAAAATGCTCCACAAATGGAAACAGAACACTTATGATTAGAACAGATTCAAAATGACAACAGATACCTTTATTATAGTTTGCATGGTGTAAGTCATTGTACACCTTGATTGATATGGGGGAGAGATGTAAAAGATGTGGTCTCTATTTTCAAAGAACTTACACTTTAAAAGGGAAGATAAAATATTAAAAGATAACTAGCAATACTAGTATTTCCTGCTTGAAAAAAAAAAAAGTAGAAGATATTAAATTCTCTTCTACTTGGGTTGGCCAACTAGTTGACCTGGGTTGGCCAACTAAGGTCTGAGGGCCAAACTGGCATGCTATTTTTAAAGTTTTATTGGAACACAGCCATACTCATTCATTTACGTACTGTCTATGGTTGCTTTTGAGGTACAATGGAAGACATGAGTAGCTGCAACAGAAACCACATAGCCTCAAGCCTAAAATATTTACTGTGTGGCCTCTTACAGAGTTTGGTAACCTCTGCTCTAGAAGTTCAAAAGAGAGAAATACCACTTTAATGTTGATTTCCATGAAGCAGTGTTCTACTAAGTCTTTAGATTTTATTTTATAAACCTAAAGTCTTTAGATTTTATTTTATAAACCTAGTCTTTAGATTTTATTTCATAAATCTAAAGTCTTTAGATTTTATTTCATATCCCTGTCTTAGCTGCGATCTGTAATCTCTTACATGTCTTCATTGTGTGGTATTTAGAAGCTCCTAATGACTACTTCAAGGACTAAGAACGAAGCTTGAAGTTCACTGAACTGATAATTTCCTGTAGGACCAGAACGACAGCAATTAATTTTAAGAAAAATAACCTCATCTTTCATTCCTAAGGCACACTGAAGAGTATTTAAAGCAAACTGAACAGACTGCTTTGTTAAAAAGCAAAATGAAACTTTCAAGCTATTGCTGTTAGGAATTTAATATAACTGATTATAACAAAAAAAAATTAGGATTTTCCTTTGGAAAATATTTTTTGCTAAACTGTAACTCAAACACGGTTTCAATGAAACCATTTAACAGACAATGCAGCTTTTTAAGAAACTGTTATCTGAAACACTTTTCTATTACTTAGTAGGTAGAAATGGAGGAAGATGATAAGCTTGCATACTCTACTGCCATTTTAACTACTCTTTGTGGCATTTGACGTTTTTCTGCATTTCAGCATCACTTCTGCCACTCCTACTGCATTACTGAATGAGTAGCTTATAAAATGCTGAGCTGCTCTTATTAGCCTGATTTTTTAAATTATTTATTTATTTATTTATTTTGAGACTGACTCTCGCTCTGTTGCCCAGGCTGAAGTGTAGTGGTGTGATGTCAGCTCACTGCAGCCTCCACCTCTCGGGTTCAAGCGATTCTCCTGCCTCAGCCTCCCGAGAAGCTGGGATTATAGGCATGCACCACCATACCCAGCTAATTTTTTAATTTTTAGTAGAGACAGGGTTTCACCATGTTGGCCAGGCTGGTCTTGAACTCCTGGCCTCAAGTGATCTGCCTGCCTCAGCCTCCCAAAGTGCTGGGATTACAGGCGTGAGTCACCACATCCACCCAGCCTGGTCTTTTAGAATCTATCTTTCTCTGCACCAGTATTCACCACAGAGGGGAGGCAAATGAATGCTGTTTCTCTTTCAGATGTAGGTATAAGATTACCGGATGGTCACTACTGCCTCTAGGAGTCCAGAATGGAGACTCCAGTGCATATGACATAACTGAGAAACAATTGCCCTGAAGTCTCAGAAAAACTCTCCAGCAGATGATAGAGCTTATTTTCAACAGCTGTGCACCAAGCTCTTCTGTGCCATTCAGTGGGGGAAGAGTACCTCTGAATCACTCTTAATCCTTTTAAATCTCATATTTCCTTGTTTTGTAATCTTCTGATTCATTTTACCCTTACTTTGAAAGCACAGCCCTTCCTCAGTTTGGCCAACCAAATCCCACCTGTTCACTAGGATCCTGCTTTTTACCTCTGGCCCTATATCCTCCATAATTTTTCCTAATCACTCCCTGACTCCCTATGGCCCACAGAGAGTCTGTGCCTCAGTTCCTTACTAACAACAAAACATCTCTTATTAAACTATTCAGTTTTAATTTTACTTCTAAAATCAGTAAAGTTTACATTTTACTAATATACATATTTCTGTATAGGCTGGGCGCGGTGGCTCACGCCTGTAATCACAGCACTTTGGGAGGCCAAGGTGGGCAGATCACCTGAGGTCAGGAGTTCAAAACCAGCCTAGCCAACATGGCAAAACTCCGTATCTATTAAAAATACAAAAATTAGCCAGGCACGGTGGCAGGTGCCTGTAATCCCAGCTACTCGGGAGGCTGAGGCAGGAGAATTGCTTGAACCCAGGAGACAGAGGTTGCAGTGAGCCAAGATCACACCACTGCACTCCAGCCTGGGAGACAGAGCAAATCAATCAATCAATCAATCAATTTCTGTATTCATTTCCCACCTGCCAACTTAAACTGTTCTCCATGGTAAAGACTACAGTATACTTCCTTGTATTTCCTGCCTGCAATGAAAGATCAATGCTATGGATAGAGAAGGAACTCAATAAATTTTTAGTTAATTAATCAGATCAGTTAATTTGATTAATCAAATTAATAAGTTACACCACATATAAAGGTGTTTAAATGTAATACATTATATAAGAGATTGCCATTACTTTAACAGTTCTCTTTGAAGACTCTCCAAATAATGTGAACCTCATGGTCCTATTGGACACCAAGAATTCTTAAAAGGCTTGAGCCTAACTCTCTAATGACCAGTGCCCAGACCCGCTCTCTATAACTCTCGTTCTGGAATAGCCCAGCTTCAGTCAGGCCTATCACACAGCTGTTTCTCCTAGGACAGAGAGTGGTGGTAAGCTCACCATGACTTCTCTCATGCCACTCTGACAATATGTGATAGGCTAAATGGCCCAAGATTGGGGATTTATTACCTTCAATCACAAAATGTTGGAAGAATTTGTGGAGAAAGTGAGATGAACCACTCATATGCATTTTCTCAGCTAATCTCAAAATCTTCTGTGTTAGAACCACTTTTACATGACCGTCTTCATGCAATGGACTTTTTTTTTTTTTTTTTGACATTTATACATATTTTATAACCCTATAAAATAAACATTTAAACATACAGTCTTTTCTTCAATATACAGTGATGTGTGCAAGACAACCCCAGGCCACACTAAAACCATGATTCAAAGCTTCAGAATACTGAAGTCATGTGCAGACCCCAGCTGCAGTATCTGGCCTGGATGACCCCTAAAACTCCTTCCAGTTCTAACATTTTAAGTATTCCAAATTACTGGGAATCCTACTTAGCCTTTCTTTCTGCCTACTTACTTGTTCCTATTCCAGGACAGGGATGAAGTATGTGCAGGCTACATTTTATGCAGTAGCTGGGGTTACTTTGTCACTGAGGCAGGAAAAAACTCACATCTGCCTCAAATGGCATCCTTTCTCCTGCTCCTGCTCCCATGCAGGGAAACTCACTAGGACAAAACCCCAAGCCTTGCAGTTTAGCTGATCCTCCGTGAACCGGTGAGTAGATCAGTTAAACTAAAGAGGAAGAGGAGGTTGCCCCCTGTCTTTCCAGGGCCTTGTCCCAAGTGTGGTTTTGGACAGCTGCAATACTATCACCTGGAAGCAGAATCTCAGGCCCCACCCCAGACCTACTAACCCAGAATCTGCAGTTTAACAAGGTCTTCAAGTGAGTAATTTAGACATTTATGTCTGTGATGCACAGACCCAGGGTCTAAGCTAGCACTGTCCAACAGAGTACTCAATAGCTACATGTGGCTATTTAAATTAAATTATTCAAATTAAATAAAACCTAAAATTCAGTTCCTCAGTCACACACTAGCTACGTTTCAAGCACTCAACAGCCATGCATGGCTAGTGGTTACCCTGCTGGACAGCACAGATACAGAACATTTTCATTCTCTTGGAAACTTCCACTGGATAGCACTGAACACAAACCTGTTTTCCAATCCAACTTTACTAGTGAATTCTACCTACACATCAGGGTCAAAAAAAAAAAAAAAAAAAAAAAAAGCTCATACTCAATTTGAATCCTATCCAGCTCCTGAGTCTATAAAAGTGGGTGATAAATCAGGTACTGCCAAATCCTGTTATCTGGAGAGCAAATATGCTGGATCAAAACTGATCCTTTCTCAATATGAGGAGCTGTGTACTAAGAGTAGAAGTCTATAAAGTTCCCAAAGGCAATCCCCTTTGCAAGTAAAGGAAGCATCAATTGCAAAGTAAACTGTAGAGAAATAATGGATGTTTAGCTTTCCTGCTGGCATCCACTGTCTCAAAAAAACAAAAAAAAAACTTTAAAAAGATTAGCTTTATTTCTGCCAAGGCTACTCTCCCAATACCATTCCTTGAGCAATGATTTTCAAATGTTAGCATGAATCCAATCACTGGATAGGTTTGTTACAACACAGATTGCTGGGTCTCACTGCCAGCTTCAGAGGCAGTAGTGCAGGGTGGACCCAAGAATTTTCATTTCAAACCCACTCCCAGATGATGTTGTTTCAGGTCCCACACTTTGAGAATCACTGACCCAGGGTAACACAAACATTGGGAAGACAGTTAGAACTGGAAACTTGCTTACACACATACCACGGTGCCAGGCAAGAGTGCTCCCATAAAGAAAGCAGGCTAAAATCAAATGAGCCAGAACTGAGCACTTTTTGCCTCTCTTCTCCACAATGAGATACAACAGAGCATCAGAAGCTCAGCAGGTCATGGAAGAAACAGTAAGTCAGAAATGGTTGTTCATCCTTAATCCGTAACGTAGCAAGTGAGGTCTTGATTAACTTTCCCTCACATCTCAAGGAGGTAACTCACATCTGTTATTTATTAACATCACACACGTCTGAAAACCAACCTCTACACACATTCATTCTCCCTCCCCAAACTCGATTGAACCTGAAATTTTAAAAACCTCAAATGACCCTCTAATTGCCCAAACCATTCGGTCTTAAACTCCCTTTTTACTAACCTTTCCATAACACTTTCTTTTAGCAACCTGTTTGCCTCAGCAATTCTCATCTGCTTTGACCTCCACAGTTCATCTTTTATCTAACTGGACACTCTGTAATGGGAGCTCCTCAGACCACTATTTGTTTCTTTTTTTTTTTTTTTTCTTCCTTTTCAAGAGGAAAGATTTTGAGTGGTGGGACCTTTCCTGGAACAAAGGCTGAAATCTGCATTAAAGAAGAGTAAGACTCTGCCACTGTCCTTGGCTTAGAGATCATGTTTGCTGCTCTCTTGATGGGCTTCCTTCTACAGATTAAGAGGACATCTTTTTCCTTTGTATCCTAAATAAGGCAGAAAAATTATGCAACTGGATTTCAACATCAGCCCACGATACTTGTACCAGGGAAGGTAATAAAAAGGCGGAATACCCTTAGGCACAGGGCTGGAGAGAGCACAGATCTTATCCAGAAATTGTCTGCTACTAGAATTGACAGGGAATAAAAAACACAAGAAATCTTTTTTTTCAGGATCTGTTCTCTTGTGTTCTGAAATTCCCATCACATTGCAATTAAAAGAATGAAAACTGGGATGGTCCAATAGGGGAGATGACCCGAAGTCTGGCAGGCCTCCTACAGTCTCCTTAGCATCTCTTCCTCCTCCAGGCACATCCTTCCCACAGGTGTTTCCCAATTTCCACCCTAATTAACTCTCAAAGTGCATCGTGATGGGACTTACTCCAAAAGTGCTAGCCTTTGTCCTGACTTTTAGTCAGTCCATCTCCATTAGAAAGTTTCAGTCATTACTTCCAACATCACCTCATACGTGAATAACAAATTTAGTGTGCCTTCCAACCCTAAAATTCCTAGACTGTATCTAACCTCCCTTATAGCCCTTCACTCTGAAGGGGCTCTTCTTCCCGCCGGCCCTCATTATGTCAGTGGCTCAGAACTACAGGGACAACTCTGAGTCTTCCCACACTCACCAAGTCCCAAAATGAATGAGACGCAAGGATGAATGCCTTATATCTTTCATTAGTGCCATGCACATAGCAGGCACTCGAAAAAAAGGAAAGCTGAAAAGCATTTTTTAACCATAATTCCTGAATCAAGCCCCTTCTCTACAGCCCAGAAGTCATTAACTTTATACAAACCTACATTACTCTCCCAAAATCTATTTCAACAGTCTACTGTCTGCTCTTTTCCCCACCAATCTTTCCCTATTTCAATCCATCCTTCACAGTTATCAGTGTCCTAAAAGTAACGTCACTCCCCTGCTTAACCTTTGGCGTCTCTCGATTACTCAAAAGGTAAAGTTCACTCTTCTTACTTGACATTCACAACCTTTCACGATGGGGTCCAAATTATCTCTCCAACCTCATTTCACCACTCTCTGCTGTGTGAAGGCTCATTAAGATTAATCTTAATGAACTTTCATACCAGCAAACATGGACTGTTCCCTTTGCCTGGAAAGCTACCACTCCCTCATTTCCTCTTCTCTAATCCCCACTGTAACCTCAACGTTTACCCAATGTCTTCGGTAGTCCCACTGAACTGACACTTGTCATACTATATCATAACTATGTACTACGTTAGAATACTCCATTAAAGGTGACTTGTTAAGCTGGAACCCTGCCTCACTCAACAGACCCTGGCAGACTGCTCACAGGGGGCACATATTGTGTGTTGAACAAGCTTACATATCCAAAAACTTTTCAGTTTTTATTACTTTGGGAGGCTATACAATTATTTCAGCAATGTAGTCCCTACTCAAAACATTTTTCGAACGCCCCTCTTGCCATTTGGAATGGCCTTCTGAGCTTGCTGGCTCTCTGGAGAAGAAAATCAGTCCCCTCCCTTTATGCTCACGAAACATTTTCTTATTTTTTTCCTTCTTTTCACAGGTGTTGATCATGAAACATTTTCAACCAAAAATAGGAGAGCCAAATTTGAGCATTGCCAACCTCCACCCACCTCCCTTCATCACATGGATTTGTTCCAAACAACTTCTGGCCCTTCAAGCAAGGAAATACTCCTTCAAAAAATGAAGACTTGCCATCACTAACATTGTGCCACAGGCTGTTAAGACAATTTCAAATGGAAATGCAACGAAGTTTTGCTAATGGTAGCATCACTGAAATAAGTATAGTATCTCAAAATATTCCTATTTGATGGTGAGGACTTAAGTGTGTATGTTTAGGCACTGGTTTTATTTTTCAAAGAATATTTCATCTTGCTATTTGTTGAATGAAATCCTAAGATATAAAATGTGTCTCAGTTTCTCCAAATTGCAAAAAGGGATTACCATCTTCCCATTGACTCCATGAATGCCAAGATCACGGAAAACTAAGCTTAATGATTGTTGAATCAATTTCCAAAGATGTAAAATTCTGCTTTAATAACTTCATTAAAATATTCTTAAACTAGAAACACCCTACCCAGAAACTGCAGCATCTTTTTCCAAGGAAACGGTTCTATCATTTAAGAGACTGATGCCATAAACACGACAAAGGGGCAGGTCCCCATGTTGCTTAACATGTATTGAGCACCTGCTGGGTGTCTACCCCATTCCAGGTGACCGAGGGACAAGAGAAAGAATAGAGCCGTAGCACTCAAGCTTTCAAAATCATTCCTGACAACCTCTTGCCAAAGCAGTGAATACATTCATAACCACTCATCCCTAGTGAAGCAGTTTACCCGAATGTCTCCACCCTCTCGAATTGATTCGGGGGAAGATAAATCTCTTTAACCTCATATCATCCCTGTGGGAGGGGAGAAGGGTTGATCTTCCCCATCCCTAGGCTGAGAAAATTGAGGAATCAGCGAGGGGAGGAGTGGTCCACACCTTTCCCTTCCCTTCTCGGCCAGCATTAGAGGCAAGAAGCCAGAATTTCTGACATCCCAGTCCCAAGCCTGCTACTTCAGTGAAAAGCAAGAATCAAACTCCAGCTCCTTCCTGCAGAAACGCTCACGGACGCAGACACCGCCCGGCCCCATCTCCTAGGAGCTGCAGGTGGAGGCACCGTAATGGTGGACGGAGGCGGCGGAGGGGAAAGGTGGGGCGCGCTCGCGTGCCCCTCCCGCGGTACCCTTCGGTCCCGACAAGTCGCTGCCACGGCAACCCGAGGCCGCAGGGCGGGGGACCCCCTACTCCCAGACCACGATGGGTACCTTCGAGTACTCCTGAGCCAGCTTCTGGTACTTCCCCTGCAACTCAGCCGAGGCCATGGCCTCCCCCTCCCCGTACAGGCCAGGCCGCCCAGGCGGCTCAGCCTGTCTCCCGCCCCCAAACCCAGACACGCTCCCGGGAACGGCTCAGGGAGTCTCTGCCTGCTTGGCCACCGCCGCCGCCGCGCCTCCTCCTCCACTTCCGGGTTCGCGGGGTGGGAGGAAGGCGGAGTGGGGCCGGGGGCGGAGCGACTACAGAGGGCGGGGCGACGTCTGGCGTCACTGCCCCACCCTTCGCACCCGAATACGTGCGTGCATAGCGTCACCGGCATGCCTGGGCTGTACCTCTGGGACCATGGGGCGCCATCTTGACGCATGGTCAAAGATGGCGACCTGGAAGGCACAACGAGAGAATCAAGAGGGGAAGAGAATCATGAGAGCCTATAAAATGGGCGTAGGACCTAGGAGAGGGACGATAATTGAGAAGAGCAGAGGGCCGGAAGAAGAAACATTCTAAGCGCATGAAGAATTCTGGCCGACTCCCCGCAGCCCCGGGTTTCCATGGCAACCGTCTGTCGCTAGATCGTTACGTCTTTCACAAGCATGGAAAGATTTGTGTATTCGGCTATTTTGTTATCCGCATATTATAGCACCTGCACTGTAAACTCTCAGACCTCCCCCAAATTGGTAACTTTTGCCGCTGCCACTGGCCCCGGCTCCAAACTTTCACTGTCCTGTATATTGTCATTGACATTTCTTTGTGTCCATCTCTACCCACCTCATCCGCCCACTCCTCCCCCATTACACATACCACATCAGAGCTTTTTTCTGGGGACTGAGTAAAAGACCTTTAGGAAATTTCAGGTATTTATTCGTTCTATGCATGCAGAGTAGATATGAACAGCGGGAAAAAAAAATTGAAGCAAAAATAGTCTGCCTGAGAAATTTTATGCGGATATTGCTTGAATTAAAAGCCTGCCTCCTTCATTTAAATGTTTTAAAGATACTGTTCTAGGTATTGGATGCGTTGCAGCATTACAATGTTCATTAATAGAGAAATTAGTAAATATAGGGTATATGTTTGCCATAAATTACAATGTGGCAGTTAAAATTAATAACCTAGATCTATATATGTGTATATAAACATGGCAAACCATGTCAAATGTAAAAAGCAAATTGCAGTATACTATAGTATGAAAGGATACTTTTTAAAATACAAAGTAACATTTTTGTTGTTAATGGACATATGTACTAAAAATACAGAAACAAAAACTGGAAGGGAACACATCAAATTCTGGATAGTAGTTGCCTTTAGTGGGGAAAGGAGATGAGGGGAGCATAAACTTTCTCCTTATTTGTTTAATTTTTTAAAGTATAACAACATTTTGACGTTTATTATCTAGGTAATAGATAGAGGAATATTATATTGGCACTTTAGAATGCTTGAAAATTTCCATGAGTAAAAAAGTATTACTGCTATTTTTATTTGACTATTAGCCAGGAATTTTATAGTGAATTTTCAGCCATTGTAGTGTGTAAGAGAATTACAAACTTTTTAAAAATGTTCATAGTTTTCAATTTGCTCATAGTCAGATCCCACTGTCTAGCAAACTTTCAGAACAATAATTTTAAAAATTATTACTCTTAGTTTTCTATGGCACCACCAAGAGGCAGAATTAAATATTGTAAGGTATCTCAATGCTATGTAAAATAATGGAATTTTTTATTATTTAAAAAATTGCCGGCTGGGCGCTGTGGCTCACGCCTGTAATCCCAGCACTTTCGGAGGCCAAGGTGGGCGGATCACTTGAGGTCGGGAGTTGAAGACCAGCCTGGCCAACATGGTGTAACCCTGTCTCTACAAAAAACACAAAAAATGAGTCTGGCGTGGTAGCAGGCGCCTGTAATCCCAGCTACTTGGGAGGCTGAGGCAGGAGAATTGCTGGAACCCAGGAGGTTGAGGTTGTAGTGAACCGAAATGGCGCCACTGCACTCCAGCCTGGATGACACAGCAAGACTCAAGTCTCAAACAAAAAAAAAAATTGCCATTCTGGAAATGACATTCCAAGGAAAGAATGTGCAGTGTTAGGTTAGCCAGAGAGTGTATAAGTTCATTTTACTGAATTTAGAATTTTATTTTGCACTACTGAATCCAGTTGCTCTATCAGATGCATTGTTTTAAACTCCCAATTGATAAATCTGAATACATTTAAATTAAGAATCTCTTACTGAAAAGACACCATTAAGCGAGTGAAAAGACAAGCCACAGGGCGAAAGATGTTTTCTATATGTATATCCAACGTAGAAAGGTCTCTTATCCAAATATATAAAAAGCTCTTACAAATCATTAAGGAAAAAAGGCAAACAAATAGAAAAATGGCCAAGAGACTTCCAGAGGGGAAGAGAATCATGAAAGCCTATAGAATGGGCTTCAAAAAGGGAGGTAGAAAAATGGCCAATAAACAGGCAATAGGGTGTTCAGTTGCATTAATAATAAGGAAGAAGTGAAATTCAAACCACAGTGATACACCACAGCACACACACAAAAATGGCTAAAATTAAAAAGACAAGTGTTAGTGGGGATATGAAACAAGAGAAACTCATAAAATGCTGGTAGGAATGTAAACTGGAACAGTCAGTTACAAAAAATAATCAGTGTTATCTACCCATTTAAAAAGATACTGCTGGGCGTGGTGACTTACACCTGTTATCCCAGCAGTTTGGGAGGCCAAGACGGGTGGATCACCTGAGGTCAGAAGTTTGAGACCAGCCTGGCCAACATTGTGAAACCCCATCTCTACTGAAAATACAAAAAATTAGCTGGGCATGGTGGCGTGCACCTGTAATCTCAGCTACTCAGGAGCCTGAGGCAGGAGAATCGCTTGAACTCTGAAGGCGGGGATTGCAGTGAGCCGAGGTGTCGCCATTGCACTCCAGCCTGAGCAACAGGAGTGAAACTGTGTCTCAAAAAAGAAGAGAAAAGATACATACTCATGACCTAGCAATTCTACTCTTATGTAAATAGCCAGTAAAAATGTGCGTGTATTCACCAAGAATATTCACAGCAGCATTATCCATAATAGCCAAAAATGCACAAAAAAACCTCCAAATGTCTATCAACAAAATGGATAGGTAAATGAGTATTCATTCATGTTATGGAATACTAAACAGCAACAAAAAAGACTGACCTACAGCTACAGTAAATTTTAGATAAGTCTCAAATAATCCAAAGCAAAAGTCTGATCTTTGAAAACAAATTACATTGTATGATTTTGTTTACATAGTGTTCAAAGAATGGTAGAACTCAAGTAAAGGTTCAAGTATGCATGCTTGGGTGATAAAACAGAAAAGTAAGGAAGTGATAACCATAAAAGTCAGGAGCATAATTACTTTTGGGGAGGAGGAAATGGTAACTATTTGTATGGGGAATGAGATGGTCTTCAAGGGTATAGGCAGTGTTCTATTTCTTACCTGTGTAATAATGACACGGCTGTGTTAACTCCGTGATGATTCCTTGCAAGTTACATATATGTTCTGTGTAGTTTTTTGTATTGGTATCACATTTCACTATATATATATATATATATATATATATATTTTTTTTTTTTTTTTTTTTTTGAGACAGAGTCTCACTCTGTCGCCCAGGTTGGAGTGCAGTGGCGCAGTCTCTGCTCACTGCAACCTCTGCCTCTGGGTTCAAGTGATTCTCCTGCCTCAGCCTCCCAAGTAGCTGGGACTACAGGCATCTGCGACCGCACCCAGCTAATTTTTGTATTTTTAATAGGGATGGGTTTCACCATATTGGCCAGGCTGGTCTTGAACTCCTGATCTTGTGATCTACCTGCTTTGGCCTCCCAAAGTGCTGGGATTACAGGCATGAGCCTCCGCACCTGGCCAATGAAATTTTTAAAAATCTCAATTGTCTCATGTTTGCCAGCAATAATTTTCAACCTATAAACATAGTATACTTTGGGGAATGGTGTAAAGGAAGGTTGATGGGAATTATAAATACACAAGTGTTAGAATGGTCATTAAGTCATTTAAAAACATACTGCTTGGGTTTTTAAAATTTCAGTTGCAAGTGTCAGCACCTGAACTCAAATTAGCTTGGATTCAGGGAATTTACTGGAAGGATGTGTGGCTATTTCGCAGAAAAACAGGAAGAAATTAGGAGATACAGGACCTCAGACACAGCCTAGACCAGAAATCTGAATGTTTCTTCAGCTCTCACATTCTCTGTCTCTTCTTGCAGGTCTATATCAACTTCTACAGGGCAGCAAGCATAGTTGCCCACTGCACTGAGCGTTCCATCTCATAGTTTTGCTTCCATTCCCTCCAGAGAAGAACCAGATTGCTTAGCTCCAGTTTGAAAAAATTTCAGGGAGGGTCTCTGATTGGCCCTGCTTCAGTCAGGTGCCTATCCCTGGAACAGTCAGATCTAGCTTGAGGTTTTAGTTACACAGGCAGGCAAGTCAGCTGGGAAGACCCCTAGGTCCTGACCAAGCCAAGACAGACTAGATCACTCTTTCCCTGAACGAACATTTCTGTGGCAGATGCCACCGGGGTAAGCAAGGAACACACCACCACAGAGGCCAGCAAGGGTCAGAAGGCAGCATCAGGCCCCGCATGATGCAGATCAAGGTTCCCTGCCCTGCCCTTGAAGGCACATACCTGGAAGCCATCTTGGGAGGCGAGAGGGTGAAGACAACTCAGAACAAATGAGCATTCATGAAAGAAGGAACTGTTGTAAACCAAAAGAAAACTGTTTTCACTGAAGAGACTAGGATGGTATTAACTGAGTTAGCTGTTGCCCTTCCAGTGAAGTATAGATTTTTGAGGAAGGCTAGATCTGTCACAGAGAAAGGAGAGGCTGCATTTTCTCTGCATACCTAAGCATAATATGAATCAATTGTGGTCACACAGCATGAGCAAGAAAAAAGTTTTGCTTGTGTTGTTCGTATATCACCCCGAACAATAGATCTGGCATAAAACAGGACTTGGTTCCTTATGCATCATGGAGGGATAGTGATGGAGAACAGAGCTTGCCAGCTCTCATGTAGGAGACTGTGCAAGATTAAGTTGGGCCCTGGGGCAGAAAAGGGGACTAAGATGGGAACCATCCAGGTCCTGTCTGAAAGGCTACCTCACTTTTATGTGGAGGATCTTCCATACCACAAAGATTGGATACGTTTGAGCCATGTGGCAGGTGGGTGGGTAGAATGAAAACTGCATAGTAGTCGAAGGGTACATACCTATTTTATTATCGTAGATAATGGCTGATACAAAGATGGAAAGTGAGATACTGAGTGAAGCTTGGGAACCCATGATTTGGAGGATGGGTATCAAGTCTTTAAGATGAAAGAATAGCTCCTGATTTGAGGACTATTTTATTATTTTATTTTATTTTATTTTAGATACAGTTTCACTCCATCACCCAGGCTGGAGTGCAGTGATGCAGTCTCAGCTCACTGCAGCATCCACCTCCTGGGTTCAAGCAATTCTCGTGCCTCAGCCTCCTGAGTAGCTGGAATTATGGGTGTGCACCACCAGGCCTAGCAAATTTATTTTATTATTATTATTTTTTTTTTAGTAGAGATGGAGTTTTACCATGTTGGCCAGGCTGGTCTTGAACTCTTAATTGAGGACTATTTTAAATGCAATACCATTGTCTACATAATCTATCCAATCTAACAGTGAGTGACTCATATTTGAATACATTGCACACTTAACCCCTCACATCCCTAAAAATTCACATAATGGGGGCAAAAAATGGGATTTTGCCAACTTATAGCAGGCTCTGGTATGTAGTGTTTGCAGTCAATCCTTATTATTTATGGACTCTGTATCTGCGAATTTGCCTACTAGCTAAAATTTATTTGTAACCCCCGAATCAATACTCACAGTACTTTCATGGTCATTTGTAGACGTGCACAGAGCAGGGAAAAGATTTGAGTCACTGGAAGCCCACATTCCCAGCTGCGGTCAGAGAAGACGATGCTCACTTTCTTGTTTTAGCTCTCATATTGTAAATGTGTGATCCTTTTACTGATCATGTTTTTTGCATTTCTGTTGGTGATTTTGCTGTTTAAAATGACCTGCAACCAAAGTGCTGAAGTGCCGTCCAGTATTCCTAAGCACCAAAAGGCTGTGGTGTGCCTTATGGAGAAAATACAGATGTATGATAAGTTTTATTCAGGCATGAGTTATAGTGCTGTTTGATGTTAATGAATTAACAATATATATTAGTAAGGTATCTTTAAACAGAAACACACATAAAACAAAGTTATATATTGATCGGCTGACAAAAATGCTATGACCAGAGGGTCACAGGAACTTAACCCTGTATTTTCCTTAGGAGTAATGTGATTTGCTGATTCAATGTTTGCTGCGATTTTTAGAGTACAACTACTGTAAGTAATGAGATCCAATTGTTTATAGATCGAGAACAGTGTGGAACTTCCCTTGGTCACACAAACAATGATTGATTATGCCATCAGTAGAGTCGTGTGTTTACTATCTTGGCTGTGGGATACATTTTCCATGTTTGCGCACACTTGAAAATCAAGAGCTTTTTTCAAGTTTCAGGGCTCTCTCCACGTCCTTTAAATCATGCATTCTACTTCATAGTAACTTGCTGAATGTGGCCGCTACTACAGTAATATTGGAAGACCCGTTAGCCCCACTAGCACTTCCCCAAACAGTCACTAAAATAACTAAGCGAAGATTTTCTCTGGCCTGGTTTTACAGTCACCATGGCTGATTACCATACTTGATTACTGGGCTAACGAACAACTAAGATGTATATATGGAAGGACGTAGGGGAAGATTTAAGGAAGGCACCTGGTGGGCTTTTTATGACAACACACTGTCCTTGTTGTTATTTTTGTTTTTAATCCAGTGCAAAAATGCATGTCACTCTTATCTTAAATTGAAAGGAAAAGAGGAGAGGGGTGGGCAAGGAAGAAAAGAACTTTCCTTCATGTGATTTTCTCTTGAGCAACTAGCTCCAAAGTTCAGGTTTAATAAGTGCTCTCTGAGGCAAAAATCTGAACAAATTCTGATGATTTGCAACTTTGAGGAGTCCTACTAAAAATAGGAATTCAGTACTTTGAAGTTTTGCAACTTTTTTGTTTTTTTGACTTTACCCCAGTGCTTTTCCTATCTCAGTTACAGCAACACAGAAGACCAACTGAGCAAGCACAGAGTCCCGACGTATCTTGTCCAGAGTCACATGGCGGCACAGCAGAACCGAAACCAGGACCCAGGTCCTCCACCTCTACTGCAGATTGTACTTTCCCTAAGTTAGGCTAAGTGCCCCCATGTGGGAAACCCTTTACTCTTTAGCTTAAAAAAGAAGAAGAATGAGTTCTAGACTGGGGTGAAGTGCCAAAGCGAGCCTTATATTTCTCAGTATTTGTTTGAACTTGTACCTTCACAAACACATAGCATTGGAGTTGTTTGGAGGGGATCGGGGGATCAGGGTAGGGGCTGATAAAAGTATCCAGTACTTTTTTTGCTCACAAAATCCAAGAGCAGGGTCTCAGGGAGTGGGTGGGAAGCAGACACAGTGACATTTTACAGCTCGAACTTCATCTCTCTCCACTTCTCTCCTTCTATCTCTGCTTCATTCTTATTTATTCTCTTCTCCCAAAACTGGTTTTTTTTCCTGCCTCCCTATATAATGACAGGAAATAGCCACCTACAGCACCCAGATTTATATAAATTAGCATACTAGATTTTTTTAAGTTTATGACTTTTTATCATGGACAGTTTTAAAAGATGTGCAAAAATAAAAATAAGAGTGTAGTGAACCCCATGTACCCATTACCCAGTCTCAGCAGTTCCCAACTTTAGGTCTATAACTCCATCCACGTTCTCTCACCCGACTTGATTCATCTGAAATAAATCTCAGACATTATTTTATGCTTAAATATTTCAGTATACATCTCTAAGAGAAAAGAGCTCCCCTGGCCCTTTTTTATTGATGGAAGTCTGGCTCTGTTGCCCAGGCTGGAGTGCGGTGGCGCCATCTCAGCTCAGTGCAGCCTTCACCTCCTGGGTTCAAGTAAGTCTCCTGAGTAGCTGGGATTACAGGCACCCACCACCACACCCAGCTAATTTTTTTGTTTTGTTTTTTTGTACAGACGGCGTTTCACCGTTTGGTCAGGTTGGTCTCAAACTCGTGACCTCAAGTGATCAGCCCACCTCGGCCTCCCAAAGTGCTGGGATTATAGGCGTGAGCCACCACGCCCAGCCCGAGCTCCCCCTTTTTTACATAATTATTAACTAAAGTGCATACTTTATTCATATTCCCTAAGGTGTTTTTGTTGTTTTTTTTTCTGACATCTTTTTTTCTCTTCTTGGCCATGACAGTTTCTCAGACTCTCCTTATTTTTGCTGACCTGGATAGTTTTTAGGAATATTGGTCAGGTATTTTGTACAGCATGCCTCAGTTGGGATTTGGCTAATGTTTCCCTATGATTACTGGGGCCGAATTTTTGGGAGGAAAAACAGATAAAGTATAATTTTCAATATATTATATTAAGGGCACATACTAGAAACATGTTAATCTTGATAATCTTGATAACCTATGTGAATGTTGTCACAATCAAAATAGAGTCACTAGTACTTAAAAACAAAAAACCTTAACAAAGAAAGACCGGGGAGGCCTTGAAAAGAGGGTTCTCACACTTGTATACCTGGTAGCAAAAAAGACTCTGGAAAAACCACGACCTTACACAGATGCCATCGCAACATTAAACAAAAAATAGTTCTGTGGGGACAGCTGCCCGGCAACTGTCTGCCCAAACCTGGACTGGCGTTAGGGCGTTATCCTTGTTACTGATCTTTGTAGCCAAAGATAATTTTCTTGAAACAACTGTGTAATCTTTCTCATTTTCTTCTTTTAAAAACCTTTGTCTTCCTTTACCTCCCTGAACACACACATAGTTAACTATGGCATTCTTACGTATTCTCACTGCAATGTTCTTTTTTTTTTTTTTTTTTTTTTTTTGAGACGGAGTCTCGCTCTGTCGCCCAGGCTGGAGTGCAGTGGCCAGATCTCAGCTCACTACAAGCTCCGCCTCCCGGGTTCACGCCATTCTCCTGCCTCAGCCTCCCGAGTAGCTGGAACTACAGGCGCCCGCCACCTCGCCCGGCTGGTTTTTTGTACTTTTTAGTAGAGACGGGGTTTCACCGGGTTAGCCAGGATGGTCTCGATCTCCTGACCTTGTGATCCGCCCGTCTCGGCCTCCCAAAGTGCTGGGATTACAGGCTTGAGCCACCGCGCCCGGCCACACTGCAGTGTTCTATTCCCAAATTCACACCGTTTTCTTTTGGAGAGTCACTCTGTTTGTTATATAGTTCAACACCCAATAGATATTAATCTTGAATTTAAATTAGATATTAAAGAGTTCTCTTTTCTTAAGCATGAGTTATGTCTTCCCTTTTTCCATTGTTAGGCTCTTAAACTCTGATTTTGTTCTTTCTACTTACTGGCTGTAAAACAAAAGATGTGTATTGAGGAGCAATGAGTGACCAGATCAGATATAGGAGGGTAGAATGTATTGGATTGTGAAGTTTGGCCCTTGAGAGTGGGGAGGTAGGGGATAGTCCTCAGTTTATGTGTGTGTATAGAAGGGGGTTCGTATGTGTATGTTGAAATATATAACATAAATTTTACCATTTTAACAATTTTTAAGTATATGGTTCCATAGCATCAAGTACATTCATATCGTAGTGCAATCACCACCATCCATCCAGGACTTTTTTATCTTCCCAAACTGAAACTCCATATCCCTGAAATGAAAACTCGTCATCCTCCTGCCCCCTGCCCCTTGCAACCACTCTTCTACTTTCTGTCTCTATGAATTTCATTGTTCTAGGACCTCATATAAGTGAACTCATATAATCTTTTGTCCTTTTGTGTCTGGCTTATTTCACTGAGCATATTGTCGTTAAAGTTCAGCCCTGTCATAGTATGTGTCAGAATTTCTTTCCTTTTTAAGGACGAATAATATTCCATTGTATGTATATACCATGTTTGTTTATCCATTCATTGATGAACATTCGTTTTTTTTTACAACTTTTGGATATGAGGACTAATGCTTTTATCAACATGGGTGTACAAATATCTGTTCAAGTTCCTGTGTTCAGTTGTTTTGGGGATATACCGAGAATGTTCAGTTGTTTTGGGGATATACCGAGAAGTGAAACTGCAAAGTCATATAGTAATTTTATGTTTAATTTTCTTTTTCTTTTTTTGCAGGAACCATCATGCCGTTTCCCACAGTGGCTGCACATCCCACCAGGAATGTACAAGGGTTCCAGTTTCTCCACATCCTTACTAACACTCGTTACTTTCTTTAGCTATCTTTTTTTGTTTGTCTGTTCACATTATAGCCAACCAATTGGGTGAGAAGTGTTTTCTTACTGGTTTTTGATGTGCATTTCCTTAATGATTAGTGATACTGAACATGCTTTTTAATTTTTTTAATAGTAGCTGAACTAGAGGGTGAGACGTGCTTTCTCATTGTGGTTTTCATTTGCATTTCCCTGAAAATTAGTAATATTGAAAATGCTTTTTAAAAATTTTCAACTTTTATTTTGTATTCAGGCCATACATGTGCAGGTTTGTTACAGGGTATATTGCGTGATGCTGAGGTTTGAAGTATGATTGAACCTGTTACCCAGTAAGCATAGTACGCAGTATGTGGTGTTTCAAAGCTTGCCCTCCTCCCTTCCTCCTCGATATTATAGTCCCCAGCCTCTATTGTTCCTATCCTTGTGTCCACGTGTACCCAATGTTTAGCTCCCACTTATAAATGAGAACGTGCGGTATTTGGTTTTCTATTTCTGCTGTAATTCGCTTAGGATAATGGCCTCCAGCTGCATGCCTGTTGCTGCAAAGAACAAGATTTTATTCCTTTTTATGGCTGGTAACATTCCATGGTGTATATGTAACACACTGTCTTTATCCAGCCCACCACTGATGGGCACCTGGGTTGATTCCATTTCGTTGCCATTGTGAATGATGCTGCGATGAACATGCTAGTGCATACATTGAATATACTTTCATGTGCGTGTTTATGTCCTCAGGGTTGTTTTCTGATTTTTAAAAATTTGTATAAATATAAGGGGTACAAGTGAAATTTTGTTAGATGGATATATTGCGTAGTGGCGAAGTCTGAGCTTTCAGTGTATCCGTCACCCGAATAACATACATTGTACCCACTCAGCAATTTCTCATCACCCACCCACTTGTGTCTTCAGTCTTTAAAGATGCTTTACCATTGTCTACGGTTTATCTTCTTATTCTACTACAAATGTCACTATTTTCTTCCTTGTCAGTATCACATAAAGAGGCAGAGTGAGGGCACAGGTCTTTTGGACTCTGTAAGTAGCCCTTTAGGTGCAGGGTGGTATTGCCTTACTCCACAGCTCTGCAAATAGTAGCAATGATGAGCCTCATCTGAGGCTGCTGGTCTACTTAGAAACGGCCTTCCAACCATGCTCCCTGATTCCAGTCCATCCCCTTTCTTACCACAGGTTACTAGCTTCATAGATTAAAAACAAATTTCTATTCCCAGGGGAAAAGACCCGAATTCTTGGACCCCATCCTGCTTCCTGCACTCAGCTTCAATAGTTCTGATTTTCAACCAGCTTCTCCAGCACCCCCTGTGTCTTTGCACACACCCTCTTCCCTGTTCCCCGTCACCTCCACAACTCCTTCTCAAACATTATCTCCTCCCCGTTTTTGGAGATCATTTGGCACTTTAGCACTTTTAAAATGTGGACCATTATTTACATTTAAATGCCTATTATACCATGTTTAGTCATGTGCCCTCGCCTAAACTTCAAGAATCTTAGCTTGAGAAGTAATGAGAAGTATCTTTTCTTTTTTTTTTTTTTTTGGAGACAGTTTTGCTGTGTTGCCCAGGCTGGAGTGCAGTAGTGTGATCTCAGCTCACTGCAGCCTTGACTGCCCAGGCTCAAGCGATCCTCCCACCTCCGCCTCCTGTGTAGCTAGGACTACAGACATGTGTCATCATGCCTGGCTATTTATTTTTGTCTTTTGTTTTGGTAGAGACAAGATCTCACTATGTTGCCCCTCGCTGGTCTCAAACTCCTGGGTTCAAGTGATCCTCCCACCTTGGCCTCCCTGGGGGGATTACAGGCATGAGCCACCATGCTCATCTAGGACTGCATCTTATTTAGCCCTCTACACTCAGGGATGCCTGAGCAAGCCCCCAAATGTGCCTGCAGCATCTGGAAGGGTACAGGGCAGTCCATCATCAGAAAGAAAGCAGCCACATGACACTCCCACAAACACAGGGTGGTTTTTTTACTTTTCCCATTGTGTTTCTACCCACTTCTGAATGGGTTTCCAGTTTCACCTTCTCCTTCTGATCTCTCTCCCCTTCATCTTCTTCCTCTGTGTTCCCTCCCCCAAACTTTCATGGCTTTCACTTCCCAAGGCTCTGGTTTCCCAATCTACTGGGGCAGTGGTACTGTCCATGAGCCCATCGGTGTCTTTTGCCTATCCGATCCTTCAGAGCAAAGCATTTACAAGACAATTGCTTTTTAACTTAATTTATTTTTAACTTTTTGTTGGAGGGGCACAGTGACTCACACCTGTTATCCCAGCACTTTGTTAGGCCGAAGCAAGTGGATCACTTGAGGTCAGGAGTTTGAGACCAGCCTGGCCAACGTGGTGAAACCTCATCTCTATTAACAATACAAAAATTAGCCAGGAGTGGTGGCACATACCTGTAATCCCAGCTACTTGGGAGGCTGAGGCAGGGGAATTGCTTGAACCCAGGAGGTGGAGGTTGCAGTGAGCCGAGATCACACTACTGCATTCTATCCAGCCTGGGTGACAGAATGAAACTCTCTCTCTCTCTCTCAAAAAAAAAAAAAGGTTTTGTTAATGTTGACCGCATCTCAAAACATAACTTCAGTGCTCATCGGGCTTCCAAGCTTCTGTCTCTTTACTGTCACTTGTCAAGCACTGCCCTGTCCACCAAAGGAAGAAAAGACAATGCAAAGTACATGTATTTTTTTATTTATTTGGGGCAGGGTCTTGTTCTGTCACCCAGGTTGGAGTGCAGTAGTACAATCACAGCGCACTGCAGCCTTGACCTCCCATGCTGAAGTGATCCTCTTGCCTCAGCCTCTTGAGGAGTAGCTGAGACTACAGGCACACATCACCACATCTGACAATTTTTTTCTTTTTACTTTTTGTGGAGACAGGGCCTCACTATGTTGGCCAGGCTGGTCTCAAACTCCTGGGCTCAAGTGATCCTCTCACCTCAGCCTCCCAAAGTGTTGGGATTACAGGCATGAGCCACCACGCCCAGTCCAAAGCACATTTATTTATATAGCTCTGAATTTCAAAGAAGAAGATTGTTATTCACTATTTCTTTCCTAAGCCAGTCCATTAGCAGGACCCAAATCTGTCCACTGTTTTCCATCTCCACTGCTATCATCTCTTGTCTGCATGCCTGAAAAAGCCTTCTGACTCGTCTCCCTGCTTCTATTCTTGCTCAACTACAATCCTTTCTCCACATAAACCCCAGAATAATCTTTTTTTTGTTTGTTTGTTTGTTTGAGACAAAGTCTCACTTTGTCACCCAGGCTAGAGTGCAGTGGCGCGATCTCGGCTCACTGCAGGCTCCACCTCCTGGGTTCAAGCAATTCTCCTGCCTCAGGCTCCCGAGTAGCTGGGACTACAGGCACGTGCCGCCACGCCTGACTAGTTTTTGTATTTTTAGTAGAGACAGAGTTTTACCACGTTAGCCAGGCTGATCTCGAACTCCTGACCTCAGGTGATCCATCTGCCTCAGTCTCCCAAAGTGCTGGGACTACAGGTGTGAGCCACCACACCCAGCTTTTATTTATTTTTTTTTTTTGAGAGTCTTGCTGTCACCCAGGCTGGAGCGCAGTGGCACAATCTCAGCTCACTGCAACCTCCACCTCCTGGGTTCAAGTGATTCTCCTGCGTCAGCATCCAAAGCAGCTGGGATTACAGGCACCTGCGACCATGCCAGGCTAATTTTTTGTATTTTTAGTAGAGACAGAGTTTTGCCATGTTAGCCAGGTTGGTCTCGAACTTCTGACCTCAAGTGATCAGCCCACCCCAGCCTCCCAAAGTGCTGGGATTACAGGCGTGAGCCACCGTGCCCAGCCCAGAATGATCTTTTAAAGGATGTTACTCTCCTTCTTAAAACCCCATGATTCCTCAGAGTACTTAGAATAAAATCCAAGTTCCCTACCATGGCTAATAAACCTTTATGTGATCTGGTCCCTCAGGCCTCCCCGTTTCATGTAACAGTTATCTATTGCTGTGTAACAACGCCCCCACCAAAAAAACATAGTGATTTAAAACAGCAATGGTTTATTATTTCCTGTGATTCTGTAGGTTTTTCTGCTGGTCTCACCTAAAAGCACTCACACAGCTACAGCCATCTTGATGGTGCACCTATGGCTGGAAGGTCTAAACAGCCTCATGTGTATGTGGAGCAGTTGGTGTTGGCTATTGGCTGGGCTCCTCAGTTATTCTCCTTGTGTCCGCCTATTCTCCAGTGGGCTAGACAGAGCTTCTTCGTGGCATGGTAGGGTTCAAAGAGGGTGATGATAGCAAAGCCCCGAGGCCTCTTAAGGTCTAGGCTCTGGAATTGTACACTACCACTGTTGCTATTTTCTACTGAACCAGCAAGTCACAAGGCCAACCCAGATTTAAGGGGGTGGAAAAACAGATAATATCTCTTGACAGAAAGAGCAGAACATCAATTGTACAGGGGCATGGACATAGGGAAGCATGATTCTCTGCGTGCCATTATTATAACAAGCTATTAGCCTTCATCTCCACTGCTCTTTTTTTCTGTTCTTCAAACATGCCAATCTTCAGAAACTTTGTACTCATTTTTCTCCAGTGGCATGCCACAATTTCTATTAGGAGAGATTTAACAGGATAGACCTGGTTGGAAGAGGAAATGAGGTGGCAGACATAGCTTACAAGTTGAGTGCATAGTAAACACATTGCTTTACTTATTTAGGATGATTAAGGCAGTTAAACTCCAGCCCCAACCAGCACTTCCTTGGTGCCACTATACTTCGCCTGGCCTTTCCCAGATCTTGGCATGGCAGGTCTTAGCTCACATATCAACACTTCAGAAAGACCTTCCCTTACCATCTACTAAAATACTTCTCCATCTCTCTCTCTCTCTGCCTGCTATTTATTTTCTTCCTAACACTTTTTTATACCTGCTGATTACCCAAGGCAAATCAGCAGCTTCCATGGGATTCTCATTGTATCTTACCTTCTAGGGCTCCAAGCACCTTCTCCAGAAGGTTCTCCCAGAGTACAGTGTGTGCAGAGCCAGCTGGAGATATCTGTCAGCACCCCTGTGTTAGGAAGAATAATGGCTTCTCAAAGATAGCCACATTCTAGTTCCTGGAACCTAAAAATGTGTCAGGTTACATGGCAAAGGGGAGTTAAGTTTGCACATGGAGTTAAGATTGCTAATCAGCTCTCCAAATTGAAAATCAAAGAGATGGCAATGGGAAAGGACTTGACTAATGTTGCTAATTTTTTACCAACATTGAAGATGGAGTAAAGACAGCACAAGCCAAGGAATGTGGGTGGCTTCTAGAAGCTGATAAAAGTAAGGAAAAGGATTCTCCCTCAGAGCCTTCAACACAGCCCTGCAAACACATTAATTCTAGCCCATTGAGAACCCTGTCTGACTTCTGACCTCCCGTACTGTGAGATAATAAACTTTTATTGTTTTAAAGCACTAAGTTTGGGATAATTTGTTACACCAGTAGATGGAAACTAAATAACCCCCACAGAAGAGACAAGGAAATAACCCATATTACTGTACCCAGCTCCTCTCTTCTACCATGCCCTAAGGCCACTGACCATCCCCACTCAGAGTGTCATCCCAGCCACATTGTTCCAAGTCCCCAGCTCCATGAGTATATTACGGTGTCTATCTTGTACTACTGCATGAGTGTAAGCAGTGGTGTGCTGGAGCAGGCCCATACATACTGGCTCTCTAGAGCTAATCGTTAAATTTTCAGAGATCGTGCAAACCACTTGTTAAACATAGTCATCATTAAAACTTAAATTATATAAACTTACAATTAAGTTATATTACAAAGATAATAAATACTCAAAGCTCATCTGTTCCTTATTTTACTCTATTTAATCATTATCTGTGCTTGTGAAGTCATTTACCTCTATTGCATCTGTGTAGTGGAAATACTATATAATGGTGTGCTATGCATATCTTTGCAACTCTGCATTCAGTGACATCATTTTGGCAGCTTGAAACAGGCCATGGTGGGAGTATTTGCACCATGGAAATAGGCAAATGATACCAATCAAACCTTCTCCCTTCCCCCATCCCAGAGCCGGTTATTTGTCACCCGCATATAGGGCAGGTGATATCTGACCTTGGGGTGTTGCCAAGAGCTTCAGGGTGTTCTTTGCACATATCACAACAAAGACCATAAATATCTGGCCAAAGCAAGTCCCAGGAACCACTGAGACAAAATTCATCTACTAGGTCCCTCGAGGCCTCATAGTGTCTAAGTCTAATTCATCTTTGTTTTACCAACGAAGTGAATGCTCAATAAATGTCAGCTAAATGAAACGAATCCATGATTTCCTCAAGGGGAAAAGTTAAATCTAACTTGATTAAAACCCTCTAGACTAACACTTTTATCTTCTCAATAACTGTTATCATAAACATTCATTCAATTTAATTATTAATTAATTTAAATCAATAAGAAATGTTCCCTAAATGTTAGTCGTTATTATTATTACAGTTACAACTGCTTAGCCCAGAGTGGATCCAAGTCCATTGATACATCAATGTTTTTCTGTATTATGTATCTTTTTCTTAAAGCAAGATGAGGGAGCTCTCATATTTACATTTTGAATAATGCTTCATTATGAGAGCTTTTCTTGTCTTAGCTTTTAGAAAGTTTCTAACAATCAATAATCCAGATTAAAAATTTTCACTAGCAATTAAAATTGCTAGTGAATTAAAACTGCTAGTGGCACATGCAATTAAAGACAAATAGTTACACATTTTCCTGCCTTTGCCAAATGACAACGAGGGAAAGTTGATAAAGGAAGCTTCTTCACGGAAAAATTCCAAAAAAAAAAAGTGGAGGGATGACAGAATTTTAAAAACCACCATTTTGTAATTCTTAACAAAGGAATTGATTCAAAGCAAAGATCATCTGAAGCCAAAAGATGAGAGGTCGATGCAGGGTACAGTGAGGAATCAGGCCTCCACTCCTTAGATCTACTGATCAGTCTTATTGTCTTAACTGCAACTGGGGCAAGCGTGCCACTTACGTGCTTTCTGATGAGATGCAGAATAAACTACATAGCATCACTTCTGAGTCATTCTTGCCAGAGTGACTAACATGAATCTTCTCCAGGTTTTATTTTTATTTATTTATTTTTTTGAGACAGAGTCTCACTCCATCACCCAGGCTAGAGTGCAGTGATGCGATCTCAGCTGGCTGCAACCTCTGCCTCCCTCTTCCAGGTTTTAGATCCAACTTTCCAGTTTATAAAAACTCCAGCATTTTCCTTCAGAATTTTGACTAGGCTCAGTGGCTCATGCCTGTAATCCAGCACTTTGGGAGGCTGAGGCAGGAGGATTGCTTGAGGCCAGGAGTTCAAGACCAGTCTGGACAACATAGCAAGACCCCATCTCTACAAAAAAGAACCTTTTTCTGTAACTTAGCTGGGCATGGCGGCATACACCTGTAGTTTTACCTACTTGGGGAGGCTAAGGTAGGAGGATGACTTGAGCTCAGGGGAGTCTAAACCTGCAGTAAGCTATGATTGTACCACTGCGTTCCAGCCTGGGTGACTGAGTGAGATCATGTCTCTAAAAAACAAAAAAACAAACAAACAAAATCTAGAAATCAGAGGAGGGACCAGGTAAGTGATACCACAAGGAAGCTGATGGGCATGTGCAGAATATTGAACTATTGGACAACTGAACAAAAAGGGAGACCAAGAAGCGCTTTGGATGAGACAAGGTTTTCTCATAAAGCTGAACATAAGTATACACTCTGAAAACATATGTCCATAAAAAGATTTATGCAAAAATATTTATGGCAGCTTTATTCATAATAGCCCAAATTGGAAACAATCTAGATGCTCAGTAAGAGGAGAATGCATAAACAAATTGTAGTAAATGCAAGCAATGGAATGCACCTCAGTAACGACACAGATGAACCTCAAGAATATCATGCTGAGCACAAAGAGCCATACTCAAAAAGACTACATACTGCAAGTGTGCATTTAATGTAAAATTCTAGAACAGGCAAAACTTATCCATGGTGAAAGAAATCAGAGAAGTGGTTGGGGGTTGAGGACACAGGTCGCTGCCAATGTACAGGTGGTAACTTTCTGAGGTGGTGGGAATGTTGGCTATCTTGATGAGGGTGTGGGTTACCAGGTGTGTGCGTTTGTCAGCACTCATTGAATTGTATGCTTAGTACCTGTGCGTTTCACTATATGTAAGGATAAGTCAGTGACAGAGGAAGGGGAAGGACAAGGAATGGGAGGTGGAGAGAGAGAAAGAGAGAGAGAGGGAGGGAGGGAGAGAAAGAGAGAAAGACAGACCTAACAACCAGATAACTGCAATAAGTTTTCAAGAAAACCTAAATGTAGACTGTTTATATGGTCATTTAGATCAGGGGTGTCCAATCTTTTGGCTTCCCTGGGCCACATTGAAGAAGAATTCTTTTACCACACATAAAATACACTAATACTAACGATAGCTGATGAGCTGATAAAAGAAAAATCACATCAAAAAATCTCACGATGTCTTAAGAAAGTTTACGAATTTCCATCAGGCTGCATTCAAAGCCGTCCTGGGCTGCATGTGGCTCGCAGGCCACGGGTTGGACGAGCTTGATCTAGATGACTCCAAGGAATTATAAAATGTTTTTGATGAAATAATGGCATGTGGCTATGTAAGAAAATGCCGGCTTGGCATAGTGGTTCACGCCTGTAATCCCAGCGCTTTGGGAGGCCGAGGTGAGCAGATCACTTGAGGTCAGGAGTTCAAGACCAGCCTGGCCAACATGGAGAAACTCTGTCTCTACTAAAAATACAAAAATTAGACTGGCACGCACCTGTAGTCCCAGCTACTTAGGAGACTGAAGAGGGAGAATCTCTTGAACCTGGGAGGCGGAGGTTACAGTGAATCGAGATCGCGCCATTGCACTCCAGCCTGGGGGACAAGAGCGAAACTCTGTCTCAAAATAAAATAAAATCGGATACATAAAGCAAGAGTGACAAAAACTTGATATTCCAGAACTTGGGTGGTAGGTATACGGGGATTTATAGCTATTTTCACTGTTTTGTATATATTTGAAAAATTTCAAAATAAAAAGATAGGCTGCCTTAGGTAAACAAAGAGAGTATATAATGCCCACAGTGTCAAAGCAGAAAGTATATGGACGCTCTCAAAGTTATTTCTCTTATCAGACCAACTCTCCCTGCTTTCTTCCTGCCTTGGCTGTTGATTTACCTTTTATTAAAATTCTCACATTCCAAGACCTTGATTACTAGTGGTTATATTAATCACTTTTATTTCATATTTCAATCAACAAATCAGTATTTATTGAGTATTAACTATGAATATGTGCCGCTGAGAACGTCCGGAAACCTCCTCCTCCTCCCGTTCTCCGTTCCACCCAGAGGAATCGCTCCCCAGAACGGCCCTTTCTGCCTGGTAGAACCTCGTATTACCACCAGGGGGCGCGCCCTCACTGAATTTGCTCCGCGGCTGCTTCAGGAAAGATAAAATCAACCCCGCAGTCTGAGTAACTGGTTACTAGGGTTTCGGCGCGCCCAGGACCCGAGTTTGTCATTGTTTAGGCACGTCTCTGGTGACCTCATTCCACTATACCCGAGTCTTTTTGGGGAAACAATTACCCTGTTTGAACAGAACAAGTAAGGCAAATTAGTAACTGGAAGATGACTAGGTGCTTCTACAGGATGTGTTGGGACATCCTGTCTTCCCCTGGGGCTTAGCTCTGGGTGTGGACCCTTCCTCCTCACTTGATGGCTGGGAAGGGAGTCGAGTCACCCCTCTCTGCAGGGGCACGGCCCCTTCTTTGTCCTGAGTAGGCCTGGCTGGCAGAGCAGGAGTGAGCTGGCCTGTGTGGACAGGGGCGTCACTGGGGACAGACGAGGGGCCTTGACCTTCAGAAGCCTCTGTGGCAGGGAGGACCCCGAAGATGGCAGGACCGCTCCAAACTGCCAGTCGCTCTGCAGGCTCAGCGCCCATTCTCCTGCACACCCCTGGGCCTCCCGTTCCCTCCAGCCATGCACTGAGTGCCTGCTGGGCTCCAGGCCACCTTCCTGCTCCATGAGCCAGGCCTTCAGAGGACACAGGGCTTAAGGGGGAGGATGAGAGAGGGAGGGTTTCTCTCAATTGCAGATCTGATCCTGCTGCTTCCCGCTCGAGAAAATCCTTTAGAGGAGGCAGCTTCGGATGGCTCCCTGTGGCCTCCAGTAAAAAGCAGATGCCCTGTCATGGCCTAGGGGGCCTACACAATCAGGCCCTCCCTCCTCAGTGCCACTCTGCGCTGCCTGCATTCACTGCCCTCCAGCCCTCTGGGTCCCGACTGCCCTGTGCTCACCGAGGTGCTGTTGGCTCTGCCTGAAGAGTTCCTCTCCTGGACCCCTCCATGCTCCCAGCCAAAGGCCTCCCCTCAGGCATTCTTCCTGCATCCTGAGTTTTTCCTTGGAAGCTTCTGCCACAACCATAATCCCATGCTCCTGACTGCTCCACTAGACTCTGTGCAACACAGAAATGACAGCATTTCCATAAAACCTTTTGAAAAACTGAAAATACTCCACACATCCATCACGACCTCAAGCAGTGAACCAGGTAGCTGAGGCTTTGCTTTCCAAGAAGACCCCAAGGAAAGTGGCACAAGGGAAAATAAAGTATTTGAGAATGAGGAACCTTCCTGAAGCCCTTGGTATCACACCACCATCAGCAGTCTCCTTTCCCTGTGCATAAAGCTGACCCTAGCCTGGGATCAAGGGAGATCAGAGCTTATGAAAGGCGGGAGTAAGGGCTGAGCAGAGAAGTGTCAGGAGCATGATAGTCATAACCAGACTGCTCAGAGCATGGAGTCCAGAAGCACCCCTTTTGCCTCCCTCTATGGTATCTCCCAGTCCCTCCCTGCTCTAGGCCTTCCTAGCAGAGCTGTCACCAGAGGGGGCCTCTGGAGGAGAAAAGGAATCAATGTGAAAAATTAAATTCTGGCTACTGTTCATCTATACATGTGTTCATTTAACAGACCGATGGGGTGGTGCGTGCGCCAGGCACTGGGATAGGTGCTGGAGATGCCTTTGAAGAGCTCAGACACAGCCAGCTGACGGGGAGGCAGTTAGTAAGAAAAACATTATGGCGCAACAGAAGCAATTTAGCAGCTTCACGTACAAAGAGGGCTCCACTAACATAGGGGCACAAGAGCCTGGACCTTCTGGGGATGGAGAAGAGGAAGATAGGAAGGTGCTAAGTCTAGGGAAGATTTACAGAGCAGGTGGGCATTTGAAGATCAGGTTAGCTGGTCAGCTAATAAATGCTTACTGAGTGCCTTCTGGGTGCCCGGCAGTTATAGGTGCTGGAATGCATCAGGGAAAGAAAACATGGAGGTGGCATTCTAGTGGGGTGGCGGTGGGGGTGCCGAGCATAAATATTAATAAAAAACAGAATAAGTAAGTAAGCGCATTCGATAGCAGGTTAGAATGCCGTAGGGGAAAATAGAACGGCGTAAGGAGGACAGGAGAGTTGGAGAGGGGTTAGCATTTTTGGGGAGGTGGTCAGGTAAGCCTCATGGAGAAGGTGACGTTTGAGCAAGAACTTACCGTAAAAGAAGAAATAAGCAGAGCCCAGGTATGGTTATCTAGGGACAGTGATCCAGACATGGGGAGCAGCCAGGGCAAAAATCCCCGTCGCCACAATGTGCTGGCATGTTTGAAGAACAGCAAGGTCAGTGTGACTGGAGCAGAGGGCAGGGAAGGAGGAGATAAGGTCAGATTGCAGAGGGCCTTGTGGGGAGTTTTAAAGACTTGGACTTTGGTTCTGAGAGAAATGCGCCATCATAGGAGCAGCGATATGCTGGCAAACTAGGTCTAAAAAAAAAAAACAGGGGGGACGGGGGAGGGATTGCATTGGGAGTTATACCTAATGTAAATGACAAGTTGATGGGTGCTGACGAGTTGATGGGTACAGGACACCAACATGGCACAAGTATACATATGTAACAAACCTGCACGTTATGCACATGTACCCTAGAACTTAAAGTATAATTAAAAAAAAAAAAAACAACCCTGCTTTGTAGCATTTGCCAATTTCTGTGGTGTAAATCTCCCACCTTGGCCTATTTCAAGCCATGAGTGTGGCATTCCTGACCACAGAGTAGGGAAGTGATGTGCAGGATTGGCCCTCACTAACCAGTGCTTGTCATTCCAGCCCACCTCTGCTTTGGAGAGCTCTGAGCAGAGATATGACATGATCTGACCGTGTTGCAAAGAGATCACTCTGGCTGCTGTGTTGAGAGTAGACCGGGCCAGGGAAGCAAGGGCAGAGGCAGGGAACATTTAGGACGTTCTTGCAGTGTTTCAGGTAAGAGAGGACATGTTCAGAGATTGGGTATTCACTACTAATATGGTGACTCAAAGGCAGATTCTAGGTGTTTTCTGAAGGCAGCATATAGAAACCCACCTGGATGTCTTGGCAGACAGGATGTGGGGTATGAGAGGAGAGCAATTCAGGGTGGCTCCAAGCTTTGATAGCAGTTTTAGGGGAAATGGGAGGAAAGGCATTCTAGGCACAGGGTACAGCATGTGAAAAGCCACGCCCATAAGCACACATTCTATTTGGGGACAGAAATGAGGAGTGTGGCTGTTGAACCAGTTAGGTGGGCAGAGGCAGCAGACAGGGTTGGAAAAGAGGGTCCTGTTCAGGTGTACCCCAGACAGGAGCCAGAACTTCCAGGCAGTTTTGAAGATATTCCTCCTCCAGGGCCAGGAGGAAGAATTTTTTATTTTATTTTATTTTTATTTTTTGAGATAGGGTCTCACTCTGCTGCTCAGACTGGAATGCAGTGGCACAATCATGGCTCACTGCAGCCTCCACATCCTGGGCTCAGGTGATCCTCTTACCTCAGCCTTCTAAGCAGGTGGGATGACAGGCGTGCACCACCATGTCCGGCTACTGTTTAATTTTTTTGTGGAGATGGGGTTTCACCATATTTCGCAGGCTGGTCTTGAACTCCTGAGCTCAAGTGATCTGCCTGCTTCGGCCTCCCAAAGTGCTGGGATTATAGGCATGAGCCACCGCGCCTGGCCCCACAGAGTCTTTCCGCACAGCACTTGCAATTGTATTCCAGGTGGATCTTGAAGTTCAAACCCCACCTATGCCACGGAATAGTTATTACTTACTGAGATGCAGTCTTGGGATGTTTTTCATACTTAGATGTTTTGTTTTCCCAGTTAGCCTGGTAGCGTGTGTTCAGGGCTGACCTAGCCAGGGCTGAACTCACAGAGGCTCTCAGGGACATTTATTGTATTCAGGTGACCCAGGCTCCGAAAAAGCAAAGAATAGATACTCAGTGTTCATGCTCAGAGTCTGAAGGGGGTATCCATCTGTCTCCACCAAAGACGGAATTCCTGTAAAAGGACCAGAAGTGTGTGTGTGTGTGCGTGTCTTTGTAGGTATGTCTGTTTTTGAGGATTAAACATATTAATAACAACTCTCCTTTATTAGATGCGTACTGGGCACCAAGAACTTGATATCCTTATTGAAGCCTCACAACAACAGCTCAGTGAGAATGTAATTATGGAATCTCTGATTAACAAGCTGGTCATGAGAATGACATGTGACACCCTGATTCATTTTACCTTTGGAGATATTTGATGATTCTTACAGCTTATTTATCTGCAAAATAAATTTTATGAACTTATCCCCCTTACAGTTTTTATGAGCTTGCAAATGTCTGTAATTCAAACCCAACTATCCATGATAACTAAGATTAATTTAAAAAAATACAAATGCATGTCTGCATTCAAACGTTTGTAATAAATGGTAATATTAATAGATGGATAGCTCTAAGCCAAATGATTTTACTAAAAGAAAATCCTCATTTGAATAACTGCTAGATCATGAAGAATAAATCTTGAGCTAAAAGCAAAATAATGATAATAATATCAGCTACAAATGTGTATTCTATTTTGTCCTAAACTTACCCTTAGGAACACAAGTTACAAAATGCTTCTGTTGCTATGTTGATGCTCAGGATTGTAGAGAGACTTGCTCTGTCCTTGACTCCCTTCATCTACCTCTTGTCACACAGAGAAAGTCACACAAGAAATACAGCTGTCTCTGTCCCTCGCATGGCATGAGCTAGGGCCAGGGCTCTTTGCAGTTCAAGTGGAAATCCCCAGGAAACAGCCCTCACAGACCGACTCTAAGCCAGGGGCAAATGAAGATGAGTCCTTCAAAAACAGTTGCTATTCCACAGTGCTGTTTGTGTGCAAGTACCGGCATGTGTGCGCTGGGGGGTTGCGATTGCGTTGCTGACTGACCCTCACTTCCTTTCTGGACCTGAGATCATTTCACAACAACAAAGGGTTTCCTAAGATAAAGATTCCAAAAAGTAGTTGGAAAAGAGCCTCTGGCAGTCATGGGGTGGGTCATCAGGCGAGCACTTCACTCAACATATCCTTAGAAATAGTGACACTTCTGTCAGTGTTTGGTTTCTGTCACCCTGGCAACAACTATCTCTAAACAGTCCCTCTCCTGGGGGTATCTCTGAAAAAAGTTGGGCAAAGGGCTGGGGGAGGAGGTTTGGCCATATATTCCAACCTGACGTGAAAGTGCTGAAGACTTATCTGGGGAGAAGGTGAAGATTTAAATGGTCCTGCAGTGATTTGTTTATTGTTTATATTTGTGTTTTACACTCCTCTCACTCCTACAAGGGATCACCAGGAAGTCGGCAGAGCTCCCAGAGCAGCTCTACCCACAGAGGAGGCGTTCAGGCAGCATCTGTAGGTTGCATGGCATGGAGTGACATAATCTTAAAGGCGTTATAACATTTCTTTCTCAATTGTTCTGCAGATGAGGAAACCGACAGAGAGGTTAAATTACATGGCCAAAGTCACAAAGCAGCTGAATCACAGAGCCCGCCCCAGGGCTCCTGGGCGTCAGCTGCTCCAGCATCCTCCCCGTTCAGCCCAGCCAGCTGAGGTTCCTGAAGGGAGCACCGGCCTATGGGTTTGCACAGGGCTCTCTGCCCCCATTGCTCTGCCTGGGCCAGGCTCTCCATAGGAGACACTGCCGCTTTGTGTCGCCCTCCTTGGCACAAGATGAAATCAGGTGGTCCCCATTCTTCCTGTCACACTCCGCCAAATCTATCTGAACACACTTCCTGTGCACAAAGCCAGCTTGCCAATTATCTGCTCCAATTAAGGAGAGAGAGATGTGGTTAATTCAGTCACCCCAGCGAGCTGACCAAGGCAAACGGTGAGGTTGGCATCACTGGCCTCAGGTCCTCTCAGTGGCCCTGTGCATGCTGCTTCCCCTGGCACTCCTTCCTACCCCCAGATGGCCAGTGTGGTTTCTTCACCTCCCCCTCTTTCCCTTTCTGAGCCCCTGGAGTTCCAGAGCTGTGTCGGCCCTGCCTCCCCCGTATCAACAGAGAGTCCTATCCCAATATGTGTCCTCTAATAAACTAATGTGTACAGAATAGTTCATGGAAGATCTTGGATTAATACTTAACCCTCAGAGAGAATTAGCTCTCCAATGACATTGCATAGGAGGCATCTTTTGCATTTGTGTCCAAACCCAGGCTTGCCACAGATGAATTTAAAATCACTCCTGTTTTGCTTGAAATACAGACCCCAAATGCTTAGCTCGCTATTGTCAGTCCTTTCTGCCTCTTAGCACTAAAGCAAAGAAGGCAGACAAAGGGCTGAGTGTTTATTCATCGGTATCAGTTAGGACAACAGGCATGGTCAAGAGCAAAGCGCTCTCCCTGCTAAATTTGTAGGGCAACTATTATGATCCTGAAATTAAATTTATAGATAATATAATCTACCTACACATACCTTCTCAAAAAGAGAATCAGCATAAGGCTTTCCCTGGAAAGATGCAAAGGAGAAATAAAAGGGAGGTAATTTAAAATCAAGTAATATGTATTTCAATACAGAAATGCTTAGAACCAGCTACCGCAGAAGATATGATGAAGGGGTCAAATTCTATACTTATTCATACATCCACCATAAACAGGACAACTATAAACACAGATTAATACAGGTGTGTTATACTGAATACAGCTAGTGTTGCCAGTGGTGATATAACTCTGTAAATAGTGAACAAATCCTAGTAAAGGTCCAAAAAGCAAAGTTCAAGATTTATTTGTTTTACGTGACAGTTAAATTCATGGAAAATTAGGTACGTCTGAATCCTTGCAAAAAAATATGTTGTTTTTACATGGAAAATATAGTTAGGTTCAAGGCACAGGTAATTGATTATAAACATTTTGTTGTTGCTTTGAATCCACATGAACATCTGGGACGGAACCTCCTAGGCTCTCATCTGTTAAATCCAAGTAGTTTTCCCATTCATTGTGACAACCAAAAATGCAATCTCTCTAAAAAAAATTCCAAAGTGCCCTTAGTACAGTGTCCTTCAACCCATAGAAAGCCATTCATTAGCAATTACCTTGGGTCATTACTTCAGAGTCCTCAACTGACAATAGCTTAAACAAGATAGGAGTTTGTTTCTCTCTCAAATAAGATAAACTTGGCAGTTAGCAGTCTTAGCTTGGTTTTTCCAAGCCTCCTATCTTTTCTGCTTTAACACCCCTATTTAGCATTGATTTCCATCTTCAAATCCCTGGTAACAGAATGGTTGCTAAAGCTCCAACCATTGCATCTGTGATCTAGGTAGGAAGAAGTAAAAAAGGAGGAAGGCAGGAAGAGCAAAGCCACCTAGTAGATGAATAAACCTCCTTTAGGAGTATCCCTGGAAACCCCACCAACAACTCTCTTTATATCTCATTGGCCATCCCTGTCCTCAAAACAAGCCTGGAAATAGAAGTTTTTAGTTAGGTGCTTTGCTGTCTCTAATAATATTGGTCTCTATAGCGAGAAAGCCAAAGTGAAGGGATATTGGGTAGGCAGCTAGCCATCCCTACCACATTGTTTCACCCACTGACAATGTCTGGGGAACCTCCTGCAGCCCCCAAATACAGATTCAACTCACAGGTTCTAAGAGAGGTAGGCAGTCTTTTGGGTTGCTTGAGTTATGGGCTCAAGCTCACGTGGGCTTCAATCTTAGGCTGCTGTTTTATGCAAGGAAGCAGAGGGAAGGATCTGGTCACCATGATCCATGGTGACTAGATCCTGGTACTAAACTAAATCTTGGGACAGCAGGCCCATCTGAGGATAAGGGGCTCAAAATCCCCCAAATTGCTTCAGTCTCTTGTGTGAGAAATCAAGATGGCGGTGTTTTAGACTCCCACACTTTTTACTTTCGTCATTCATATGCATATAAGTTTGTGTGTTTTCCAGAGTTTGCACCAGTCCTTTTGGAGTTCTCCTAGGGCAGTTCTGTTCAGTTTTGCAAACATATAATGCTGCATGCCAGGGATGCAAGATGAAACCAACAAGTTCCCTTTTCTGGAGAGCTTACAGTCCAGGCATGGGGCAAGGGGAGAGAGTGGGAACACAGACAGGCCAGTGCACTCTGAAGTCAGTGCAGAGGGAGAGGGGGGAATATAGCAAGCACTGTCTGTCCATGACAGCTGCACAGTGCCATACCTAGTAAGTGCTCAATAAATAGTTGTATTTTGACTTGTAATTCTTCTCTGTGATGCCAGGAGAGGACTCTGTTCTTTTCAGAGCTAAGGTTTCTTGGGCTGAGGAGTTACTCACAGCTGCTTCTGTTGCTGAATGCTCTGTTTTCCCTTCCATTTTATCCCATCAACTATGCCCTAGAAAAAGTTACTGAAATATGTTTTTATTTTATTTCTGCAAGGATTTTCTTGCAGAAATCCTTTTTGGCCTAAAGCCATGCCAAACTCTTGGAACTGGGAAATATCCAGAGATATGCCAAGATAATAAAAATAACCTCTATACTTAATACATTTCTATTTCTTCCTTAACCTCAAAATCCCTCTGGAGGACAATTTGGCGACAATTTTCCAAGTTTGAATAAAATGTTCATACCCTTTGACCTAGCAGTTCCTCTCCTAAGAATTTATACCAAGAAAACAATTAAGGATATCCACAAAGATGCAAAAATAAAGATGTTTGTGAGAGTCTGGTTTATAATAATGAAAGATTGGAATCCACCTTGATGTGGTTGTTTCCATCATATTCTAACCAAAAATAACCAATCAATCAATAAATATTGTACATTCCATACAGCACCACATTGCCTCCACTTGAAATGATTCATTTAACAACTGTTCATTGATTACCTGCTATGTGCCAAGCACTGTTGTAAATAGAAGGATATATTAGTAAACGGAACGGTGTGGAACTCATGTTCTAGTTATCTGCCATAAGTGTATTTATTGACATAAAAATATATTGAGGGTATATTAAGTGAAAAAAGGCAGATTACAAAACAGTAGTAGTAATAATAATACTAACATTTATGGAGCATTTATTATGTGCCAAACATCGTGCCAGGAGCGCTACATATGCTAAGTCATTTTATTTACATAAGAACCCAGTAGGATTCAAAACTTGTTTAAAATATTTTCTAGGCCAGGCACCGTGGCTCATGCCTGTAAACCCAGCACTTTGAGGGGCCAAAGATGGCAGATCACTTTCAGCCCAGAAGTTTGAGACCAGCCTGGGCAACATTAGCGAGACCCATTTCTACTAAAAATATAAAAACTAGCTAGGTGTGGTGGCAGGCGCCTATAGTCCCAGCTCCTCAGGAGGCGGAGGTGGGAGGATCACCTGAGCCTGGGAGGCCAAGGCTGCAGTGAGCTGAGATTGCACCACTACACTCCAGCCTGGGTGACAGAATGTCCCTGTCTCAAAATAAACAAAAACAAACAAACACACCTTTTTAAAAATATTTGTTACTACTTTGTTGAACAAGACAAGCACAAATGCAATAATAAAGCAACGATTTCCTTTCTCCTACATTTATTTCAAATTCACTCTCGGGATTTGCCCTTTTCCTGCCCCTGGACGAAATCTCAGGCAGATCTCAGAGCCTTCTGGTCCCTTTCAGTCAGCTGGACTGTCTTCAGTCATTAAAATGTCCAGCCCAATCTGAACCGCTTTCAACTGAAAGGGACTCTCCTCCTCCAGGCCAACCTACTTCAAGCTTGCAAGCTGAAGAAGTTGGGAGTTAGGGTTAGTGGTTGCCATCCTCCCCCTCACAGCTTGTCCTCTTCCCTTCAGTCTCTGGCCCCTCAAGGTGGGTCCCTGAGGATGGGGATGGGGCAAAAGACGCCATCTTTCCTGGCGGGCACTGTCCTAAGCCACCATTGGTTCCTGAGGGTGTGGCAGAGGCACCTTTGCAGGCTCTTTCTCTGGCAGGTGGCTTTGCAAGTTGTCCCCAAAATCCTTTATGGAGGAGGCTGTCTCTCCTCCAGCTGGAAGCTTCCACTTCTCCCCTCAGCCCAGGCTTTCCAGCAGCATCCCTTACATTAACCCTCTTGTTTTGGCCCTTACCCTCTCCTCAGGAGTCCTCTTGTGTGGTTCTCCTTTAAAACAACCCAGGCCAGCTCCCTCCCCAGGTCTGCATGGCTTCCCAGTAAAACTCATGCATCTTTGTCAGCCACTTCTATCTCTTTGTTGCCACCGCCATTTAGTTCCAGCCACAGTCTCACCTGTTAGCTTCTCTTGGCAAAAGGCAGACACCAGTCCCCAAGCTTCAGGGAGCCCATGTGAAGCTCTCTAAGGGGGTCTTTGGAAGGCCCTCTCACTGGCTTGGGATGAGGGCATGCATTCCCTCCTCTTCCCCTGGGAGGAAGGTGGGACCCAGCTCACTCACAGGCTGTCCATGAAATCCTCACTCACTAATGCTTCAGCCCTCACTTTTCATTGACCGCTTATTTCCTGCAGAATCAGTTTCATAATCTCTCAAGTCTGCTCTACATAGGTTACATAGGAGGAATAGGCACCCAATTTGGATATTTAGGATGTGGGAATCTTTGGGTGTCTATTGTGTTGTTATCAGCCTTTAGAGCTTTTACCAAAAGTAAGCGAGAAGAGTCCAATTTTAGCACCCTGTTATATACATTTACAGGTTCACATATTTGCAGGTTTCATTTCAAAATGTTGTCAGTAGGCTGGGTGCTTGCACCTGTAATCCCAATGTTTCGCGAGGCCAAGGCAGGAGAATCACTTGAGGCCACAAATTTCAAACCAGTCTAGGCAACATAGTAAGACTCCATCTGTACAAAAAATAAAAATAAATTAGCTGGGCGTAGTGGGTCACACCTGTAGTCCCAGCTATTCGGGAGGCTGTGGCAGGAGGATTGCTTGAACCCAGGAGTTCAAGGCTTCAGAGAGCTCTGATTGTGCCACTGCACTTCAGCCTCTTAAAAAAAAAAAAAAGTTATCAGTGTACTTACCTTTGGTCATGAAGTTATTTCCTCTTTTTTGTTTATCTGTACTTCATTTCTTTACCTGCATTGCACATGTGTTAGAAGAAAAATAATTCTTAAAGGGCAAATAATCTTCCAGAAAACAATGTTCATGTACCCACGTATATTTTTTATTTCTTCGTGAGTCAGTTGCAGTAATTCATATCTTTCTAGGAATGTTTCCCGATGTTAACTAGTTTACTGGCATACTGTTGTTCACAGTATTCCTCTAGAATTCTTTTAATTTCTGTAAGTTGGGAGTGATGTCTCCACTTTCATTCGTGATTTCAGTCATTTGTGTCTTTCTCTCTCTCTCTCTCTAGTCATTGATCACGAGAGCTAACGGTTTTTTTGATCTTTTAAAAAAACCAACTTTTGGTTTCATTACTTTTCTCTATTGTTTTTCTATTCTATTTGTTTCCCTTGTTATCATGATGATTACCCATCTTCTATTTGCTTTGAGTTTAGTTTGCTCTTCTTTTTCTAGTTTCTTAAGATGGAAGATTAGGTTACTGATTTGAGATCTTTCTTCTTTTCTAATACAGGCTTTTAGCTATACATTTCCCCCTGCTCCCGCCCCAAACACTGCTTTAGCTGCATCCCATACATTTTGGCACATTAGGTTTTTGTTTTATGCATTTATTTTTTTATTTTCCTTATAAGGTTCACTTCTAAGAAACCTTAGTCAACCAGACTAAAATTAATAAAACTGAAGAATAGGCCTGGCATGGTGGCTCACGCCTGTAATCCCAGCAGTTTGGGAGTCCCAGGTGAGTGAATCACCTGAGGTCAGGAGTTCAAGACTAGCCTGGCCAACAAGGGGAAACCCCATCTCTACTAAAAATACAAAAATTAGCTGGATGTGATGGCAGGCACCTGTAATCCCAGCTACTTGAGAGGCTGAGGCAGGAGAATCACTTGAACCTGGGAGGCAGAGGTTGCAGTGACCCGAGGTCGCAGCACTGCATTCCAGCCTGGGTGACAAGAGTGAGACTTCATCTCAATAAATAAATAAATAAATCTGAAGAATATTTTAGACTTAATCCACCCAAACGTGTCCTTAAACAGTGTATTACCCTACCATGATATTTTCATTGCGAGGCTTTCTCTGGGATTAGTTTGGACGAGTGCTATTTTACTTATCTATTGGCTGCTTAAAAGAGCTCACAAGACTTCAAACCACCTTCTGTTCACTGGTTCATGTGACTGTAGCAAATATAGCCAAATACAGGCAAATCTGCCATGTAACAAAAGCTTTGAGAACTGAAATGCATTTCTGTGTCTATTCTTTAATTTTACCCTTTTGTCCCTTCAACAAATATTTATTGAGCACCTACTATGTGTTAAGTCCTGCACCAATCCCCGAAGATGCAAAGGCTACATTCCTCCAAGATATTTTTGTTTGCTTTTTTTTTTTTAGCCCTGGGACCCGTATTAGAATTACCTTATTTAATGGCATGAACTTTAGAAGTATAGCACATTCATCTAAATTTCTATATCTGGTGAGAAAGGCCTCTAACTCTCATTCAGAGGATTCTCAACTCACTCCCCCCGCATACCTGGCATGTCAGGCTGGATTCCCAGCTTTTGCCTTCTCCAGTTTGGCCCACCAACCCTGATTCTGGCAGTTCCTGGGCCGTCCCTAAACAGCCTATTTAACAACAAAAGACCATACAGCATACATTTGAAATAAGGAGCGAGAGAATAAAGAAAAAATTTCTGTCCCCAGAAATTAGCCAAATCAGGGCACATCTTTAAAACAGGCAAACATTGTCAGCAAATCCCTCTGACCGTTCACTTTGCATCAATATTTCACCTCTAACTGCCTCGCCACAAAGAGCTGGAGCTGTGAGGCGCCTCTCTGGGCCGTACTCTCCAGGCCTGCGCAATTCAAATTGCCCACCCTTGCTACCACGCCCTCCTCACCAACAAGGCACCCAGTTCCCCCAGTGTACCTGATTCTGCCAGTTTCAGGAAGATACTAGTCTGAACTTGGAGCCTCAGTCTCCTAAGAGTCCACAGTTTGCTAGACTTGGAGCTAGGCGCCGGAGATACAAAGGTCAGCAAGACAAGCGTCTGTCCCGTGGGGGCTCACAGCAAACAGTGACTGCATTTCACTGGGTAGAATCACTTGATTTGTGGTGCACAGTAGCTGGGCAGTTCAGGTAGTGAGGAAGCCTTGGTAGTAGTCATCCCTCTCTGGAGGGTCCATCCTCTGGCTGGCCTTCCTTTGCACAACTCTCTCTCCTTTGGCTCCTGAACGCACAGATTCTCTAAAACCTCCCCTGTTTGGCAACAGAGGGTCCAGGTGTGGAGGAAGCCTTGTGTATGATTAAGTCATTCGTCGGTTGTTTGTAAGGCTGAGACTGCTCATGGAGCAAATTAAAATGTCATTCAGCTAGTCTGGAGAATAGACTATTCTGGAGATGTCTTGCTCCAGAAAAAGAAAAAAATAAAATAAGCAAAGCTGAACTAGTCTTCGAACAATATCTCTTTTTCATCACTGAGTGCCAACTACTCCCATGAAAGGATCTAATAAACGTATGCATTTTCGGATTGTAAGAGGGCATAATGCCTGAAAACAGTGCTTCTCAACAACTGTCAAATGACTTTCATGGGACAATTAGGGTCCCGTGTCTTTATCTTCTAGATATAAATAATGAAGTATTTATGGACAGAATATAACATCTGGAATTCACTGCAAAATGGTCTAGTGGGAGAGAGCGTGGAGAATGAGGGGGATTTGTTTGAGATAACATTGGCCATATGTTAATAATTATTGAAACTGAGTTATAAATACATAAAAATTTATTATCTTTTTGTACTTACTTTTGCATTCACTTGAAAACTTTTATTATGAAAAAGTGAAACAGAAAGAGACCAGTGCTTCTGAAGCTTCCACTTAAGTACCCCTAACCACGAAAGGGAGTGAAGGTACACATGCCTCCTTTGGGGCCTGGGGCTGTAGTATGAAATAGCCCCAGCCCAGGAGAGATTGTTTTTTCTTTTTAATTTCTCGTTTTACTTCAAAAATTGAGATACGTTCCATATACTATGAAATAGACATTTAGTATAAGTGTTAAGAAATTTTAAATTACTAAATTACTTGGGTAGGGGAGAAGAACAACTGTTGCAGCAAGCTGACGAAACAAAATTCCCTCAGGAAGAAATGTCTTGTCTTGGAACATCTGTTCTTCAAAAAGTTTTATTAAAAAGATAAGGCTGGGCTGGGCACAGTGGCTCACATCTGTAATCCCAGCACTTTGGGAGGCCGAGGTGGGTGGATCACCTGAGGTCGGGAGTTCTAGACCAGCCTGACCAACATAGAGAAACCCTGTCTCTACTAAAAATACAAAATTAGCCGGGCATGGTGGCGGATGCCTGTAATCCCAGCTACTTGGGAGGCTGAGCCAGGAGAATTGCTTGAACCCGGGAGGCGGAGGCTGCGGTGAGCTGAGATCATGCCATTGCACTCCTGCCTGGGCAACAAGAGCAAGACTCCGTGTCAAAACAAAACAAAACAAAACAAAACAAAACAAAAAAGGCTGGCCAGGCAGAGTGCCTCATGCCTGTAATCTCAGCACTTTGGGAGGCTGAGGCAGGTGGATCACTTTGAACCCAGAAGTTTGAGACCAGCCTGGGCAACATAGTGAGACCCCATCTCTACTCAATATACAAAAGCTAGCTGTGCGTGGTGGTGGCTGCCTGGAGTCTCAGCTGCTTGGGAGACTGAGGTGGGAGGATTGCTTGAGCCTGGGAGATGGAGGTTGCAGTGAGCTGAAATTGTGCCACTGCATTCCAGCCTGGGTGATAGAGCCAGACGCTGTCTCAAAAAATAAAATAAAATAAAATAAGGTTCTTGTAAAGTAGCTGGGTGACCTAAGTTGGGACAGAGATGAAAGTAAACTGTTCTCCCTGAGAAATGAGCAGTAATTTGAGGTTTGGAGAACTTTGAACTAAACAGGAAAGGAACAATCAAGGGAAGAAGAGAGAAGACCCAGCATCGTAGCAGGAGGCTGGAGCCCAAGTCAAAGTGATGTTGTTCCCCAGTCCTGAAAATGGCCAACACACATTTAAAAGTAAGGAATTCTAATATACAATGTTAAGAAGTGATTGTCTGTGTTTTATGCAGTGCAACCCTCCATTGCTCTAAATGTTTAATAAAGCCTGCTATGGCCATTGCCATAAGTCATAGTAGTATTTGGGAGAGTGAAGAGATTGGAAAGGAAAATATCTAATTGAGTAACAAGGTATAAAAAATGGTGAACAGAGATGAGAGGCAAAATGCAGAGTGGAGATCAAGAAAAATCAGTGGAAATTTGATCATCAGTACCTCTAGCAAAAATAAAAGCATCTTTACTCAACCCTGTGGGCTCAGAATCCCTGGAAATATTGGCAATGATGTTGATTTACCATCATATATTCAGGAGAAGTGAAATCAATTCTACTTTCTACTTCTTTTCTTTTTTTCTTTTTTTCTCTTTTCTTTTTTTCTTTTTTTTTTTTGAGACAACTTCTCACTCTGTTGAGTGCAGTGGTGTGATCTCGGCTCACCGCACCCTCCACCTCCCAGGCTCAAATGATTCTCCTGCCTCAGCTTCCAGAGCAGCTGGTATTACAGGCACATGCCGCTACTGCCTGGCTAATTTTTGTATTTTTAGTAAAGACGGGGTTTCACCATGTTGGCCAGGCTGATGTTGAATTCCTGACCTCAGGTGATCCACCCTCCTTTGCCTCCCCAAGTGCTGAGATTACAGACATAAGCCACCACGCCCAGCCCAATTCTACTTCAATACTAACAATTTCACTTAAAAAAGATGATCCCGCCGGGCGCGGTGGCTGAGGCCTGTAATCCCAGCACTTTGGGAGGCCGAGGCGGGCGGATTCCGAGGTCAGGAGATGGAGACCATCCTGGCTAACGCTGTGAAACACCATCTCTACTCAAAATACAAAAAAAAAAAAATTAGTCGGGCCTGGCGGCGGGTGCCTGTAGTCCCAGCTACTCGGGAGGCTGAGGCAGGAGAATGGCGTGAACCCGGGAGGCTGAGCTTGCAGTGAGCCGAGATCGCGCCACTGCACTCCAACCGGGGCAACAGAGCGAGACCCCATTTCATTTAAAAAAAAAAAAAAATCCCTCCAAGACTGGGAACTTAGGGACATTCAGGCAGCCAGGACCTGGGTTCCAATTACCGCTGGCAAAAGGGGAAGGTTTCAACCTGTGTCGTTGGCTGATGCAAAATGTTATTAATTTTGGAAAATAGGGAAAAATGAAAAGTTCAACATGCAAATAATTTCTTTTGATGCCATACTATCATTTTAAGATCCCTGAAATAGGTGATTACAGATAATATGTGTTTATCTTTTGCATTAACTCTACTGGAAAAACGTTTAGAATACCACTCAAGAAGTGATCCTGTCCCATACTTCCAGGATACCCTTGGAGGAAATCTTAGAAAATGTGTTTTCTTACTAAGAAATCAAGGCATTTATCATATTAGTTTCCTATTGCTGCTATAACAGATTACCACAAACTTAATGACTTAAAAACAACATAAATTTATTACTGGGAAGTGAGAAGTCTGAAAGGGGTCTCACTGGGTTGAAATCAAGGTGTTGGCGAGGCTGTTGTGTTCCTTCTGGAGTCTCTAAGAGGAAATGTGTTTCCTTTCCCTTTTCGGCTTCTAGAGGCTACGTTGGCTCATCTTCAAGCCAGCAATGCCAGAGTTAGTCTTCCTCATATAACACCACTCTGACATTCCCTCTCCTGCCCCACTCTTTCACATTTAAGGACCTTGTGATTACATCTGGCCCACCCAGATAATCCAGGATAATTTTCTTAAAGTTCATTGATTAGCTAACAGTTTCATCTGCTACCTTCTTTTCCTCTTTGCCATATAATGGTAACACATTCATAGGTTCCAGGAATTAGAACATGACTTCTTCATGTATAAACACACATATTTGTTAGATTTTTGCTAAACAAATAGGTAACTGCTACACATTCTGTTTAAAATCTCCTTTTGCACTTAACAGATCACGGATGTTGCAGTGAACTTTTAAAATATTTACGTGTTTTTGCACATTTGCCTTATTATTTTCTTGGGATAAACTCCTTTAAACTGAATTTCTAGGTTAAATGTGAACACGCAAAATTTCACTGACACAAAGGTTGTACCATTGTGTACACGTGCCAACATGGAGCCAGTGTTAAGTTACATTGGCCATGCCAGTTTTATACGTGAAAAAGGCCAGTTCTGGAGATTGATCTGTAGCATTTTTGTGATGTTTTGTTGGTTTTGGTACCAGGTGTTTATAACTTTATAAAATAAACTAAGACACTCTCCTTCCTTCCTTCCTTCCTTCCTTCCCTATTCTTTGGAACAGCTGAAACAAGAGAGAAACTCCTAGAAAAAACTGGTAGTATTCACTGTGAAGCCCCTGGACTGGTGTTTTGCTGGGAATGGAAGTAGTAGGTGTTTGACAAACTTTTTCATTTGTCTATGGTAATTGGTCTGTTTGGATTTTCAATTTTTCTATTAAATTTTTCATTTTATCTAAATGTTCAGATTTATCAGTGTAAAACTATAAACATTCTTGTAACAAAAATTCTGTTGTGCCTATCATTACACTCCCTTTCCACTTCTATCATTGTGTATTTGTGGTTTCTCATAATCACACTTGTAAGAAGTTTCTCTATTTCATTGTTTTTCGGACTAACAACTCCTGGTTTTATATATGAAGCCTGTTTTTCTTTTTCTAATAAATTAGATTCTGCTTTGATCCTTTCATTAATTCTTAATTTCTCCTTCATATTATTTTGTTGTTCCTTCTACTTTCTTTCAAGTATTTCAACATTTCATGTTCATTAATAAATGCATTTAACTTTATGGATTTTCCCCTGAATATATTAATATCTTTTACTGTATATTTTCATTTGTTAATGTCTAAATTATCTATAATTTCAGTTTTGATTTCCTCTTTGACTTAAATTTGTATGAATATTGCCAAGTAATGTAATTGGGTGGGAGGGAAACTTGCCTTTTCTTATTGATTTCGTGTTTTATTTCACTACAGTCAGAGAATGTGACAGTAAAAAAGGTGTAATTTTTACCTTTTCAAATATTTGTTTGACAAGAATATATATATTTTCAAGCTTACTAAGTATATACATAATTCAGACTCTATCTTATTTTGCTCTATGTATTCTGTAAATCCAGAAGAAGATTTATTAACATTTCCATTCTAATTGCGATTTAGTCAAATTTTCTACGTATTTCTAACAATTTTTACTTTAATTGTTTTGTCTATAAATATTCACAACTATTATAACATCTTCTACATGGACTATACTTTTGTCAAAATAAAATATCCTTCCTGGCCAGGTGCGGTGGCTCATGCCTGTAATCCAAGCACTTTGGGAGGCCAAGGTGGGCGGATCACCTGAGGTCAGGAGTTCAAGACCAGCCTGGCCAGCATGGTGAAACCCCATCTCTACTAAAAACACAAAAAATTAGCTGGCATGTTGGGTACGCGCCTGTAGTCCCAGCTACTCGGCACCAGAATCGCTTGAACCTGGGAGGCAGAGGTTGCAGTGTGCCGAGATCCAGCCTTGGAGACAGTGAGACAGTCTCAAAAAAAAAAAAAAAAAAAAAAAAAAGAAAAAAAAGAAGTACTCCTTCTTATTCTAAAGAAATACCCCTTCTTATTCTAACTTTTTGCCTTAGATGCTGTTTTGTCTGATATTAATTTTACCACCTTTATTTTTTCCAGGGGGAGGCTTGTTTGCTATGTTTGTCTAGTCCATTATTTTTATTTTTAGTGTTTTTCATTTTGTTTAAATATGTCTTGTTAACAACATACCTAATTTTGGTCTTTAAAGAAATCATTTGAAAGTCGTTAATAGGAACTTAAGCATATTCACATTTACTATGGCCACTGTGTTTCCATCACATTTTAAGTTCCTGCATGGGGATCTCTCAGCATACAGGGATCCTTTGTCTAACTGGAGAGACAAGTAAGTAATGCAGATGATTTGAGCTCCTGTAATGTTGGCCTTCAGAATTTGTCTAATCCATCTTCTCTTTGACTTATGAGGAAACAGAAGGATACCAGATCATGCCATTTAATGACAAAGCTTGAACTAGCAGCTAAATTTGAACATAAGACTGTGATATCTAACATAATTTCATGAAGATCTTGTTAGGGTCAAATTAAATCAGTTATAAGTCAGTACTGGCTTTCCTCCTTTTTGGAAAATGCATGGCACTGCTTGGCACTCAATAATGTTTAATGTCATTGCACATTTAAAAGCACTGTGTAGTCTGCTGTTTCCCAAGGAGTGACCCTGTACTGCTGAAGGCACACAAATAAACATTTTTAGATATATTCATGTACATTGGGAAAAATATGTATTTGTTATACATATTAAGGAGTATTATGACTTAGAATAACGCTAAGATAAAAGTGGGTTAATCTAAAGAAAAATATTAAAGAAATAGCACAGGTGACAGTATGAAAAATATGAAGGACAAGTTTGGGAAGTATTGGTTTCAGGATAAAAACGTTTCAGAATAAGAAAACTGGTTTAATATGCTGGATCTGCCCTTTGTGAGGGTAAGATGTAAAATGGCTGGTTTAGTAAGTCTTTGGCTGTATTTTCTCTAATTTATCTTGTGTTAGTCCTGTCTCCTTAATTAGATTGTAAAAACTTTCAGTGACAGAACAAAATACAGGTTGCAAAGCAATAATCACTATAATATGAGATTTTTATATTCCAGAAGAAAAGTGGTCACAATGAGCCAACCACGGCATGGTTATTTCTGAACAGGATCCAATTTTTATTTTTGCAAACTCATTATAGTCATGAACTGTATTGGCACCAACACTGAATACAGGTTTAATGATACTATAGGTTAGGCATATAGCAAAGTCAATGCAAATGATCTTTGCTTTCTACATGATTACAATCTAAATTAGTCTCCACATTGTGCTAATTATAGGGACACTTGGCTATGCTTTTAACTAGATATACGAACTGGTTAGTTATTTGGCTCTCAGTTTCCTCAACTGCATAACAACTGTTGTACTGGATAACCTGTGAGGTTTCTTGGCTAGGTACAGTGGCTCATGTCTTTAATCCCAACATTTTGGGAGGTTGAGGCAAGAGGATGACTTGCGGTGAAGAGTTTGAGACTAGCCTGGGCAATATAGTAAGACCACATCTCTACAAAAATTAGCTGGGCATGGTGGCACATGCCTGTAGTCCTAGATGCTTTGGAGGCTAAGGGCAAGGATTGCTCAAGCCCAGGAGTTTAAGGCTGCAGTGGGCTATGATCATGCCGCGGCACTCCGGCCTAGGCAACAGAATGAGACCTTTTCTCAAAAACAAGAAACCGAAAAACCCTGTAGGTTTTCTAATACTTCCAAAGTATTATATAACTCTACTATTGGATTCCACCAAGTGAATACTGTTAATTAATTAATCAATTGATTAATGCACTCACGCAAAGAGATATGTGCACTTACTCTGTGCCAGACACTGTTAGAGAAACATGGTATCCACTGTTCTGAAAAAGCCCACTTAATAAATGCCTGTAAATCACTTTTTGATCTGACTAAAAACCAGAAGGGTTTATCTTAAGAAAATCATTACACTGTGTAACCGTTTGGGGGCAGAAAATAATATTAAACTATTAGCTCTCAAAAACTGACAAAACATTTGCTTCATGAGAAAAATTTTAAGTGACATTTTTTTTTCTGGAAACAAACCAAAACAATCTGAATGAGGCAATTCTGGAAATCCAGTTTGGAAACACCACCACCAGTCCACACCTGGGTCTGTCCAGCCTGTGCTAAATTCTACATCAAGAGTCAAGTGAAACAGGAGAGACAATCTTGGAGAGCTTTTGACTAGTGGGGGACACAAGATGTATTTGCAGTGCCCCCCACCTAAGAGCTCACAGAGCAATTTTGTGCAAATTAGGAAAAAGCGCCTCCTCCAGGCAGACAAATTACAAAATGGTGCCCCATCAGGGCAACCAATTAAATAAAGACACCCTTCTCCACACTGCCCTAGCAAGGGTATGTCTTGGCAAGGGGGCACAGGCTGATTTCAGTCCCACTCACCCCTTCTATAGTGTGACTTTGTGCAGAGCACAGACTACAAGACCTGTGCGGCAGCCTGCCTTATGGGGAGCAATTGAATAACAGTTCTAAACACACTGGGGGGATCCTCATGTGGCTTAAACTGTGACCCTGTGAAAAAGCAGTTTTAAAGATTTCTAACTCTACCAATCTTTTCAAACTGAGTAATGTTCTTAGTCTAAGAAGGAAGTTTCCTCACAGTGCCTGAAAAAACATGGCTTTAGAAACAAGCTGCCTATTCACATTAGGCTTTTGTCCAGAGATTACTGCCATTTCAGCAATGAGACACCCAGACAGTGTGAGGGTTAAATGTTTTAAGATTCTCTTCCGCTAAAGGCTGGATCTTGTTGCCTAGTGACTGCTGCGTTGCTTGCTGCTGTCACTCACCTTGTCTCCAGAGTTATCCTACTCTCATAAGGAAGGTTATGATTGGACAAAGGTGACATCATAGCAAATAAAAGAATGGCATCTCTTTGTCAAGACAGCACCAATAAGATGACACAAGAGTTGGTAGCAAAGTGTTTCAGTTCCTTTGTTTCGTTTCTTTAACGTAGAGCTAATAAATTTGATGAAACATTTTCTCCATTTCTTTCAGAACCAATAATGCAGGTATTAGTAGTGGATTTTTGCCCATAAAAATATTTTTTGACAGCATATGGATTGTCTTCACATCCATTTAATCAATCCTAGCCCAGCCAAAGCCATTCCCTGCCAAGCACTTGGTCAGCACTCGAGAAGCTGAATAGATTACAGGCAGAAAATGACTAGCTGGCAGCTCATTATCACACCATTGGTTACAGAGTGGAATTTCACACAGGGCAGGTTCTTCTTGGTGCTTATCTGAGAAGTACCTAAAGTGGTTCCAAAGCACCAATTTCAAGGGCAGCGTTATAATAAGACTTCAGAGTACATACATGAGGCATCGAAAGAGTAAAAGAAAAAAAAATCGATTAAAATTGAAAACATATCTACTTTTAAAATCAAGCAGTTGGAGAAATCTCACACATTTTTAGATAATAAACAAACATAAGTTCTTTGATTACTTTTGAATTGACTTCACACATTTTGCAGTGCTTCGAAAATTAAGCCTGATAGTCTTATTTTATTTTTAAATTTATACCATGTACTCTTGAATATTTTAGCCATTGAAGATATTAGTTATGCAATTGCAGTGTTGGTTGCAGGTTCATTATTGCCAAGCTGCTATATTAAATCATCTGTTAAATGCTTTCTTTTCTTGGTAAATATTCAGGATACAGCATAGCCACAGCTGCTATAATTGAATAATTGCTTCCAATTAATGCTCTATTTCAAAAGCTGCAACTCCATATAAAGCTTATAGTCGAGTCGTAACAAAGGCAAACCCCCAAGGGAAACAGAAGAGAGTGAGAATTCCTTTCTGCAATTCTACTAGAAAGCAATTAGAGAGAGAGAGAGAATACTAATGAATTATATATGGCCATGCTTTTACCTCCGCTGATAAAGAGCCTGTAGTGTATCAGCTGAAATGTGTCGGTACACCATTGCCTCTTCCAACAGCTGGCTGAAAGTATTTAAACATTGCAATTTCTCATTTGAATAATCAACAATTGTTCTTAAAGTGAATTAAAGCTGACCATACATTTCCTGGGGAAAATTCATTTAAAAGAAGGGAAAGATAGTAGTTACACAGAATCAAATTACAAGGAAACACAGAATTACCATCAAATATTTTCATTCGAGAAAAAATTTATATTTTAAAATATAAAAATTCAGAATGGTGTGCAAGTGAAGGCAGAAAGTGGGTGGGAGTCCTTTAAATTAAATCAATATGATGTGAGGGGAAGTTTTCCTACTGAAAACTTCCTACTGCTTCTTGTTCATTTGATTAGAAAGACACCAAAACATCTGAGTTCTTAAAGTGTGTGCTGGCTGGCAGTTACTTGAAAGATTAGTAAGTGTTTCAGCTAACTTATGTTGTTGTAGAATTGATAGTATTATAATTTGGTCAAGATTCAGCTTCTTACTTACTTTTACTCTACTTATTAAGAGATGCAATACTGTAAGCAAGACCTCAAGAGAATGCTTGAATTGCTTAATGAAATCTATCAGATAGGCTAATTATAACGTTACTCTTCTCTGTTCCCTTAAAGTCCTAAAAAACTTGGATGGTTTAGTTCCAATTACATTTAAAAGCAGTAAGTATATATTTTAATATACTTTTCAATAATGTAGGCTGACCTTTATACAAATGAGAATAGGTAAGATTTTACCTTATAAAACCATTTGTTAATAAAGTAAAGTAATCTTTGGGAGGCCAGGGCAGGAGGATTGCTTGAGGCTAGGAGTTCAAGACCAGCCTGGACAATACAGAGAGATCCCATCTCTACAAAATAAAAAAGAAAATAAAAAAGAAATTAGCAAGGCATGGCAATGCATGCCTGTAGGCCTAACTACTCAGGAGACTGAGGTGGGAGGATTGCATGAACTCAGGAGTGTGAGGTTACAGTGAACTATGATTGTGCCCCTGAATTTCAGCCTGGGTAACAGGGCAAGACCCTATCTCTAAAAAAAAATAAGTAAATAATTAAATAAGGTGCAGTAATATGGATACCAGTTTAGAGAAACAACTCCTTCTTTCTTAGTTTTCTGGATTATATGTTTCGTGATGTAGGAGTTATTTTGGCTTGAAGGGTAACTGTAACAGATTATAGTACATAGGATATACTGTTTTGTCAGAAGGTATTTGACCAAGATTTTGTATTTAAGATTTGCTATGAGCAATCTTCGAATCTCATGACACAATAGTGACTCTTTGAAGTGTACATTTGGTTCCTTGCTCCCCTAATCTTAGGTTCTAAGTTCTTACCACAGCCCCTGCAGAGCTCCACACATGACATGGTCCCTGGAACCTGAATGTTTCTCAGTTGTCATCTCCTACCAGTCTTTCCTTCGCAGTTTCCTCTGGGTGCAGTAGCTCCTACTCTTGCAGTTCCTGTAAACACATCAAAGGGCTGCATTTCCTTTACCTTCCCTGGTTCCTGCCTAGAGGCTCCTCCTCTAGATACTGGCAGACAGGCTTCTGCACATCATTCCATTTCCTGCTCTGCTCAGATGCCCAACTCATCTAAAATAGCAACTGTCACCCTGATTCTACTTCCTTTTCCTCACCTTAGTTTTCTTCATAGCATTTATGACTTCTGATATTTTATTTCAATTTCTTATTTTGTCTGTTATCCTCCCACTAGAATATAAGCTCCACAAGGGCAGAGACTTGTCTGTTTTGTTCACTACCAACTGCCAAGGCTCAATACAGTGGTGGGGCTTTAGTAAGTGCTTCATGTGCTGGGTGTGGTGGCTCACGCCTGTAATCCCAGCACTTTGGGAGCTAAGGCAGGCGGATCACCTGAGGTCAGGAATTCGAGACCAGTCTGACCAACATGGAGAAACCCCGTCTCTACTAAAAATACAAGAAAACTAGCCGGGCGTGGTGGTGTATGCCTGTAATCCCAGCTACTCGGGGAGCTGAGGCGGGAGAATCCCTTGAACCTGGGAGGCAGGAGGTTGTGGTGAGCCGAGCGAGATCGCACCATCGCACTCCAGCCTGGGCAACAAGAGTGAAACTCCATCTCAAAAAGAAAAAAAAAAATGCTTCGTGTTCTGGCCGGGTGCGGTAGCTCATGCCTATAATCCCAGCGCTTTGGGAGGCCGAGGCAGGTGGATCACTTGAGGCCAGGAGTTTGAGACCAGCCTGGCCAAAATGGAGAAACCCTGTCTATACTAAAAATACAAAAAAAAACACAAACAAACAAAAAACAAAGAAAGAAAGCCAGGCATGGTGGTGTGTGCCTGTAGTCTCAGCTACCTGGGAGGCTGAGGCATGAGAATTGCTTGAATGTGGGAGGTGGAGGTTGCAGTGAGCCAACATTGCACCACTGCATTCAGCCTGGGTGACAGAGGGAAACCCCATCTCAACAACAACAACAACAAAAAGTGCTTCCTGCTGATTTGTTTAGCAAATTAATCAATGGCCAAATTTGTTCTCATGTTTGTATATTCCTATAACCCAGAGGCAGTAAAGCCTGGTAATTAAGGCACAAATTCTGGAATCAGACTTGTTTTTTTAAATCATTTACTAACTAGTGTAACCATGGGCAGTTGAAACTCCTCGAGTCTGCGTTTCTTCATCTATAAATGGTAACATTTACCTTATTAACTTCATAGTGTCAATGTGAGGATTAAATGAAATAACAAACAATATATAAATGCTTGGCTTGGTGATTGCCCTGCTTGGCAAGTGGCAAGTGGTAAATACTCAGTAAGTAGTACTTATTCTTCCATTCCATTCCATTTATTCTCTCTCTTTTTTTTTTGGAGATGGAGTCTCTCTCTCTCACCCAGGCTGGAGTGCTGTGGCATGATCTCAGCTCACTGCAACCTCCATCTCTCGGATTCAAGCGATTCTCCTGCCTCAGCCTCCAGAGTAGCTGGGACTACAGGTGCCTGCCACCATGCCTGGCTAATTTTTGTATTTTTGGTAGAGATGGGATTTCACCATGTTGGCTGGGCTGGTTTCCAACTCCTGACTTCAGGTGATCCTTCTGCCTTGACCTTTCAAAGTGGTGGGATTACAGGTGTGAGTCACTACACCCAGCCTACATTCCATTAATATTCTTAATGAAGTTTTTTTTAAAAAAGGCCATTAAACTTCTAGTGACTGATTCCCCACATCCACCCAACCCTCCTCACCTTTTAATATTTCTTTCTTTTTCTTATTTATTTATTTATTGAGAGGGAGTCTCGCTCTGTCCCCCAGGCTGGAGTGCAATGGCGCAATCTTGGCTCACCACAACCTCTGCTTCCCAGGTTAAAGCAATTCTCCTGCCTCAGCCTCCCAAGTAGCTGGGATTACAGGTGCACGCCACCACGCCCAGCTAATTTTTGTATTTTTCATAGAGATGGAGTATCGCCCTGTTGGCCAGGCTGCTCTTCAACTCCTGACCTCAGGTGATCCACCCACCTCGGCCTCCCAAAATGCTGGGATTACAGGCATGAGCCATCACACCCAGCCACGTTTTAATCCATCTCTATTCTACATGGGAGTCATTAGTATGACTTGAAGGTTTTTTTATTCAACCATCAGCTCTGAAAGTAATAGAAATTGTCCAATTTATTTCAATTTTTCATGTTAATAGCAAATTTGTATTATTTCTCTTACTCTACAGGTCAAGCAGGACAAATTATTTTTGTTTTGCCGACACTGAATTAGAATACCAAGAAGCTCTTCTCTTCTCCCTTCTGCTGTATGTGCAGGATTCTTAATGCTCCCCACCCAAGCCCGGGTCCTAGGCAATCACTGATCTGCTTTCTGTCACTATAGAGAGGATTAGATTTGTCTTTTTAAAAATTTCATGTTAATGGAATCACATATGTGTGTTCTTTTGAGATTGGTTTCATATACATTGTATCAGCAGTTTGTTTCTTTTTATTTCTGAAAAAAAATTAAACGTTTTTTGTTCCATTGTAGGAATTCAGCATAATGTGTTTATTCACCTTTCCTTTTTTTTTTTTTTTAATTGTTATTTTGTTTTGTTTTGAGATGGGGTCTCAGTATGTAGCCCAGGCTGGAGTGCAGTGGTGTGATCACGGCTCACTACATCCTTTGTCTCCTAAGTAGCTGGGACTATAGGTACACAACCACCATGTCTGGCTAATTTTTAATTTTTATGTGTGTGTATGCTATCTAGTAAATCTTTGCCTGCCTCAAAATCAGAAGGATTTTCTCTTATGTTTTCTTCTAAAAGTGTTACACTGTTAGCTTTTTTTTTACATATATGTCTGTGATTGATTTCAAATAAATGTTTATGTATGGTGAGAGGTAGCGGTCAAGGCTCATTGTTGATATATATCTAATTGTTCTAGCACCATTTGTTGAAAAAAAAATTATCCTTAATCCTTTGAGTTAACTTGGTACTTGTCAAAAAACAGTTGCTTATGTATATGTGAGTTTTTATTTTCTGAACTATTCTGTTCCATTGATCTATATATTTAGATTTATGCCAATACCATATGGTTTGGTTTTTGTAGCTTTATAGCAAATTTTAAAGTCAGGTAGTATAAGTCATCCAATTTTGTTTTCCTTTTCTCCAAAAAATTTTTGGCTATTCTAAGTCATTTGCATTTCTATACAAATTTTAAACTCAGCTTGCCAGTTTCTTAAAAAAAAAAAAAGCCAGCTAGGATCTTGATTGAGATTGAATGTATAGATCAATTTGGAAAGAATTGACATCTTGACAATATTTAAGTCTTTGAATCCATGGACACAGTGTTTATCTGTCCGTTGATTTAAATCTTTTAAAGTTTTGTCAGCAATGTTTTGTGGTTTTCATTCATTGTACATGTGTTGCACATATTTTGTTAAATTTATCCCTTTGTATTTCATTTTTTGTACATTACTGTTAATGGTATTGCTTCTTAAATTTTAATTTTCCAGAAGTTTGTTGCTAATATAAATACAATTGATTTTTAAAACACTGACCTAGTATCTTGTGGTATTACTAAATGTACTTATTAGTTCTAATAGCCTTTTATAGATTCCTTAGGAATTTTTACATACATAATCACGGTGTCTGTAAATAAAGATGGTTCTATTTCTTCCTTTCCATGCTGTATGCCTTTTATTTTCCCTCCTGCTTCTCTTTTTCTTCCTCTTCCTCCTTCTTTTTTAGTTTTTGACCTTATTGCAGTGGCAAAGACCTCCAGAACAATATTGAATAGACGGGGTGAGTATGGACATACTCGGCTGGTTCATTATTGGGAAAAGGAGGAGTCAGTCTCTCATCATTCAGTATAATGTTTACTATAGATTTTCAATAGATGGCTTTTATCAGGCAGAAGAATGTCCGGAACTGTGAAGGGTGTGAACTTTTATATTACTTTCAAGCTAACAGGCTAGCCTGCAATAGTTTCATGGATGCTGGCAAAAGACATCAGACTTCTGGGTCAAAGACCAAAGAATTTATTATAGCTCAGCAAGCAACATCAGCTTCATGATCACATTGGTTCTCATCACTCCTTTGGGGCTATGCGGAGTAGCCCACTTGGAGGCTGCTTAGGAAATCCAAATATTTTACAAAGGGTACAAGCAAACTTGTCCAGCCTTTGCCCCAGAGGAAGCCATTATCTTTATGATACTGGACAGCAAACAAACTTGTTATCTGCTCTGGAAAGAGATACTATATCTACTTTTCATGGCTGTTCTCTATACAAACATCCTTGAAAAGATAGTCTGGAAAAAAAAACACTGCCAGTGCCTCTATTTGCAAGACATGCAAAAATATGACACTCTCCTTTGCACTCATTAGGATGATTATTATGAAAATAAAACACATAAAAAACAGAAATTAAGTGTTAAAGAGGATACGGAGAAAGTAGAACACTTGTGCATTGCTGGTGGGAATATAAAGGGTCTAACTGCTATGGAAAGCAGTTTGGTGGTTGCTCAGAAAGTTAGACACAGAATTCCCATATGATCCAGCAATTCTACTTCTAGATAGATCCCCAACAAATTGAAAGCAGGGACTCCAACAGTCACTTATACATCAATGTTAATAGCAGCATTATTCACAAGAGATAAAAGGTGAAAACAACCCAAATGTTCATCAACAGAAGAATGGATGAACAAAATATATTGTATACAAACAATGGTGTTTTATTTAGCCTTAAAAAGAAATAAAATTTTGACACATACTACCACATGGATGAATCCTGAAAATTTTATGCCAAGTGAAAATGAGCCAGACACAAAAGGGAAATTATTGTATGATTGATTGCATATACAATGAGGTACATAGAATAGGCACACTCATGGAGACAAACAGTAAAAAGAGGTTACAGGGGTGGGGCAGGGAATGGAGAGTTACTGTTTAATGAATACAGTTTCTGTTTGGGATGATGAAAATGTTCTGGAAATGGATATTGGTGATGGTTGCATCACATCATGAATGTACTTAATGTTACTGAATTGTACACTTCAAGATGATTAAAGTTTTATGTTACATATTTTGCTAGAATTAAAACATTGCCAAAAAAAAAAAAAAAGACATCCATAGAAAATTGTCTTCCAATAAAAACACTTCCTTTAATTTCTGGTTTGGTTAGAATTTTTGTTATGAATTATACTGAATTTTGTTAAAAGCTTTTCTATCTATTGAAATGATCATATTTTTTATTCTGCCAAGACCAGCTTGGTCATGGAGACCCTAACCCAGTGGCACTAGAGGAATTAAGGACACACACACAGAAATATAGCACGTGGAGTGGGAAATCAGGGGTCTCACAGCCTTCAGAGCTGGGAGCCCTGAACAGAGATTTGCCCCACATGTTTATTGAGAGCAAGCTAGTAATAAGCATTGTTTCTATAGATTACAGATTAACTAAAAGCATTTCTTAGGGGAAATAAAGGGATGGGCCGAAACAAAGGGATGGGTCTGGCTAGTTATCTGCAGCAGGAACATGTCCTTAAGGCACAGATCATTCATTCTATTGTTTGTGGTTCAGGAATGCCTTTAAGTGGTTTTCTGCCTTAGGTGGGTCAGGTTTTCCTTGCCCTCATTCTGGTAAATCCACAACCTTCAGCGTGGGCATCATGGCCATCATGAACATGTCACAGTGCTGCAGAGATTTTGTTTATGGCCAGTTTTGGGGGCCTGTTCCCAACATGCCTCCCTTTTTTGTTTTGCAAAGTGATAAAAGCAAAGACAGCTTTGTCACAGTGAGCTACTTCTCACAGGAGTCAGGATCCGCATCTGCAGGCTATACAAAGACAAACACACAGATTAATAACACAATCATCATTGAACTCACAGAGCTTCCAAGTGTTTTTATCCATTTTAATGGGTTACTAGCTGCTAATCTGTCTGCAGCTCCTTCAAGCACTCCAGTTCCTGGCATTAAGGTCAGGTGTGCCTGGGATGCTTTAAATATTAGTTTTTTAAAAAATTATGCAATATCCAAAGACAAATGTCCTTCTAGATGCTCTTTTATTCTTTCCCAAATTTTGATCTTATTAAGAGTTTCCACAAATCCTCATGTTTAGCTCCTACAGCAGGCCATACCATTTGAGGTTGAGGTGCCACTATAATGCCATGTTTCCAAATAATAAGAACACTTGCCATACTTCTTACCATTTCTACCATGTCTACCATCTGACCATTTTGTTCAGACCAGCTGAACATAGTGTGGCCATGGCATGCAGACTGAGTGGTGCAACTTAAGATAAACATCCCCTTAGGGGACCAATCTATAATGATTCCATAGGAATCGCTGAGCAGAACCTCTGCCTGTTCTGCAGTGCAATCTTCCTAAACAAGTACGTTCATTTTGTCTGGCCAGGTCCAATTCTGTTTACAAATAGGTTTTTGAGGGCGGTATGCCTCAATTATAGGAGCAGATTTATTATGGTAAATAATGAGATCAGAAAGCATGTGTAAATGTGTCATAGAGTGATTACATCCAGGCATTATTGCCAGCCAAGATTGATAAATATGCCCAGTAAGTATAACTGTTCTCTATGTCAGCCTTTGCTGAAGGAATACTCATAGCAATGGTGATCACCGCTATCATAGCTATCATTAAATTACTCGTTGTGACTGGTTGTCCAGTTTTCCTCAGGTGTTCTTCCACCATCTGTGACAACTTTTTGATCTGTCCCCAAGTAGGTGGCTGTGTTTGATGGGTGTTGCTTGTGACAGCTGGGGTCCTCCTCAGCATCAGTCTTGACATGGCTGCAACCGGGGGTTCCTCAGGATCCTCCTGGAATCTCTTCCTTGACATCTGGCTCATGATAAGTCTTCAGCTGTCTTGATGCTATCCAAATCAGCTGCACAAGCATAGCCTCTATCCCAAGTTATTATTTTACCTATTTCCCAACTTTTTGTTATTGGATGTCTCCACCAAACCAGTTGTTCTGCTTCTGTCCTTGCAGCTGGTTTCTGTAGATGTTGTTCAGCTGCTGCTAACATCTGGCCTTTAGGCAGGCTCAAAAAATTTAAAGCGAATAATGCTAGATCAATTGTGTATAGGCTGTCCCATAATCCCTATTTCCCCCTTTCTGTTTTTGCAACTGCTGTTTCAGGGAGAGATTCATTTGTTCTACAATGGCTTGTCCTTGAGAATTATATGGGATGCCAGTAATGTGTTTAATATTCTTTACCATTACTAGATCAATGTGTAAAAACATTCTCAGCACCTTCAATTGGTTTAAATTTAGTTATTCTAGGGAGGATCCAATCAGTTAATTTCAAAAATTGAAACAGTTTCATTTTAGGAAAATGATTATCAAGAATACACACAAAATCAACTAAATGAGTTTGCCAAGCAAGACAATTTATAAAAGCTTGGTGTATTTGTGCCTTCGTGAGAGGAACAATAATTTTTCCAGGATCATATCCATGTAATTTAACAATCTGAGTTCTCCCATTTCCTATCCTAGTAGCGATTTAATCCAAATAAGGAGTTAGAGTCTGTGAATTAGTATGTGAAAGAAAAAGCCATTCTACTAAGTCCTGCTCTTGGACAATAACACCAGTAGGTGAATGCTGAATTGGAAAAATTAGCAAATCTAGAGTCTTCTCTGGATCTATTCTATTTATTTGAGCCTTATGGACTTGCTTTTCAAGCAAATGTAACTCTGTCTCAGCTTCTTTTGTTAATTGCCCAGGGCTAGTGAGACTAGGATCTCCTCTAAGGATAGAAAATAGATTACTCATGGCATAGGTAGGAATGCCTAGAGCAGGTCGTATCCAATTAATGTCTCCTAGTAATTTTTGAAAGTCATTTAATGCTTTCAATTGATCCCTATGTATGGTTACTTTCTGTGGCACTATTGTAGTGTCATTTACTAAGCTCCCCAAGTAGGAGTAAGGAGTAGTAGTCTGAATTTTGTCAGGAGCTATAATTAAACCAGTGCAAGAAATTGAATTTTGCAAGTGATCATAACATTGGAGTAATATTTCTCGAGTGGGAGCAGCACAAAGTATATCATCCATATAATGAATAATGTAACACTGTGAAAATTTTTTACAAGTAGGTTCAATTGCTTGCCCCACATACGTCTGGCAAATTGTTGGACTGTTTAATGTGCCTTGTGGCAACACTTCCCAATGAAAATGCTTAGCAGGCTGCAGGTTGTTTACTGCAGAAATTGTAAATGCAAACCATTCACAGTCTTGCTCAGCTAAGGGGATAGTAAAGAAACAGTCTTTTAAATCTACAATGATTAAAGGCCAATTTTTTGGAATCATAGTAGGAGGAGGCAATCCTGGCTATAATGTCCCCATAGGTTGTATAACTGAATTAATGGCTCTAAGATCTGTCAACATTCTCCATTTACCTGGTTTTATCTTAATTACAAAAAGCAGAGAATTCCAAGGGGAAAATGTTGGAGCTATGTGTCCTTTTTCTAATTGCTCAGTAATTGAGTCTTCTAAAGCCTCCAGTTTATCTTTACTTAGCAGCCATTGTTCTATCCAAATTGGCTTATCTGTCAACTATTTTAAAGGTATAGGTTCTGGAGGCTTAACTATGGCCACCATCAAAAAAAAAAAAAATTTAGTTAGGCTTAACTATCCTAAACCTTGGTGGGAATTTTGTCTTTCCGCTTGAAGCAGTTCCTTCAAATCTTGCAAATTTTTTCATAGTCCCATACCAGGGACATACCCCATTTCATGCATCATATGTTGACTTTGAGGGTTATATAATTGTTCTGGAATTAGAACTTGTGTTCCCCATTGTTGTAATAAATCTCTCTCCCATAAATTTATAGGTACAGAAGTTATAATTGGTTGAATAGTCCCAGGTTGTCCACTGGGCCCTTCACAATGCAAAATATAACTACTTTGATATTCTTCATGGCCTTTACCAACTCCAACTATGTTAAAATGAGCAGGTTGAATTGGCCATGCAGACAGCCAGTGCTGTAGAGAAATGGTTAAAATGTCCACTCCTGTATCTACCAAACCTTTAAATTTATTTCCCTGATTAGTTATTTCACAGGTAGGACATTTATCCGTAATTTGATTTACCCAATAAGCTGCTTTGCCTTGGTTATTTGTGCTTCCAAATCCTCCTGTTCATTTAATTTCACTTTTCCCCATTTCCACATATGGCACAATCAGGAGCTGTGCTATATGCTCTCCTGGCTCTGCTTTCCAGGGAACAGAAGTAGATACAGCAATGTCAATTTCTCCATTGTAATCTGAATCAATGCCTCCTGTATGTATTTGTACTCCTTTTAAATGCAAACTAGACCTTCCTAGAAGTAATCCTATCATCCCCACTGGCAAGGGTCCACAGACTCCTGATGGGACCTTTTGCGGGGATTCTCCAGGCAAAAGGCTCACAGCTTTTATGTAGCATAAATCTACCGCAGCACTACCGGCTGTGGCAGGGGACAGACATTGTACAGGGGTGAGGGAATGACCTGAGCCGGAAATGCCCAGGTTTGGAACAGGGCCTGGGACAGGACCCCATGGCGTTTCCTGAAATCAGGTTCCCATCTTTATCAAATTTAGAATGACACTGATTAGCGCAATGTTTTCCTTTTTTACATTTTGGACATACTTCAGGCTCAGCAGTTTTCTTTTTTCCCCTATCTGGTGGCCTGACTCACTGATTTTTTCTACATTTTTTAGCATGACCATGCTTCCTACAGTTAAAACAGAAACGATGTATTTCCTTTATCCACTCTCAGTCCTGCCATCGCCTGGGCTAGCAGAGCAGCCTGATGCAGATACTGTCACAGGCCTTGATATAATCAATTAAATGTGCTTTCCCTCTAATAGGTCACAGAGTAGCCTGGCAATCGGGATTAGCATTGTCGAAAGCTAATAACCGCAACACTATATCCTGAGCAGCCAAATCTGCAATCTGCAATCACCTTTAGTTTAGTTTAGTTTTGTTTTGTTTTTTGAGATGGAGTCTCACTCTATCGCCCAGGCTGGAGTGCAGTGGCGCAATCTCGGCTCACTGCAAGCTCCGCCTCCTGGGTTCACACCATTCTTCTGCCTCAGCCTCCTGAGTAGCTGGGACTACAGGCACCCACCACCCTCAGCTAATTTTTTTTTTGTATTTTTAGTAGAGACGGGGTTTCACCATGTTAGCCAGGATGGTCTTGGTCTCCTGACCTCATGATCTGCCTGTCTTGGCCTCCCAAAGTGCTGGGATTACAGGCATGAGCCACTGAGCCCACACCCAGCCTGCAATCACCTTTTTAAGAGACTCCTGTAACTGAATTAATTTAAAAGAAAAAGGTTCATATGTAGCTATAATATTTCCCTGTTGATCTGGGGCGTGTATTCTAACAGGGAACTGCCAAGCCTCTAAATCACCCTCTTCTAGCTTGCTGGATTCCTGCCTGAATAGAACTGAGAGTGGTCACTCGAGGTGCTGCTCGAACAGTCACTGGGGCAACTACCTTTTGCCCAGAGTCCTCCGGAAAAGAAAGATCTGGAGGGTGAGGCCACTCTTTTTCTTCAAAATAAGGAGGGGGTGCAGAAGGGTAGGAATGAACCTCTCCCTCCTTTGCCAGTTTAGCTTTAGCTGGCAAACAAACCTGCTGTGTTACTTCATTATACTCTCCTTCCTCCTCATCATCAGTGTGAAAAGGTTCCAAGGTGGAATGAACCAGAGCCCACACTTGTCCCATTGTTACCCTGATGCTTCCGAGCTCCCCTTCTTACTCACCGTGGGGATTGCTTAAGATTACTCAGGTGTTCTCCAGCTTAGTTCCACGTTCTCCAACTGTCGCTCTGGCAACCGTTCAACCTGGGTTTGAGCCCCACATATGGGCACCACTTGACAAGACCAGCTCAGTCATGGAGACCCTAACCCAGCGGCAGTAGAAAAATTAAAGACACACACATAGAAATATAGCTTGTGGAGTGGGAAATCAGGGGTCTCACTGCCTTCAGAGCTGAGAGCCTCAACAGAGATTTACCCACATACTTATTGACAGCAAGCCAGTGATAAGCGTTGTTTCTATAGATTATAGATTAACTAAAAGCATTTCTTACAGGAGACAAAGGGATGGGCTGAAACAAAGGGATGGGTCTGGCTAGTTATCTGGAGCAGGAACATGTCCTTAAGGCACAGATCACTCATGCTATTCTTTGTGGTTCAGGAATGCCTTGAACGGTTTTCCGCTCTGGGTGGGCCAGGTGTTCCTTGCCCTCATTCCGGCAAACCCATAACCTTCAGTGTGGGTGTCACGGCCATCACGAACATGTCATGGTGCTGCAGAGATTTTGTTTATAGCCAGTTTTGGAGCCAGTTCCCAACATTCTTCTTCTTGCCTCTGTTGATATGGTGAATTATAATGATGATTTTTAATATTGAGCCAACTTGCACTCCTAGGGCCAGCCCCATTGGTTATTGTCTCTTTTGTATATTACTGAATTTTATTTTGTTAAGAATTTTTGTGTCTACATTCGTGATGCGTATTGGTCTGTAGTTTTTTGGTAATGTCTTTTTTTTTTTCCCCCTGTGAGACTGAGTCTCACTCTATTGCCCAGGCTGGAGTGCAGTGGTGCGATCTCGGCTCACTGCAGTCTCTGCCTCCCGGGTTCAAGTGATTCTCCTGCCTCAGCCTCCCAAATACCTAGGATTACAGGCATGTGACACCACACCTGGCTAATTTTTGTATTTTTAGTAGAGACAGGGTTTTGCCATGTTTGTCAGGCTAGTCTTGAACTGTTGACCTCAAGCAATCCACCTGCCCCGACCTTCCAAAGTGCTGGGATTACAGGCGTGAGTCACCGCACCCAGCAGGTAATGTCTTTACTCAGTTTTAGTATTAGGTTAATGCTAAACCTATAGCCTCATAAAGCAAGTTATGACATACTTTCTTGTCTTCTTTTTTTCTCATTGCTTTTAAGGAGTTTGGGTATAATGGTATTATTTCTTCCTTAAATAATAAATATAATTTATGTGAAGCCATCTGGACTTGGAGTTTGCTTTGAGTTTTTTTTTTTTTTTTAAACTAGACTTTTTAAAGAGCCATTTTAGAGTTTAAAAATTTGAGCAAATAATACAGATACTTTCCATATGCCCCCTGCCTTACAGTTTTCCCTGCTGCTAACCTCTTACACTAGTATGGTACATTTGTTACAATTAATGAACTGCTATTGATACATTATTATTAACACAAGTTTATACTTTATTTAGGTATTCTTAGTTTTTAACCTAATACCATTTTTCTATTCCAGGACCCCATTCAGGATACATCCCATTTAGTTGCTGTGTCTCTTTAGGGTCCTCTTGGCTATGAAAGTTTCTCAGATTTTGATTGTTTTCAATGATCTTGACAGATTTGAGGAATACTTGCCAGGCTTGTTGTAGGACGCCAAGCTAATAGAATTTGTCTGATCTCTTTTTAAAAATTAGGCTATTAGTTTTGGGATGCAGATCACAGAGGTAAAGTCCATTTGTATATAATATCAACAACACGTGCTATCAACATGAGTCATGACTGCTGATGTTGACCTAGGATGCCTGACTGAAGTAGTGTCTGTCAGGTTTCTCCATCATGAAGGTACTATCCCCATCACTGTCCCTTCCACACTAAACTCTGGAAGGAAGCCCTTATGCAAGCCCACATTTAAGAAATGGGAAGTTATGCTTCCTCCTTTAGGGTGGAGTAGCTGCATAATTTATGTGTTATTCTTCTGCATGGGAGATTTGTCTCTTTTCCCTCATGTATTAACATATTCAATCATTTATTTATATCAGTATGGACTCATAGATACATTAAGGTTTAAGACTACATTTGTTTTGTTTTGTTTTGTTTTTGAGATGGAATCTTGCTCTGTAGCCCAGGCTGGAGCGCAGTGGCATGATCTCGGCTCACTGTAACCCCTGGTTCAAGCAATTCTCCTGCCTCAGCCTCCTGAGTAGCTGGGATTACAGGTGCGCGCCACCACACCCAGCTAATTTTTGTGTTTTTAGTAGAGACGGGGTTTCACCATGTTGACCATGATGGTCTTGAACTCCTGACCTTGTGATCTGCCCTCCTCGGCCTCCCAAAGTGCTGGGGTTACAGGTGTGAGTCACTGCACCCAGTGAAGACTGCATTTTTATTTTGGTGCCCATATTTTTCTAGCTTTGGCCACTGGAAGTACTTTCAAGTGCCAGTTTTGTTTTAGGTTTTGTTTTCGAATTAATAGACTTAATTTTTTGGGAAGAGTTTTAGGTTTACAGAAAAATTGAGTGGAAAGTACCAAGAGGTCTCTTATACCCTCCTTTGTGCCCTCTACCACAGCCCCAGTTTCTCCTATTATTAATGTTTTGCATTAGTGTGGTACACTTACAACAATGGATGAACCAACATTAATACATCACTAGTAACTAAAATCCGTAGTTTACATTAGGGTTCGCTCTGTCTGGTTTTAATTTCTGTGGGTTTTGACAAATGTATAATGATATATATACATCATTACAGTATCATAAAGGATAGTTTTACTGCCCTAAAAAGCCCATGCTCCCCCACAACCCCTGGTAACTACCGATCTTTTTACTGTCTCCATAGTTTTGTTTTTTCTAGAATGTCATATACAGCCATGAGCTGCATAATGATGTTTTGGTCGAAGGCCAGGACAGACCACATAGACGACAGCAGTCCCATAAAATCATAATGAAGATGAAAAATTCCTATCACCTAGTGATGCCTTAACCCTCATATTGTAATAATATATTCTGTGTTTATGGTGATGCTGGTATAAACAAACCTACGGCACTACCAGTCATATAAAAGTATAGCACATACAATAAGGTAGAGTATACTTGAAAATAAATGACTATGCTATTGGTTTATATATTTACTCTATTTTTTACCATTATTTTACAGTATACTCCTATTAAAAAAAAGAAAAGCTAACTGTAAAACAAACTCAGGTCCTTCAGGAGATACTCCAGAAAAAGGCATTGCTATCATTGGAGATAATAGCACCATACGTATTACTGCCCCTGAAGACCTTCCAGTAGGACAAGATGTGGAGGTGGAAGACAGTAATATTGATGATCCTGACCCTGTGTGGGCCTAGGATAATGTGTGTGTTTGTGTCTTAGTTTTTAAGAAAAATGTTTAAAAAGTAAGAAGAAAAACTTGAATAGAACAAAGCTTATAGGACATGAAGAAAAAATATTTTGGTACAGCTGTGCAATGTGTTTGTGTTTTAAGCTGTGTTATTACAAAAGAGTCAAAAAGTTAAAAAAAATTTAAAGTTTATAAAGTTACAGTAAGCTAATGTTAATTTACTATTGAAGAAAAAATTTTAAAATGAATTTAGTATAGCCTAAGAGTAGTGTTTATAAAGTCTACAGTAGTGTACAGTAATGTCCTAGGTCTTCACATTCACCACTCACACTCACTGACTCACCCAGAGCAACTTCCAGTCCTGCAAGCTCCATTCACGATAAGTTCCCTATATAGGTGTACCATGTTTTATCTTTTATACTGTGTTTTTACTGTATCTTTTCTATGTGTAGATATGGTTAAGATACACAAATACCATTGCGTTACCACTGTCTACAGTATTTGGGGCAGTAACATGTTGCATAGATTTGTAGCCTATGGGCTATAGGCTGTCTACTATATAGTCTAGTTGTGTAGTAGGCCATACCACCTAAGTTTGTGTAAGTACACCCTATGATGTTCCCACAATAAGAAAATTGCCTGACACTTTTCTCAGAAGGTATTCCTGTTGGTAAGCGATATAAGATTGTAGTTGGAATCACAGAAATGAGCCTTCTAAGGCTCAGTAAGTGAACCTTTCAACTAAGTCAAAGATTGGCTTCTTTCACTTAGTAATACGTGTTTAAATTTCCATCATAGCTTGATGTCTCATTTTTTCGTTTTTGTTTTTTTAATTGTGGTAAAATATATACAACATTTACTATTTTTGTGTGTACAGTTCAATAGTGCTAAGTATATTCACACTGTTGTGCAAACAATCTCTACATCTCTTTCATTTTGCAAAACTCAAAATTCCATGCCCATTAAACAACTCCCCATTCCCCTTTTCCTCCAGCCCCTGGCAAACATCTTTCTCGTTTCTGTTTCTATCAGTTTGACTACTGTAGGTACCATACAGTATTTTTCTTTTTCTGACTGGTTTCACTTAGAATAATGTCTTCAAGTTTCATCCATGTTGTAAAGCTTGCGTCAAAATTCCCTTCCCTTTTGAGGTGAAATAATAATCCATTGTATGTGCCATATTTTATTCATTCATCTATTGATGAAAATTTGTGTACCTTCCACCTTTTGGTTATTGTGAATAATGCTGCTCTAAACATGGGTAGACAAATATCTCTTTGAGAACCTGCTTTCAATTCTTTTGGGTATGTGCCCAGAAGTAAAATTGTTGGTCTATTTTTAATTTCTTGAGGAACTTCCATACTGCTTTTCAGTGACTGTACTATTCTGAATTCCATACTGCTTTCTGTAGTGGCTGCACAAGTGTTCCAATCCTTGCCAACACTTGTCATTTAGTTTTGGTGGTGATTTTAACCTTTTAATAGTAGCCATTCTAATGGATATGACTTGGTATCTCATTGTGATTTTAATTAGCATTTCCCTAATAATTAGCGACGTTGAGGATCTTTTGATGTTCTTTTTGGCCATTTGTATATCTTCTTTGGGATGTCGATAGCTTTTTAAAAAATTGCTGTATAGTAGTCTGCTGTCTGGATGTACCAGTCTATACATTTGCCTACTGAAGGACTTCTGATTTGCTTCCAAGTTTTGGCAATTATGAACAATGCTGCTATAACAATTGTGTGCAGGTTTTTGTTTAGACATGCTTTCAACTCATTTGGGTAAGTATCAATGAGTGTGATCTGTTATCTTTTCTGCTGAGGTGTCCGTTCAGGTATTTTGCCCATTTTTAGATTGGGTTTTCTTATTGTTGCCTTTTAATTCACCGAAGTGGTTGAATTTATTGGCATAAAGCTCTTGATGACTTTTTTTGTTTTTGAGACGGAGTCTCACTCTGTCACATAGACTGGAGTGCAGTGGTGGGATCTCAGGTCACTGCAACCTCCGCCTCCCGGGTTCAAGTAATTCTCATGCCTCGGCCTCCTGAGTAGATGGGATTACAGGCGTTCACCACTATACCTGGCTGATTTTCGTATTTTTAGTAGAGATGGGGTTTCATCACATTGGCCAGGCTGGTTTCATATTCTACTCCATTTTTCCCAGTTATATTTCAAAATATTTCAGATACATGTAAATTAACAGAAAAAGAAGTTCAACTTTAGGAAGACAGTAATTTAATTAATGTTGTTTTAGCTTTCAATAATTAAGATAACATCTAAAAACCATAAAAAAAAACTTAAAAAAATTTTTTTGAAATTTAACTGTATTTTTCATTTCCCTGACTCCAATTTGGATGGAAAGTGTGTGTAGAAGTATAAGCCATCACATCTGCCCTACCACCCTTCTCCTGTCCCCACCCTATCCTACAAAAGATCAGAGCACAAAAAAATGTTATAAAACAAATTTATTATGCAATACTTTGTCATAATGAATTGCATCTCTTTGGTAAAAATAAACTTTATAAACATTTTAATAATCAGAGATTAGATACAAAAACTAAGCATTTGTAAGTTGTTTTTAATATGAGCAAAGACTGGCAACTGAAAAGTGGTTCACTTGTGACTGGTCATCTACTGGCAGTTATAACTCAAACCAGAACAATTTTTATGCTACATCAGAAAAGAGGATAAGGAAACAGTTTGATAACAAATTTGTTGAATCAGAAAGCATTCTTACACTTTCATTTAAAAATAAATAATAGTTAACAATCAATTGGCAATTATACATTTTTATACACTATATGATGGCAACATAATACTTTAAAATTAAGCACTTAGTTTAATAAGAAATGTACAACGATTTAAAAAATAAGTTTTGACAATGGCACTGGCAGTTAGATGCAAAGAATATGCTTTAAGAAAAAAATGGCAGGTATAACATTAAAATACTCTAATTCGCCTTTCAATAAATATTTTTACTACATCATTAACATACTGAAGTAAACTTGGTTTAAATCAAAGTTTGCACATTTCAAACTAAAAAAAAAAAAAAAAAAACCTGTAAGATATATGTAAACCAGAAAGCCTCAAAGTTTCTTAGATAAATGCTATGATCTTCACAAAAGGGTGTTAAGTTGTTGCAGTATTTAAGACAATGGTCTTTACAGCTTTGTGAAGTATTCACATCTGTTGCTTAAATTGCTGGGAAAGGCCTCCTGGTCTACCAAGACACATACATTCCCTCCTTAACACATTCTCTAGTTTGACTTTGTGCTAAAGCATATTTAACTGAACATCTAGTATGAGCCCTTTACATAATGCCTCCAAAAGTAGCAAAAGAAAAAATATATATACTAAACTTTACTATATACAAAGGAATCCAAGTTAAAAGAAGTCATGCTGGCTATGAGGACAGGAAAAGCTTTGAAGGTGGAAAAAGGGAGGTGATCCACCTTTTCCATGAATTCAGGTAATCTGTTTTCTGTCTCTGAATTTGAAAAGTAAAATAATAACTGATTTAGTAATATATTGCACAAAAAACTTCAAAAATATATATTCAAGAAACACTGATTCTGTTTGGGATGTGAAGATGAACAATCGTGCTGAATCAAAGCTTTTTACTAGGGATCTATTATAAACTGGAATCAGCTGCAACAAAACATATTCTTTTGACGTAAGGCAAAATATATGTTAGCTTATATCACAGTTTTAGAATATGTTGGAAAACATGTAATCACCTTGGAGTTTCTAAATTGACTTTATTACAGGAAAACTTGTGTATTATCGGGAATACAATTTCCAGGCCATAGGACTTGGAATGATTCTACTTAATTATATGGTTATTAGTCATGTTTCTCAAAACACCTGAGGAATGAGAGCATGATCTCAATGGAAGTAGTAACTGGAGGACCACAATTTAAAAGGTGCTTCCCCTGGAAAATAACTGGCTTGGTATGTTAGCAAGTGGAAGGTGATGCACTAAATTAAGTTTAAGAAACTGTAAAATATTGTGTAATCTCTCCCTGTTAGCTTTCAGTGCAGAAGTGTTTATCGTCCTTGCTAGTGATGAATATAACTTAAACATGTAAATTCGTGGGAAGAGTGAATAAAAAGGAAGAGAAAAATCAAAAGATGTAAAGAATTACTGTTACATACATCAAGACAAAATAACCTTGAAGATCCCTATTAGAGCTGGAACTAACTCTGCTTCTCTTAGATCACTTTCCTTTTCTTATAAAGAAAGAGTAATTATCTTATAGACAGAAACCAGGTAGCACATTTGTGATACCGAATTTCAGCAGAACAAAATAAATTGGTGCCAGATTACTGAAACACTGTTCCTAAGGTCTATCCAGAAGGCTATGGTAAAAACTTAAAAACAGTTATTAAAATGATGAGTGTAATCTCTTTATTATTTACACTGTGGTTAAAGCATTTTTGGGTTTTTGGTGTTTTATTCACTGTCTATAATAAAAGTTAACTTGGTTTAGCCATTCTCTGTAGATGTGATCGATATAAAGAAAAAACCCAAATACCTCATCCTGCATGCTTAAGGGTTATTTTTCATTATTAACAAATTTAAAAATTACTATATTTTGATAGCACCAATTCATTAATGTGGCTATCCAGGTTAAATTAAACATGGAAACGGAACAGAGAACATTAATACTGTTATCCCTGACTTAAAGTCTTGTCAATTGAAAAAAAAAGTTTTTAAAATCATTTTTCTCATTTGACAGTTTTGCCAAAATAAAAATTAAAAGTTAAAATATCTGTCTCTTAAAAAATGCTTTATAATCATAGAAACAGCTGAAAACAGCAAATCAACATCATGACCTTGACTGTGCATGTGTGTATGTATGTGTACATATGTATACAATCTATCAGAATGATGAAAACAAGGTCATTGTCTATGACTTAGGATGTAGCATAAGACTGAACTTCTGGAAAGTTGCTTCCATCATTGTAAAAAAAAAAAAAAAGATAGAATGAATAAGTGTAGTTTAGCATCCTGTTGTTTCTGAATGATCTAATCAAATTATACAAATGATACTATGAAAAGCTGTCTCATATAAGCAGACTGTTCAAATAAGATACTCAGTCAAAGCACTTTTGGAGTAGTACCAGAAAATCTTTTTCTCATGGATCAATGGCACTATAGGTTATTACACTGCCTCCTCAAAAGGGTGTATTGCATAAGATCTAATTTTATATGAATTTTGAAATTCAGGAAGGTAATTTTGTTTGCAAAATTGCATTAAATCTATTAAGATTTAATTTGTTATACTTATAAATTTAATTCATACAAAGCTTGGACAGAAGTTTTTTCCTAAATGACCTACTTTATGATACATACGCAATTAGTACTCAGAATGTTTCATTACACTGCATTCCTATTACAAGATTCTCAGAATGCAGTACATGTGGCAGGCAAATGAAAGATTCTCTTATTACAAGTGTGTCAAAATGGGTGTACTCCATAACACACTTAATTGGCTATATCCTCTCATTGGATAACTTATACTCAACAAAGGCAGCTAGTGGCTAAAACTTAATGTTTGCAAAGCACTTTGGGCAAGAATAAAAGGCCCCAATAAATGCTATGCAGTATCTGTGAAGTAAAAACACTTCAAAGCTACCATTGTAATAGGAATTGGGAGTGTTCTTGGATGAAATAACACCACAAAATTGTCTTTTTTAAACCTTAGAACTCTTTGTTGCATTCTTTACCTATGTAACCAAAAGAAACTTTTTCTAAACATCAGGATGTTTTTCAATTTATGTTTGTCTTTGCCCACACCACAACAACAACAAAAAAATTAAAAACAAATTAAAACAAAGTAAAAAAATTTCAATCTTATGTTACCGGATTGTGTGTCAGGAGAGAAGTATATGAAAAGTACATTAGCAAAATTTTTAGCTGGTTCAGTAACTATAGTTACAGATTGGAAAAGAAAATGAAAAAAATTTATAGAGTTGCCAAATCTTACATTCTGACATATTAACAGAAGAAAGGATTTTTGTCCCACAAGTTTAAGACAGAGGCTGGGGATTTTCTTATACAAAAATTTCCAAATCTTGGAGACACTTACCACAAAAATTATGCTTTCAGGACTTCACATCATGTATTTCTGATCAGGCATGATCCTAACAGCAATTGTTTAATAAAAATTTTAAAAACCAAAAACCAAAAATGTTTTGAAAGAAATAAGTAATTCGTATCCCTTCCCTACCCTAAAACTAATGAAGTCCATTATGGCTTTGATATCCCTTGTAAAGAATTAAGTGAAAGAGTATTGCCACACTTTAAGTATTTCTATTTTTTCCGTTGCTTTTGATTTTGCGTCTTTGCAGTACTTATTAGGGAACCTAAACATGTACGAATTCCAGCAAGGTGGAGCAGAGATCCAGCTGCTTCTTTGAGCTCCTCATCAATTTCTTGACATGTCTGTTTTCGCATCTTTTTGCCTGACTGCCCTTTTTCAGAGATTTTTGCACAAGGCTGTGATGCATAGCCACTGTCTCCAAGAGGATCATCTTCATAATCAACATCTGTATCTTCTTCACTGTGAAATCCTTCACTGCCATCACTTCCCACATGGCTATTCTTTGGGATAAATTCATATACCTCATCTACAGAAGACAGGGAAGACACGCTAGACCTGGATGCACAACGCTGTGCTGCCATGCTACTTGCACTGTAATTGTGATCTTCTTTTGGATCAATGCTGGTGGCTAAAGAATCACTCTCTTGTAATCGTACAGCACTGGGATGATGAAATGCATTGCCGTAACTCCTCTTTTTTTGCAATGCTGTTTTAAGAGGAAGAGGTTTCTCACCTGTGGAAAATAAAAGTTCCATCAATAGGTCAAATGTGTTTGGTTGCAAAAACAGACCAATTTTAAACTACTACATTACTCTTGAGCAGTAAATGTTTTAGATTAATGATGCTTTGTAGATTTTTTATTTTTTTACCCAGATCACATCATTCTGCAAGCATTAATCTGAAACATTAAAAAAAAAAATTTAACAGTGTCTTGACTTTTCCATAGAACATATATTTTGAATTGCTTACAAAGAATGCCTCAATATGAATGTACCACTGTTTAATCACTTCTGTGTTAATATTTAGCCTGTTTCCAATTTTTCATTAGTATAAATCATGCTGCAATACAAATCCTTCTGGATGCCTTTTCTTGAATATATGCAAGTAATATTTAAAAAGAGATATGAAAAAATTGCTAAGGGACATACACATTTAAAATTATAATTGGTATTCTCAAATTGCCATCCAAAATGGTTTTACTCCCAACAGTGTATGATAGAGCTTATTCCCTACTTAACACCAGTCTCAATTACTTAAATTTTTTATAATTTTATGGACAAAAAAGTTATCTCAGTATTATTTCATTTTGTGTTTCCCCAATTTCTAGAGAAGTTGCACATCTTTTCACATGTGTATTGCCCACATATATTTCCTCTTCTAAGATCCACCTAGTCATACATTTTGCTGACTTTTCGGTTGAACTGTTTTCTTATTTCTTACTTGTAGAATCCTTTTATGTATATACTTGATATTAATCCTTTGTTATATAAGGAAAAAACACGTCTCCAGCATTTTATGTCACTTTTCTTAGACATATTTTGTTGTCAGATGCTTTTTTCTTTTTTTTTTTTTTTTTGAGACAGAGTCTCACTCTGTCACCCAGGCTGGAGTGCAGTGGCGTGCCCATGGCTCACTGCAACCTCCACCTCCCAGGTTCAAGCAATTCTCCTACTTCAGCCTCCTGAGTCACTGGGACTACAGGCATGCACCACCACATCTGGCTAATTTTTGTATTTCTTGTAGAGACAGTTTTGCCACGTTGCCCAGGCTGGTCTGGAACTCCTGGTCTCAAGTGATCCACCTGCCTTGTCCTCCCAAAAGTGCGAGGATTACAGACGTGAGCCACCATGCCTGACCAGATGCTAAAATTTTGATGTTTTATTAAATTTACCCATTTTTTTCCTTTATAGATTTTGCATTTTGTATCTTAAAGTTTTTCCTAGTCCAAGTTCATAAATATACTTTACTTACTATATTTTCTTGTTTATAGTTTTCATTTTTACTTTTAGCTCTTCGAGCTCATTTTTCTAAATATATTTTTCTTCATTTCTTGGTCAATGTAAGAAAAATCACAGCATTAACTTCAATCTCTCAATTGCTCACATAAATTAATGAAAGTATAATAAAACAGAAACTGAGTTACTTAGATCAAAATAAAATTTGGTTGGAAAGAAGTAATTTTGTAATAGTTATTTTATAGTCTAGGTTAAATTTGAAAAGTCACTAAAATTTTTTTTTTTAAAAGGCACAATTGCTTACATTCTAAAATTCCTTGTTCTATAGAAGTATTTAAAAGCATCATTGCAGCAGCAGCATCGATATCAGATTCTGAAAAGGGAAAAAGTAATAATATTAATGTTCTTTATAAAAGAGAGGCTATTGTAAGTATTTGCATGCACCCAAAGATAACCAGTGTTACAATTTTGGTGTATATTCTAAGAAAGCATAAACATACATTAAAAATGGGATATTATATATTATTCTGAAGTCTGATTTTGTTCACTTAAAATCATGAAACAGTTTTGCGAACAGCACTGTATAAAAGAAATGGAAAGGTACCAGAAATAATACAAGTTCTCTTCTTTAATTATTCACAATGAAAACGAAAACTTAAACTGTTATTTCAGTAAGGTTTCCCCTTAAACAGACTAAATTAGCTAAGAATGTACATCATTACTCCTTTTATTTATTTATTTTTTGCATTTTTACCTTGAATACTATCATTACCTATGCATATCTGCAGTTATGAAGTACTATGTTAATTACATGTCAGTTGCAGGAGATAAAAATATGTAATTCGTCAGTCTAGATCATGTAAACCTATAAATGCTAAGTGAATATGCAGAAACAAAAACAATTAGTATTGTTTTAGTCATAATTATACACAAGCCTGCAAGTACCACAAATAAATATAATATTCATGAAGTCAAATGGATACTCCATTAAAAATGGGCTTTAGAAGACTGGTAAAATCAGCAGGTTCTACAACAGATAAAGTTATGCTCTCACATCTACTTATATTTACTGCTGTAAGTTCTTCATCTTGGTGATATATTCATCTGAGTAACTAAAGAAAAGTAAAATGGTATAATCTAAATTACACCATTAATAATTAGAAAAGTTAGAAAATATTTATACATTTTAGCTTACAAAAAGACATTTAAAATAAGACTCAGATATGAAATTTGTAATCTATATCTCAAAGGTGGAAATTTTTATTAGCATAAAGATTTCCTATTTACTTTCAATGTCTAATTTAAAAGGTATTGTAGATAATAAAGCCATGAAGATATTGACTTGTTTTCTCTCCAACTAGACCATAAACTCTCTTAAGCAAGAAATGCTATTGTTATCCAGGCTTAAGTAAATCAGATGTTGGCCGCTATGAGACAGCACATAATACTATACCTCTTTTTCCCCAAGTAAAATGAGACCTCACGATCCACAGCTAACATCTTACTGAATGGGGAGAAGCTGAAAGCGTTTCCTCTAAGAACTGGAACAAGAAAAGGATGCTCACTCTCACCACTCTTAGTCAACATAGTACTGGAAGCCCTAGCCAGAGCAATTAGGTAAGAGAAAGAAGTAAAAGGCATCCATGTTGGAAGACAGGAAGTCAAATGTCCCTGTTTGCAGACAACAGGATCTTATATATAGAAAAAACTAAAGATTCTACCAAAAAACTCTTAGAACTGATAAATTCAGTAAAGTTGCAAGGTACAAAATCAATACACAAAAATCAGTAATATCTCTATACACAAAACAACAAACTAGCTGAAAAAGAAATCAAGATGGCAATCTCATTCACAATAGCTACAAAAAATAAAATACTTACAAAAAAGTTGAAGACAATACAAATAGACATCCCATACTCATGGATAGGAAGAATTAGTATTGTTAAAATGACAATACTACTCCCAAAGCAATCTATAAATTCTATCAAAATACCAATCCTTCACAGAAATATAAAATAATCCTAAAAGTTGTATGGAACTACAAAAGACCCCAAATAGGCAAAACAGTCTTGAGCAAAAAGAACAAAACTGGAGGCAAAATACTAACAGACCTCAAAATATACTACAAAGTTGTAGTAACCAAAAACGCATGGTACTGGCATAAAAATAAGACACATAGATCAATGGAACAGAATAGAGAACCTGGACATTCATTCACATATTTACAGCCAACTATTTTTTTTTAATGTGTATTTTTTTGGAGACAGAGTCTTACTCTGTCACCCAGGCTGGAGGGCAGAGGAGTGTTCTTGGGTCACTGCAACCTCCATCTCCCAGATTCAAGTGATTCTTGTGCTCAGCCTCCTGAATAGCTAGGATTACAGAGGTGTGCCACCATACTTGGCTAATTTTTGTGTTGTTAGTAGAGATGGAATTTCACCATGTTGGCCAGGCTGGTCTCAAACTCCTGGCCTCAAGTGATCTGCCTGCCTTGGCCTCCCAAAGTCCTGAGATTACAGGCATGAGCCACCGTGCCCACCCCAGCGGAGTGATTTTTGACAAAGGTGCCAAGAACGCTTCCTGGGGGAAAGACAGTTTCTTCAATAAATGATACAAAGGAAATTGAATATATATCTATATGCAGAAGAATGAAACGAGACTCCCACCTCTCACCCTATACAAAAATCAGCTCAAAATGGATCAAAGACCTAAATGTAAGAACTGAAACAATAAAACTACCAGGAGAAAACAAAGATGAAACACTTCACGACATTGGTCTGCGAAAAGATTTTATGAATGAGACCTCAAAAACTCAGGTAACAAAAGCAAAAACAAACGGAATTATATCAAACTAAAAAGCTTCTGCACAGCAAAGGAAACAATCAACAGTGAAATGACAATCTACAGAATGTGATAAAATACATGCAAACTACTACTCTGACAGGGGATTAACATCTATAATACAAAAGGAACTCAAGCATCTCAACAGGAAAACAAACAAACCAAAACCCTCTAATTTCAAAATGGGCAAATTATCAGAACAGACATTGCTCAAAAGAAGACATACAAATGGCCAAGAAATTTTAAAAAATTAAGAGGAACGGGAAATAGAGTGTTAGGGAAAGTGGTTACAATTTTAAATACAGAGGTCAGAGAAATCCTGAAGGAGAAGGTAGGCTACAGTTGGGCAAAGACCTCAGGGAGGGAAAGAATGATATCTGAGGGAAAAGAGTATTAGGCAGAAAGAAGAGCAAGTACAAAGGATTTGAATCAATGATGCCCACATGCCACATTCAAGAGATTAGCAAAAAAAAATGACCTCTCCAATTCCTGTTTTTTAGGATGAAGGCTGAGACAATTTGTTCTGAGTTCAGTATTCTATCACATCTGAAGAAGAAAAGATGCAGCCACTAGCCCATAATGTGTCTCTGTGTGAGTTGGAAAAAAGGCAAATCTTCCTCTAGGTGAATGGTTCCCTATCCAAGGCACACAGCTAGAAGAATGGAATGTGGGCTGAACTTCAGGTCCCACTCACTGTCTTAAGCCAGGCGAACTTGCAGAGGGTACAACATGCATGGCATTATGCAAAAGCCCCAACAGAGAGATTACTTCTCCATAAACTAATTTTTCTTTTTTTTTTTCTTTTATTTTCTCAAGACATAAGGTCTCCTCTGTCACCCAGGCTGGAGTGTAGTGCACAATCATGGCTCACTGTAGCCTCAACCTCCAGGGCTCAAACGATACTTCCACCTTAGCTTCCCAAGTAGCTGGGACCACAGGCATGTACCACCACACCCGGCTAATTTTTATTTTTATTTTTTGTAGAGATACGGTTTTACTATGTTTCCTGAGCTCAACTGATCCTCCCGCCTCAGGTTCCTAAAGTGCTGGGATTACAGGTGTGAGCCACCGTGTCCAGCCTAATTCTTCTTTTTAATAAAAAAGGATCTACCTTGTTTCCAATTTTATAAAAGAGGAAGGTGATGGTAAAATAATCTAACAAGGAAATGCATTATAATGAGAAACCAATTACAGAAACTTTGTCTTATAAATGAAGCACCTATAAAATCTACTTACTAAAAAATTAGTGTATCTCTAACTTGACTTCTTTTTTTTGAGATGGAGTTTCACTCTTGTCGTCCAGGCTGGAGTGCAACGGCGCCATTTCGGCTGTCTGCAACCTCCGCCTCTTGGGTTTAAGTGATTCTCCTGCCTCAGCCTCCTGAGTAGCTGGGATTACAGGCACTTGCCACCATGCCAGCTAATTTCTGTATTTTTAGTATAGATGGGGTTTCATCATGTTGGTCAGGTTGGTCTCGAACTCCTGACCTCAGATGATCCACCCACCCTGGCCTCCCAAAGTGCTGGGATTACAGGCATGAGCCCCCTGCCCCGCCTAACTTGACTTCTTTTAACAAGCATCCATTATGATTCAAGGAACATATTTTTGAAACACAACACCTAAAACTGATTAAGAGGCTTATCCTGTTAACATAAGAAAGCTACATGAACACCATTTCTGAATATTTTAAAGCGATAACAAAATTAAGTACTGTTTCTATAACAGTAGAATGGTACGAAAAATACTCCTTAAATGTATTTATTTATTGTAAATAACTTATACAGCCAAATTAATTTGAATTCTCCAACATGAAATTAACTTTGTGAAACCAAACACTTCTTTACAAAAGAATTTTGCCGGACAGAACGAGGGGACGTAACGGAGGCAGGTCGGAGCCACTGCCGTCGCCATGACCCGCGGTAACCAGCGTGAGCTCGCCCGCCAGAAGAATATGAAAAAGCAGAGCGACTCGGTTAAGGGAAAGCGCCGAGATGACGGGCTTTCTGCTGCCGCCCGCAAGCCGAGGGACTCGGAGATCATGCAGCAGAAGCAGAAAAAGGCAAATGAGAAGGAGGAACCCAAGTAGCTTTGTGGCTTCGTGTCCAACCCTCTTGCCCTTCGCCTGTGTGCCTGGAGCCAGTCCCACCACGCTCGCCTTTCCTCCTGTAGTGCTCACAGGTCCCAGCACCGATAGCATTCCCTTTGCCCTGAGTCTGCAGCGGGTCCCTTTTGTGCTTCCTTCCCCTCAGGTAGCCTCTCTCCCGCTGGGCCACTCCCAGGGGTGAGGGGGTTACCCCTTCCCAGTGTCTTTTATTCCTGTGGGGCTCACCCCAAAGTATTAAAAGTAGCTTTGTAAAAAAAAAAAAAAAAAAATAGTAGAAGAAAAACAAATTTACCTGTATCTTATTTAAAACATTTATAAATATGCTTCCTACAATGCCTTGCCAATTAACTGTGAAAAAAAGTTTAACTTCAACATTAAAAATAAGCAATAGAGAAATAACCCAAAACACCATCATAATTGAGAACACCTGATTATCAATGATTTGTCCAAGGTACAATATTGAACTTTGTAGAACAAAGGGAATAAAAATTCTCTGGGTAGAACTTACAAACAATTTTTAATTATAGTACCCAATCTGTTTTTGTTGACTGGTTTGTTGTTTATCAAAAGGGTCTCACTCTGTTGTCCAAGCTGGAGTGCGATGGTGCAATCATGGCTCACTGCAACCTCCACCTCCCAGGTTCAAGTGATCTGCCCACCTCAGCCTCTCGTGTAGCTGGAACCACAGGTGTGCACCACCACGCCCAGCTAATTTTCATATTTTTTGTAGATATGGGGTTTCACCATGTTGCCCAGGCTGGTCTTGAACTCCTGAGGGATCCGTCTCAGCCTCCCAAAGTGCTGGGATTACGAGCATGAACCACTGTGCTCAGTCAATTTTGCTATTAAATTTAAACTGAAGACTCATTTGTTTATTGTCACATTTGAAAACACTTCATAATGGTATTTTTTCATTGATAAAGTACTTTATGCTATTTTAAAGGTGGCTCTGTTTTTAAAAACAATAACACTATTAGCCATATTATCTAACATATCCAGTTCACAAGGAACCAAAATTTGGTAGTTTCAAACATGCTACTGATTTCATAACTGGTTCAGACAAAACGGTGTCAAAACTGTGAATTTGGCTAAGCAGGGTGGCTCAGGCCTGTAATCCCAGCACTTTGGGAGGCTGAGGTGGGTGGATCACTTGAGGTCAGGAGTTTGAGACCAGCCTGGCTAATATGGTGAAACCCTGTCTCTACTAAAAATACAAAAATTAGCCGGGTGAGGTCGTACGTGACTGTAATCCCAGCTACTTGGGAGGCTGAGGCAGGAGAATCACTTGAACCTAGCAAGTCGAGGTTACAGCGAGCGGAGATCGTGCCACTGCACTTACAGCCTGGATGACAGAGCGAGACTCCGTTTCAAAAAACAAAAAATAAACAACAATTTAAAAAACCTGTTAATTTGTGCCTGTTGATCTTTATTTCCTTAACCTTGATGTTGGGAAATTATTAAAAATAATTAATTAAAAGGCACCAGTTTTAGCCATATGAGAGTAAGGTTATAAGTCGAGCATATTTCTGTTGTTTGATTCTCAGTCCATTTGTGTAAGGAATGATAGGAGAATTATAGAAATAATTTAAATGGTATAAGCTTTGTAGTAACTAAAAAAGGATTTATTGTCTCTATCAAAATTAATATATACATTTGCAGAGCATCCAGATGGAGAAGCTGTCTCTTGTAATTCTCTGAAGCAGAAGAACAGTTTCAATAAATTACCAACACTTTAAGCTCTCTGGACCACCGGTTTAGTTTCATTTCAATCAGACACAAATCTTAGATTTACATGTAGCCCTAACATCACCATCAACTACCTTAATTTTATATCTGTTTGTAGTATACCAGATGCTTTTAGTAGTTAGCATAACTACTAAAATTTACTAACTGGAATATGAGTTCCATTTTTGTCTGCTTTGTTCACTGATGTACCTTGGTGTCTAGAACAGCTCAGTAATATTTTTAAACAGGTGAATTTACTCTAAATACACACCAAACCAAACTATTAACCAAAAAAAATTTTGTTCTGCTATCTCAATATGAGAATCCTGTGTCTCCTGCTATCTATTATACAATGCTGTAACACTGATATTGTCACATAAAATTAGTCATTATAAGTTGATCAAGAGACAACAAACACACTGCTGCATCTGTTTAGGCTGATAGCAGTTTCTGGAGTTCTAAGCCTAATCTCTCGCCTTAGTCTTATATGTCTAAAGGTAGCTCTAATATAATGACCAGTAAATGATTCTGTGAAGTGTTAGATGAATATATGTTTTAATATTGGAGGCCAACAATAACACCTAAGTGATCTTTATAAAACATAAAACTCACAATGTCACTTCACTATTTAAAGTTCTTCAGTAGGTCTCCCAGTGCCACTTATCTAGTAGGAGTCAGCCTTTGAAATTAGAATTATTGAATCTGAATCCTTCTTTGCCACTTACTAGTTGTGTGACCTTGAGAAGTTACTTAATCTCCCCGAACTTCAGTTTGCTTATTTGTAAAAGAGGGGCAGCAATATCTCAGAAGGTTGTTTTAAGGATTAAATTAGATAATGCATGCAAAGCATCAAGTAAGCAACTTAAGGCTTATTAATTGTTCTAGGCAGAGGAGGATGTTCAAAATCCTTATTATGCTAAATAAGCTCTTAAACTTCTATATTTGCTTTGCCACACTAATGACCACATCTACCTGGTCTACATCAACATGGGCTAATGACCACATCTACCTGGTCTATATCAACATGCCAGACAGATTCCTAGCAACTGCCAGACAACTTTCTCTATTGTTATGATTTTCTCTGCCAGGGAGAACTTTTGTTCCACAGAGTTTGAGATTGTATCTTGGACAAATCATTGATAATCAGGTGTTCTCCACCAATTTTTTTTTTTTTTTTTGAGATGGAGTCTCACTCTGTTGCCTAGGCTGGAGTGCAGTGGTGCGATCTCCGCTCATTGCAATCTCCACCTCCTGAGTTGAAGTGATTCTCCTGCCTCAGCCTCCCGAGCAGCTGGGATTACAGGCATGTGCCACCACATGTAGAGATGGGGAGAGACGGGGTTTCACCATGTTGGCCAGACTGGTCTCGAACTCTTGACCTCATGTGATCCACCTACCTTGGCCTCCCAAAGTGCTGGGATTATAGGCATGAGCCACTGTGCCCAGCCAAAGTATACATTTTCTAAGAGCAGGCCTCATCTATGCATATCCCAAGGAACCTACAACAGTTTCTGGCACAAGGAGTCTGGCAGGAGGCTCAACAGTATTAGCTGTAATGAATGTCTAATCCACTTGGTGTTTTTTAAACTTCTCCCTAGAAATAATATAAAGAGGCAAGAGAAAATTTCCTCAGAAATATACCCCAAAACAACCAAGTTCAAAAATAAAATTTCCTAAATTTGTGAGGTTTTGTGTTTTTTTCCCCTTAAAATTCATGGAGAATTTTGTATTATATTCCAGGACAGATGTGCATTTGTTTTAACCTAGAATACCAACCACCTCCCTACTAAGTTAATTATTACTAGAGGAACAGGCCTAAGACCCATGCATATAGGAATGGAGGTAAGGTGCTGGTAGCATGAGAGAGATGATGCATAACACGTATAAGTCATTAGATGAAGAAGAAGTACCTGTGCCCTAATAATGAAAAATATGCAGCTGAAATTAGCAGGAGAAACTCGTGGAAATGTCTGTTCCCCAAAGAAAGAATTTGGATAGAATAGAACAAGAGGAAGAAAAGATTTTAAGTAAACTCCAGAATTCACAAAGAAAATGTTCTCAAAATATGTATATAAACTGAGTTTTAGAGAATAAGTGTCAGACTTTATTGAGGCAATACAAAGATAAAGGCGTTTTGGCAATAGCTAAATGTAAAGAGAAACTACATTTACTGATATCGGTAACAGGAACACAGATATCTGTCTTATGTTAAGACAGAACATTATCTGAAACAGATCCCCTATCCATTTAACTTCTTTGCAGGGTTCTCTAGAACTTTTTCATATTCTTTTCCTCCTTTGTTTTAAAAGATATCAGCACAATGCTTCTGAGGCTCAGTTTAGTATAGTTCCAAAGAGCCAAAAAATTTCTGATACACAGAAAGGTTTTCACCCGAAATTTTCTATTTGTAAAGGTTATGAAAATGTCTCTAGGCTCCAAAGCAAGACTAGAAAAACTGATTTTACTATATTACTAATCTACAAGAAGAAAAAACCCCACTAATTCAGACTTTTGATATGCTTTTAAAAAGTCAACTTACTACCTTTTAAAATTAAAGTTCTTCAGATTAAATAACCTATAGGAGAAATATCTTCAAGTATATTCTAATTCAAGGGATGACAAACTTCTTCAGTAAAGGGTCAGAAGGTAAACATTTTAGGCTTTGCAGGCTAGAGGCAAAACCCAGGATATAATATCTAGGTCTCTGTTGCAACGAATTTTCATAGTCTTGAAATGTTACTGTTATTTGATTTTGTTTTCTCCAACCATTTTACAAATGTAAAACCATCCTTAGCTCATGGGACACCCAAAAACAGATGGCAGGCCAGATATGGCCATGGCCATAGTTTGCCAACCCCTATTCTAGTCTAAGATAGACCTGAAAAGGTAATAACTCTACTGATATTACTAAAAAATTCAATCCTATTTTCAATGAAAAATACACATAAAAATAAATGGAAATGGGATATAAAACTATACACACAGTGTGAATCTAGTATTTGGAGAAAAAGTATGTGTGTGTTTATGTATGTGTCCCTGTACATACATGCATGCAAATGTATCTATTTACATATATGGCATTAAAAAACCCCCAAAGGAACTATATCAAAATGTTAACAATAAAATTAGCCAGGTGTGATGGCACCTGTAGTCCTGGCTACTTGGGAGGCTGAGGTGGGAGGATGGCTTGAGGCCAGGATTTTGAGGCTGTGGTGAATCATGGACTGTGCCACTGCCCTCTGGCCTGGGTGACAGAGTGAGAACCTATCTCAAAATAAATAAATAAATAAATAAATAAATAAATAAAAACAAAACAAAATATTAACAATGGTATAAATGACTTTACTTTCTCTTTTATAAATGTTTTTATTGCCCAAATCTCCTATAATAAATATATAATATCTTTTAAAATAGAAAAATGTTAAACGGCAACAACAAAATACCCCGAATTTTTATCTGAATTTTTTATGATTTAAAATACAGTCATGTGTGCCTGTAGTCCCACCTACTTGGGAGGCTTAGGCAGGAGATCACTTGAGCCCAGGCATTCAAGACCAGTGTGGGCAATACGGCAAGACGCCATCTCTTAAAAAAAAAAAATGCAGTCATGCTTTGTTTAATGAAGGGAATATGTTCTGAGAAATGTACTGTTATGTGATTTTGTCATTGTGTGAACATTCTAGAGTGTGCTTAACACAAACCTAAATGGTATAGCCTACTACACACCTAGGATTGCTCCTGAGCTACAAAATAGTACACCATGTTACTGTACTGAATACTATTGGCAATTGTATCACAAATGGTATTTGTGTCTCTAAACACAGAAAAGGTACAGTAAATGCTCTATTAGTTTCTGCCAGGGGACAAAAAAGGGGTACAACAAAAACACTACATAAATATTTAAAATGGTACACCTGTATAGGGTACTTACCATGAATGAAGCTTGAAGGACCGGAATTGCTCTGGGTGAGTCAGAGCGTGTGAGTGGTGAGTGAATGTAGAGGCCTAGGACATTACTGTACATTACTGTAGACTTTATAAACACTATACACTTAGGCTGCACTAAATTGATTTTCTTTCTTCAACAATACATTAACCTTAGTTTACTGTAACCTTTTACTTTATAAACTTTTTAATTTTTTAAACTTTACTCTTTTGTAATAACAGCATAAAATACATAATACAGCTGTATAAAAATATTTTACTTATAACCTATAAGCTTTTTTCTATTTTTAAATTAACATTTTTTTAACTTTTTAATTAAAAACAAAGACACAAATACACACGTTAACCTGAGCATACACACGGTCAAGATCATCAATATCACTGTCTTCTGCCTCTACATTTTGTCCCACTGGAAGGTCTTTAGGGACAATAAACACATGGAGCTGTCATTTTTCTATAACAATACCTTCTTCTACAATACCTCCTGAAGGACCTGTGTGAGGCTCTTTTATAGTTAACTTTTTTAAATTAGTGGAAGGGGTATACTCAAAAATAACAGTAAAAAGTATAGTAAATACACAAACTAGTGACACAGTTGTTTATTACCATTATCAAGTATTAATGTATGTACATAACTACATGCTATACTTTTACATGACTAGCAGTGCAGTGAGTCTGCTTGCACCAGCATCACCACAAACTTCAGTAAATGTGCCACAATGTTACAACAAGCTACCAGGTCACCAGGCAATAGAAATTTTTCAGCTCCATTATAATCTTAGGGGACCACCATCATATGCACAGCCCACTGTTGACCAAAAGATTGTTGTGTGGTGCTTGACTGTACTGATATTCACACATACCTCTGAGGGTTCGCATCTGGTTCTGCTTGAGTACAGAGCTTAAATAGTGAGGTGATAAAGAACCACTGAAAAACAAACAGAAAAGCAAATGTGCTTATAAAAATTTTTATTTCACTTTTTCCCCCCTAATTTTTGACAGGTTCTCTCTCACTCTGTTGCCCAGGCTGGAGTGCAGTGGCGTGATTTTAGCTCACTGAAGCCTTGACTTTCTGGGCTCAGGTGATCCTCCCACCTTAGCTGCCTGAGTAGCTGGGACCACAAGCATGCACCACCATGTCTGGCTAATTTTTGTAATTTTTTTGGTAGAGAAAGGGTTTTACCATGTTGTGCAAACTGTCTCAAACTCCTGGGCTCAAGCAGTCTACCTGCCTTCGCCTCCTAAAGTGCTGGGATTACAGGTGTGAGCTACTCGCACCCAACTATTTCACTTGTTATACAACTTAGTCACAAATACAGCTAATTTGTACTATAAAAAACAAACTATTACCTTGTTTTCTTTGCTAATACTACTCAATTTAGAAAGTCTGACAAAGCAGAAAGAGCATAGGAGCCAAAATTAAATCACAACTATTTGGATGTTCTTAGGCAAAATAATTCATCTCTTAGTTTTTTCATCTGTAAAACAGGAATAATTAAATCTCCCATGCAGGCTGTTGTGATAATTAAATAAGAATAATGCATTTAAAATGCCTGGAACAATAGATAATACATGATAGTTACTGTTTGGTTTTGTATTGGATGCTTAAGTTTGATATAATACTAATATAGGTATTACCACAGAAATAAAAGCATTTACCAAAACACATGGTTAAGGAACACTTGGTACTGATAGCAAACAGGTATGTTCCTGATTTTATTAATAAATATAAAATTAAACTTTCTATATTCATGGGAAGACATCAACAGTTCTTTTTTAAATCCACGAATTAAAATATTTTTGGGAAAAACTACTTCTCTTCTTTGGAGTTTATGATAGTATGAAAAAATCTATTTGTTAACTAACTTAAAAGTTTATTTCCTATTCATAGTTTTACATATACTGTATCTCACTCTTTTCCTCAGACTTACAAATTCTTATATGCAAGGCTACACAAAAGCATGTCAGATGGAACTGTTATTTTGCCAAACATCACAAAGGGGAAAATGTTTCATTTTATATTAGGGGTTTAAAGTCAACGGTTATATATAACCCTTATGTTGTCGTTTTTATCTTTTTTTTTTGAGACAGAGTCTCGTTCTGTTGCCTAGGTTGGAGTACAGTGGCACCATCTCGGCTCACTACAACCTCTGCCTCCTGGGTTCAAGCCAATTCTCCTGCCTCAGCCTCCCGAGTAGCTGGGATTACAGGCACGTGCCACCATATCCAGCTGATTTTTGTATTTTTAGTAGAGACAGGGTTTCACCATGTTGGCCAGGCTGGTCTCAAACTCCCAATCTCAGGTGATCCACTGGCCTCGGCCTACCAAAGTGCTGGGATTATAGGCTTGAGCCACCTCGCCCAACCATAGTTTTTATCTTGTTTTAAAGCCACAAGATCACTTTTAACATTTAAACTTATAATTAAGGCTAAAAGAAACATGAAAATGCAATATATCAAAGACAGCAAAATATATTTGTGATGGTTTAGAAAAAATGGTGCCAATTCTTTCATATAATCTTTTTTTTTTTTTTGAGATGGGGTCTCAGTCTGTCACCCAGGCTGCAGTACAGTGGCACCATCTTGGCTCACTGCAACCTCTGCCTCCCAGGCTTAAACGATCCTCCCACCTCACCCTCCTGAGTAGCTGGGACCACAGGTGTGCACTACCCACGCCCAGCTAATTTTTGTATTTTTGGTAGAGACAGGGTTTCGCCATGTTGCCCAGGCTTAATCTTCAGTTAAAGAAAAAACCAACACAGCTAAGTAAAACACATAGGTGAACATCAATAGAACTTACCATTAGTTTCTAAATTATTATTTAGAATGCCTCATAATAACCAAAATTAATTAATAAAGATATCAATTTCCAAATGAGAATATAAAATCTGGTAACTTCTTTTCTAGGTTTCATTTCATAAAGATAAATCCTCAGTTATTCTTTTGATAATGATCCATCTAATCTACAAATATGGTAAAGAAGCTTAAAATCTCAGTGAGTGAATATATTACTGATATTTCAACTTTAGCCTTCCCAGCTATTTACTGTATTTCAGCTACAACCACTCCTCTGCAAGTTATCTAATGATACTTTAATAATTCAAATTAACCACTATATGAAATGTTGATGATTGCTGCAGCTGGGAGTTCATTATAACTTTCTCTCTACTTTTGTGCATATGTTTAAAAATTTCCATTTATTACTTTATTAAAAATCTTTTTAAATTTTTCAAAAAACAAGTTAGCCATTATAAACTACCCTTAAAAGTATTTTAACCAAATCTGGGATTTTCAATTCAAATGAAGGTAGATAATAAATTGTAGAAGACTCTAAAATCTGCTTTAGAAAAAGGAAACAAAAATCAGATTTAAGAAGGTCAGGGTATTTTCAGATTTAACTTAAAATGAGGAAGCTAGAAGATCAATAGGGGTTACTGGGATTGAAAACAAAGCCAAGGAAAATTATAAGCAAATACAGTACAATTATATTTACCAGAAAAAATAAAAACGAAGTTCAAAGCATTATTTTATTTGCCGAACATTTAAAAATTTTAGACTTGAACATACTTTTCAAATATTATAAGTACTATGAAAAAAAACCCTAAAATAGAAAAAGAAACCTACATATGTATATAAAATGTTATGACAAACTTAATCATCTTATTAAAAAATTTTAAATATATTTTTAATTTCCTTCATTTTTAGGTTAGCATTAGTATTGCAGACAATTAAAATGATCTGATCTGTTTGTAGTTGAAATTATATTACAACTTTCTTTAGGGTTTACTTATAACATATTCAGTACTGACTATATTTCCCAGAGTGTATGTTCTCAACTAACCAATTTCCTGTTTTCTAGAAATACAAATTAGACCATAAGGAAAACTAACTTAGGCTAATGTCTTATCCATAAAGACTTCTTAAAAAAAAAAAGAAAATAAAATAAACAACAGGTCAAGGATGGTGGCTCATGCCTGTAATCCCAGCACTTTGGGAGGCAGAGGTGGGAGATCACTTGAGGTCAGGAGTTGGAGCCTAGCTAGGTCAACATGGTGAAACCCCGTCTCTACTAAGATTAGCTGGGAGTGGTGGTGCGTGCCTTTAGTCCCAGCTAATAGGGAGGCCAAGGCGGGAGGATCACCTGAACCTGGGAGACAGAGGTTAAAGTGAGCTGAGATCTCGCTACTGCACTCTAGCCTAGGTGACAGAGTAAGACTTGGTCTCACAAAACAACAAAAACAAAAACAGAAACAAAAACTAAAAACTAAATAAAACATAAATACTTCTTTATACAATAAAAAAACAGAACCAAAATACCCTAGACCTTTAAGTTTCTCCGTCTCACACAATGAAATCCTATAAATTACCACTGACAGTTATATGGAAGATCCTTACTTTTGCGAAGATGCTGAAGAAAAAGGTTGCTTCTTCAGTGCCTGGATAAGATTGGGTTTATATTCCGGATCAACACACCATAAGGAACCTTTTCCATTAACCTAGAATAAAATGCACAAGAATAACTAGGAACTTTTATACATAAACAGTCAGTGTCTAAATGTTTTAAATAAACGTGCAGGGGGAAATAATCTCTAGTACCTTTTGAGTATGAAACTAAGGTTGAAGTGAGCTTGCTATGTGTGCACTGTAGCGACTAAAAGTCACCTTCCTCTAACTCACAAGATTAGTGAGGTTCAAATGTTATTAGTTTCTGGTTTTATATTATGCCTTTTCTACTTTAAAAACTCTTCCTTAAAATTTAAATTACCTTTACGACTACATTAACAATGATTTAGATAACAACAAAATTTACTTGTTTCTCATTCTCACACTCCTTTTTGCGTGTATGAAATCTCCTATGATATAAGCTTTTATGATTGCTATTAAGATTTAATGTGATGATCTCCAGAGTCCTTCCATTTCCCACAGTCTTTTTCAAGGTAATATTAGTCCATTACTGAGGCTCTTTTATCTCTGAATATTGTGTCATAATTTTTATAGCTGAATGGCAAAATGAAAGAACACTGTTATATAGGTTCAAAAACCGAGGTCCCGATCCCTACTTATTGACTGGCTATGTGATATTGGGCAAATCATTTAATTTTTGAGAGTCAGACTTCTCATTTACATTTTACCCGTAAAGTAAAACAACAATGCAGTCCACTTCACTGAATTGTAATGAGATTCAAAGAGGATTTATCCGCAAGAGACATATAGCTGCAAAATAGGTGAATATTAAGGGGCCATTCTGAAAGTGACATACGTAAGGGTTTGCGGCATATTGGTTGAATAATGGTATATTCCTACTCCTTTACTTTCCACAGAGGAGGGAATTTTGAAAAAAAATCAACAATAAGAAAAAATCAATTAGTTCTGAAAAAAAGGCAAAAGTTAGATGGTAAAAAAACAAGGAATAAAATAAATTTAGGAGAGAATAAAACCTTTTGCCTGTGGAAAGGTGTAGAAATTGAGTGTAAGGCAGTTTTTTACCATGCTGGCAATGTCTATAAACAGAAAAACCATGGCTGTCATACCACACTGTCATAAGGAAAGAAACACACCAGATTATCAGCAGAAACTTTTCTCTGGTGTTTACCAGCAAGATATCACATTAACTATACTGAACAAGTATTTGACATTTTCTTTTTTTTCTTTTTCAAGAAAAGACAAGTTTTACAAATGTATTTTTGGATTAAATGAAACTTCACTTAGCTATATGTTCAGTCACCTGGACCAAATGATGAATGTGTTTTGATGACAGGGAAAATGTTAGCACCAGGCCAGGTGTGGTGGCTAACGTCTGTAATCCTAGCACTTTGGGAAGCCGGTGCAGATGATTGCTTGTGCTCAGGAGTTCAAGACCAGCATAAGCAACATGGCAAAACTCTGTCTCTACAAAAATAGAAAAATTAGCCTGGTGTGGTGGTGTGTGCCTATAGTCTCAGCTATTCAGGAGGCTGAGGCTAGTCTGGGTGACAGAGGGAAACAGTGTCTTAAAAAAAAAAAAAAAAAAAAGAATTAAAAAGTTAGCATCTATAACACCTTTTGTTAGCAACTATAACACCTTTTGCCCCAAAGCCAATTCAGTTTCATATACAAAAGATACGCATGCGTTACTTTTCATACACAGACCAAGACAATTATTTCAATAATGCTAGCCATGCTCTACCTTGGAATTCCTGAGATTACACTCCTAGAAATTGTTTAGTTCAAGTCTACTTTACAAATTCTACTGTGAGGGGACTGCAAATTGTTCTGATCAGAGTAGAGTTGCTATTTCCTTGAAATAGCAAATTGGAAAAACTGGTATTGAAAACGCGCAGTTTCGGGGCAGTTAAGTATCTTGAGTATGGTCTCAAGTAACAGTCTGGTTTATGTTACCATGGCAGCACTTCCTTTCACTGGGTCTGTTCATGAACTATCATGAACAAGAGATAAAACTCTCTATTTGCTAATCTACATTTTAGAGTCCATAGCAAAAAGAAACTTATTTTTAACTAATTTTCCACTTAAAACCTTTGCTCCTATATTACTGAGCTTAGATGAAAGAATACAAATAATAAAAGTTTTAGAAGTACTGTTTAAAACTAAATTTGCCTGTAACAAAATGGTCTTCTGTGCAACGGAAACAGGAAATGAGCATTCTCTCATTTTATTATTTCGCATTTTAGAACTCTAAGACTTCTGAACTTACTTAGTAGAGAACTGCTAAAGGTTTTGAAGAAATTTTGAATGTACTAAAAGGTGAACTTTAAAAAGACTTAACAGAAGTTGTAAAAACTAGATTGGGAGAAGAGGCAACGTTCATTGTATCTGTGTATTTTAATAGAGTTGCTCACCTTGTCTAATACCAAAAAGAAGGCAAAATGGCAAGGCCTAGACAAAATTATAAAGTGGTAATGATTTTCAGTGGCTTTTAGAACCTCTGAGTTAAAAATAATTAACTGATTAAAATTTTACCACACTAGGAAAAAATTTAATTCCATGTTTCCCAGCTAAAATCTCACAGTAATAATGTTTAAGTTGGGCTTTATAAAAATTTAGAAGAGTACATACAAGACTTGGATGTTAACTTTTTTTTTTTTTTTTTTTTGAGACAGAGTCTTGCTCTGTCACCCAGGCTGGGGTGCAGTGGCACGATCTCAGCTCACTGCAACCTCCGCCTCCCAGGTTCAGGCAATTCTCTTGCCTCAGCCTTCCAAGTAACTGGGATTACAGGTGCGCACCACCACTCCTGGCTAATTTTTGTATTTTTAGTAGAGATGGGGTTTCACCATGTTGGCCAGGCTGATCTAACTCCTGATCTCAAGTGATCCATCTGCCTCAGCCTCTCAAAGTGTTGGGATTACAGGTGTGAGCCACCACGACTGGCCAATTTTTATTTTTATTTTTATTTATTTTTTAAATTTGAGACAGAGTCTTGCTCTGTCATCCAGGCTGGAATGCAGTGGCACGATCTTGGCTCACTGCAACCTCTGCCTTGAGGTTCAAGTGATTCTCACGTCTCAGCCTCCCAGAGTGCTGGAATTACAGGTGTACGTGCCACTGTGCCCAGCCAGATGTTAACATTTAAAACATAAAGCCCCAACCAAAGCAAGCTGAACCAAAACAAAAGACAACCATATGTAACTTTAAGAAATTTAAAATCCAGAGACCAATAAATACCAAACCAGTATTATTAGATTGTCTTTTCAGAGGAGTAAAAATGGTACTGATGATAGAGAGAAAAAAAACTAATCAGCAGCTGTATCAGCTGGCTGAGTATCATTACCACTTCATAGTTTGATCTAGACCTTGCCACTCTACCTTCGATTGGGATTATCATCTCTAGATAACAGCCATTCATCAGAAAAGTGTTGTCAAGCTTGCCAAATCCAATTCTAACATTTAATGCAACTAAGTATAATTTATTTGACTTCCACAGATTGGAAGAAAAATACTGTCATTCTGTCACTGACCCAAGAAATGTTTCACCAAAAAAAAAAAAAAAAAAAAAAAATCCACATGCATTCCCAAATCTACTTGAATGTATCTCTTTCTGTCTAAAACTCAGACATTTAGGCAAAATAGTTAACTGATTTCTTTGAAGACGATTTAAAAGTTCCTTCCCCCCGACCCTGACTTGTGGTGACAGCTTGCCAATTTTTATGCCAATATATTACCATTTCTATATTTATCCCTTTTTTTAAATTATAAGATGATTTCTCTCCTTTTCTTTATCAAATTCTACCTATACTCTGGACTATATCCTTTCACATTCTCTAGCTCTTACTTCCTTAATTTCTTCCTTTCTCTGAAAATTCAAAACACTCAGGTTAATTACATTAAAAATGTACACATTTAAAAATTATGGATGCAACCAATTCCCTTTTGAGTACTACCACAAATCATACCATTGGACATATGGTTTTGTAAATTTTACTAAAAATAATACCACTGTGAATATTTTCACACACATCTTCTTGTGTGCAAGTATGAATGCTACTCTAGAGGAGAAATCAGAATATGATCTGCTAGATCAAAGGAGAGCCCATTTCTAATTCTAGTAACTACTGCCAGGGTGCCCTCAAGAATGGCCATATTAACATACTCCTATCAATGGTGTGAAAGTATCAATATTTACTCATGTCCCCATCTGATTTGATATTATCAAATATTTAAAATTTTTGAATTCTGATAAAAAAGCATTTTTTTGTTCTTTTAATTTGTATGTCCCTTACACATATTACTAGTAAGATAAACATCTTTATTTACGTTTATTGCCTATTTGTTTCCTCCTCTGTGAACTGCCTATTCATATACTTGCCCATTTTTCTATTAGATTTTCATTTTCTTATTGAATTATGAGTTTCTTCTATGTAACGGTATACTGTTGTTAGTAAACATCGCTTCTCAACTCCACATTTAATGATATGATGTTGATAGTTTGAAATTGGCCATGATGGAAATATTATACTATGGAAATCTGCAAAAGCTAAACAGCCCATCCCTAGACAGTTGTTAAAACATTTATCAGCACAGCACTTTTTTTCTTTTTTGAGACAGAGTCTCACTCTGTTGCCAGGCTGGAGCGCAGTGGCGCGGTCTCGGCTCACTGCAATCTCTGCCTCCTGGGTTCAAGCGATTCTCCTGCCGCAGTCTCCCAAGTAGCTGGGATTACAGGCACGCACCACCATGCCCGGATAACTTTTGTATTTTTAATACAGATGGGGTTTCACCATGTTGGCCAGGCTGGACTTGACCTCTTGACCTCGTGATCCACCCGCCTCGGCCTCCAAAAGTGCTGGGATTACAGGCGTGAGTCACTGCGCCCGACCAGCACAGCACTTACTATGTATTTTGAATCCTAATCCTTTGGCTGCTACTTTTTCAACAACTTAGCCAATCATTTTCAAGTGTTCTGCAATATTTGACACCCTTGGCTATTCACACTTAAGCTTAGCTTCCCTGGCTTCATTACACCATACTTTTCCTAGATTCTTCCACTCAGAAGCAATGCTGATAAATTCCAAACTTAGAGCTGTAATCTCGCCACATCACCTCTATCCCTGCCTATATTTCTAAGTACCTAGTAGATGGTTACCTTTTATGTACCATCATAAGTATAAACACAATAGTTCTAAAAGTATAAAAGAATTAAGTGACACAATTCAAGAACAAAATCACTAAGGAAATTCTAAATGCATAAACAATAGCAAACAATGACACTGGTAACTATAAGGGTAAATTTAAACAGAGACTACATAAAATAATTATGAAATATGTGTAGTGTTTAAAAAAAAAGAGGATAACAATACCAAAGTAATAGAGGAAAAGAATAAAAGGGGGATCAATTTCAAAGAAGGCAAAGAGAATGAAGGATAGGGAGATGATTTTCACTGTAGCAGTGTTTATAACAAAAAATTAGAAAACAGCCAGGTGTGGTGGCTCACGCCTGTGATCCCAGCTCTTTGGGAGGCCGAAGTGGGCGGATCACAAGGTCAGGAGATCGAGACCATACTGGCTAACACAGTAAAACCCTGTCTCTACTAAAAAAATACAAAAAATTAGCCGGGCGTGGTGGTGGGCACCTGTGGTCCCAGCTACTCAGGAGGCTGAGGCAGGAGAATGGCATGAACCTGGGAGGCAGAGCTGGCAGTGAGACAAGATTGCGCCACTGTACTCTAGCGTGGGCGACACAGCGAGACTGTCTCCAAAAAAAAAAAAAAAATTAGAAACCTAAATGTTCATCCACATCACAACTAAAGAGAATTATGCATTAAGATGAAAAAAAAGACGCTGAGCTTTTAAAAGGTTATTAAATAATATCACTCTCCCCTTTCTCTCTCTTTCTGACACACACACACACACACACGTGACTATTCTACTAAGGCCTTGACCTCAGAGAGATCTCATATCCTCCCTAGCGGGAGAAGCAAATCTATACATAACTGGGATATGTATATTATAAAGATAACAAACAGAATGCTATAAAAACACAAAATGAGTACACAGAAGCAGGAAATGCTTGAGAGGTGACTTCTGAGCTGGGCTTTGAGGAAGTGTTATCTCCACTGACAGTGAATTACGAAAATGCAGTGTAGATAGAGGAACAAAATAAACAAGGACTATTTATAGTATACTGCAATAGCAAGTAGTCTTGTGGGGGCAGATCATGGAGTAGTGAAGAAAAAAAGCTGCAAAGACAGGCAGAGGCCAAACTGGGGAGGGTCTTGAAAACCATATTAACAAGTCTGGCTTTTATTTAGTATGTCATATTTACTAAAGTCTACTAGTTACAAAAACTGAAGTAAAAATGAGGCTCAGAGAGTCTATCTTTACCAAGTCACACATCTATCTGGATCTAGGAACATAACTGAACCCAATCCTTCATGCTGACTCCTCAACTTATATAATAGTTCAATTCGATGAGAAATGAGGGGAAGACCTGAACTAAGGCTAATGTTATGGTAGAAACTAAAAACAATGGCCAGAATCAGAAAGCAACTTGTAGGTATTTACAGGTGCTACTAGACACTGTTTTTTCTAGAGTCTAACCCCTGGCTTTGACAGGCTTTGTAGACCAGGATCAATTAATACCACCTATCTCACTTTTTTGTTATAAAATAAGGAAGTTCATCAGGATAATATCTACAATCCTTTCAAATTTGACCTTCAAATAACTTAGGCATTGCAAAGAGCAGGTACCCAAGATGAGTCAGATTTCTAGCTGAGACCCAGAGAGATCCTAGGAGAAGAGAGAGGAATAAAGTCCAATTTTGGACACACTGAATTTGAGATACCTCCAGATCTAATAATTAGTTGCAAATTCAGGTCTGGGCTTCAGGAGAAAGATCTAGAAGTCATTAGATTACAGATGACATATTAAGCCATGGGAATTAATGAGATTATTTAAGAAAACACTAAATCAACAAAAAAGACAAAATAGTGAACACTAAAGTTTAAATAACAAGTGGTAGAAGAAAAAGATGGAGAGTCAGGCAAGTAAACAAAGAATTAAGCACAGTGTTATACAAATCAAAGAAAAGATGAATTCCCAGAGCTAATCATATCATATAACGCAGTTTCAGGTTAAATAAGAACAGAAAAGAAGTCAGTGGATTTAGACATAAGGAGGGCAGTGATTATAAAGTGTTCAAATCCCACATCTTCACTGAAACTATCTCCGTTTGCATGGTACTAGTAACTGTGACATTCCTTTGGCAAATGAATTCAGATATTGTTTAAGATAATATATTGCTCTATCATTCACACTGTCACAAGTCAAATACAGGGAAACTCTATCATGCTCCTGGCTTGAAAACTCTCACTGGTTTGCTCTCAAAACTGAAGTCCAAACAATTTAGCATGATATTCACCACACTTCTATTCTGGATCACTCTGCTTTTCCACCCTGCTTTCATACATTCCTCACCCACAGAGAATATGCCTACTGCCCCAAACTCCCAGCAGAATGTACCATTGCCCTTTGGCATATGTTACCCTTCTAAAACCTGTTCTTTTTTTCACAAAGCACGCTTCAAAGGCAAACTTTTCCATAAACATTTCCCAAATCTTTTAGGTTAGGGGTCCCCAACCTCCAGGCTGCAGACCGGTAGAGGTCCGTGGCATCTTAGGAAACAGGTCATGGGGCAGGAGGAGAGTGGAAGTTGAGAAGCATTACCACCTGAGCTCTGCCTCCTGTCAGATCAGCCCGTACATTAGATTCTCACAGGAGCTGGAACCACATTGTGAACTGCACATGTGAGGGGATCTAGGTTGTGCGTTCCTTATGAGAATCTAATGCCTGATGATCTGAGGTGGAACAGTTTCATCCCAAAACCGTATCCCATGCCCCCACCTCAGGCTGCAGAAAAACTGTCTTCCACAAAACCAGTCCATACTGCCAAAAAGTTTGGGGACCATTGTACTAGGTAATAATTAATCAACTCCTCTCTGACTTTGTTCATGTTACTATTACTATATTTCTTTCTATTTTGTATTATGATTAACTGTTTGCCTCCTTACTTTTTAAAACTGAAACTCCATGCCAGGAACCATCTCACCACTGCACTTCAGCCTGGGCAATAGAGGGAGACTCTGTCTTACAAAACAAAACAAAAAACACTGGATTCAACTTAGGCCGAGTATAGTGGCTCACACCTGTAATCCTAGCACTTTGGGAGGCTGAGACAGGGAATCACTTGAACCCAGGAGTTCGAGACCAGCCCGGGCAACATGGCAAAACCCTGTCTCTACTAAAATTAGAAAAAATTACCTGGGCGTGGTGGTACATGCCTGTAGTCCCAGCTACTCAGGAAATGGAGGTAAGAGGATTGCTTGAATCCCCGGAGGTTGCAGTGAGCCAAGACTGCCACTGCACTCCAGCCTTGATGACAAAGTGAGACCCTGTCTCAAAATAAAAAAATAAAATAAATTGTGACAGGGTCCATCCTGTGAGGTGAGATGTAACATATGAACGCTTACCTTTGGCAGAGTACAGAAATGGCAGTAGTAAAAAAATGTAAGGAAAAAACCACGCAAATTTTAATTCAAATTATTTAAGACCAAATGTGAGCTAGCATGACAGCTGAGAATCCCTGACATTCCCAGAAGAAGGGTCTGCCTCCACTAGGCAAGGTCTTTTTCCACTGGACTCCATCTGGTGCTCCAGAGGAAGACTGCAGGCAGGCCAGGAAGCCTAAGAGAAAAACCCTTATGGATGAAGACAGATGTACAGAATCTGCCAAAGTTTAGGCAAAGATCATCCATGTTCTAGACCTTGAACAAGCACAAGGTGAAGATTAGGTGATATTGTAGAATAGACACAAATCTGCCTATATTCCAGATTCCTCTCTAATACAAAAGCTGTCTGCCACTGAGGAAGAGGCAAAATCCTTCGCCCACTTTAGTCCCAGGCAAAGGATGGCTGTTGCTAAAAGAAAAGTATAAAACCTAGCTATCCCCATATTTAATAAGGCAATGTGCCATGTGCACTAGAAGAAAGGCAGAGCACGACTGCCATTTCCGTGCTCTGCAAAGGTAAGAGTTCATATATTACATCTCACTTCACAGGATGGAGCCTGTCACATTTTATTATTTTTATTTTTATTTATTTATTTTTTTGAGATAGAGTTTCACCCTTGTTGCCCAGGCCGGAGTGCAATGACACGATCTAGGCTCACCACAACCTCCGCCTCCTAGGTTCAAGCGATTCTCCTGCCTCAGCCTCCCCAGTAGCTGGGATTACAGGCATGTGCCACCACGCCTGGCTAATTTTTTGTATTTTTAGTAGAGATGGGGTTTCTCCACGTTGGTCTGGCTGGTCTTGAACTCCCAACCTCAGGTGATCCGCCCTCTCAGCCTCCCAAAGTGCTGGGATTACAGGTGCGAGCCACCACGCCCGGATTATTTTTTTATTTTGAGACAGAGTCTCACTTTGTCATCAAGGCTGGAGTGCAGTGGCACAGTCTTGGCCCACTGCAATCTCCGGGGGTTCCAGCAATCCTCCTACCTCCATTTCCCGAGTAGCTGGGACTACAGGCGTGTACCACCACGCCCAGCTAATTTTTTCTAATTTTAGTAGAGACAGGGTTTTGCCATGTTGCCCGGGCTGGTCTCAAACTCCTGGGCTCAAGTGATCCACCTGTCGCAGCCTCCCAAAGTGCTGGGATTACACGTGTGAGCCACTGCACTTGGCCAAAGTTGAATCCAGTGTTTTTTGTTTTGTCTTGTGAGACAGAGTCTCCCTTTATTGCCCAGGCTGAAGTGCAGTGGTAAGATGGTCCTGGCATGAAACAGTTTACGTTTTGCTACTGAAGAATGCAGCTCTAGACTCTATACTAAGTAGATGGAGAGACTATCTGCTCCTGGGGGAGGCAGAGAAAGACTCACACCTGAAGCACAGGCATCCTGAGCCTGTTTAAGACTAATGCCGGAGAAGAACCAAGGATCCCACTCTGCCCCCTCCAAAAGCCTTGCTCCAAGTAACAAGCAATAGCAATCTAATGCTGTAGGAAGGGCAACAGGGAGAACTATCTTACCTCTCTCCCACCCTCAAATGTGGCACAAGCTGGAAGATGAAGTTGTAGCAGTAATGCCGAGACAAAAAAATCATATTACTCCAGACCTCGCTTTTAAACACAAAGTATTGGCAGTCCATCTCTGTAAGAGTCTGAAGATTGTGGTGTACCAATGGTAATTACTGCAACCACAAACACTGAAAACTCTTCTCAATTACTAACTAGACTGACCAATACCTGTTCACACTAACATCCTGACAGAAGTAGAGGCATGCCTATTTCTGGGTAGAAATATTATGTACTTCCGTCCCTGCCATTCTTTTACAACGTCTGATATTCATTCCAAAATTATAAAACACATACAAAAACAAGAGATTAAAACAGTCAACAAAACCAGACCCAGAGACAGACCAGATATTGAAACTGACAGACATTACATAATAACTATAATTAATATGTTTATGGATCTAGTGGGGAATTTTATCAGAGACAGAAACTTTCTTAAAAGGAAAATGAAAACATTAGAAATTAAAAATGTGAAGAAGTCCTTCACTGGGGCTTATCAGCAGAATGAACACAATGAAGAAAAAGGGTGAACCCATAGAAAAATCAGTAAAAACTATCCAAACTAAGAGAGAAAGAGTCGGGGAAGGGCAAAGCAATCAAGAAGTAAGACAACTAGCAAATGGTCTAATATATTTTTACTTGGAGTCCTAAAAGTAAGAGTGAGGCAAAAGAAATATTTGAAGAGATAATGAGCAAAAATTTCCTAAATTTAATGACAGGCAATAAACCATATATTTAAGAACCACTGAGAAACCAAAGCGAGATAAAAATAAAGAACACCACAATTAGGCCCATTACAATCAAACTGCTGAAAAGCAGTGATAAAGAGATAAAGAAAAAATATTGAAGACAGCAATTAAAAAAAGAAACATTACATACAGAGAACAAAAATAGGAATGACAGCAGACTTCTCACCAGAAACTATGGGAGCCAGAAGACAACAAATCATCTTTAAAATACACAGAATAAAAAAATGTTACTAAATTCTAAACTCGTACACCACAAAAAAAGTTTAAAATAACCATTGCCAGGAAAACTGAATGATGAGAAATTTTAAATAAACTTCTCCAGGCAAAAGGAATTAATCCAGTAGGGCATCAGGCGCCGAGCAACCTTTTCTGTAAAGAGCCAGTTAAGTGAAATGGTGTAATATTATTTGAAGGTGGACCAATGATAAATTAAAGATGTATACTGAAAACCATATAGCAACCACTAAAATAAATAAATAAATAATAAGCCAATAGTAGAGATAAAATTGAAGCATAAAACACACACACACACACACAAAACACCTTGGCCGGGCACAGTGGCTCAAACTTGTAATCCCAACACTTTGGGAGGTCAAGGTGGGTGGTGCTTGAGGTCAGGAGTTCCAAAACCAGTCTGGGCAACATGCAAAACCCCATCTCTACTAAAAATACAATAATTAGCTGCTCATGGTGGCACACAACTGTAGTCCCAGCTATTCTGGATGCTGAGGCATAAGAATCGCTGGAACCCAGGAGGTGGAGATTGTAGTGAGCGGAGATCGCGCCACTGCACTTCAGGCTGGGCGACAGATCGAGACTGTCTCAAAAAAAAAACCCAAAAAAACAACAAAGAAACCCACCAAAAAACCAAAACCCAAAATGAAGAATACCTCAACCCAAAAAAGGCAGGAAAAGTGGAAAAGAAAATCAAATGAATAGCAAGGTGATAGATTTAAACCCAACCATATCAATTTCATTAATTTAAATGGTCTATACTTTGATTATAAGGCAGAGATTATCATATTGAATAAAGAATCAAATACTGATAGTTATAGGAACACTACAGAAACTAGAAACAAAGAGCTAAAATGATAAAAAGACTAATCTAGGTACCTATAGTAGACAAAACATAATTCTGCTAAATTTATATCAATATTTAAGAAATTTTAAAACATCTCAAGCAAAAATAAATGATGAACTAATATAATTCAGTTCAGCTGAAGTGATTTGACTTGACTACTTTTTGTCTCCCCGGTTTGCAGATATTTTAAGGGCTCCATGTTAATTAGTTCCCCCACTTCCCAAATATAATTCATAAACACTGACCTTGCCATGGCTTCTTTCCACTTTCTGAAAACATTTATTCAGGGACAGATTATGTCGAACAGAATTCTTCCAGCCTGTTGGTGCAGTAGCAAAATATGGAAAATGGTCCAGAATCCAGCTATAAATTTCTTTGACAGGCAAACATTTATTTGGAGAGTGCTCAATAGCCATATAAATGAGAAGACTAAAGGAGTATGGGGGCTTTGAAGTTGCTGATTTTTTTTCTGTGTTCTGGTAGCAAGCTGGTCCAAAGGATGGCACATCATCTCCCTCTATGTCATACAATGGACTAACAATTGGAAGACCCTCACTTCCGAGGCTGAAGTTTGTTAGAAGATTAGTGCTTTCATGAAGCCAGTTCAAGTTTGTGAGCTCATCATCTGCTGATTCACTGTCCACTAGAGTGGCCTTTGGCCTGGCAGCATCAACAGCTTCAGGCAAGCTTCCCATTTTGTAAATCTGGCTTAATCCTGCAATCTTTTCAGCTCCTGGGGTTTCAGCTCTCTTATCTGGAGTCATTCCAATTACTGGACCCATTTACTCTTATAGTTCTGCAACAAAGGAAACAATTATCAATGTAATACTTTAGAATCTTAAACTCTGGGAAAAAGAAAATACATATGTAAATATCCCCAAATCAGGGAAATTTTGCTATCAATTATCCCACATAATATTTAAGCATCACATTTGTATAATGAAGATACTACTGGTTATAAAACAAGGAAAATAACTTATATTAGTTGAAATGGCTGTAAATAAAGTGCAGCTTTATAGGACCAGGTGTATGGGTGATAATAACACAATTAAATAATGCATTTTAAATACTTAGTACTTAAGCACCTAGCCCACACTAATCGCCTAATAGGAAGTAGCTATTATTACTTAAAACGGACAGGCTATTTCTTTGAATTATAAGACTTCATATGTATCTTAAAAATCTATGATTTTACAAATAGTTGAATCCTGAAAATAATACATTTGAAATATTATTTAAGCAATATTTTAAAATAAACCCTTTCCTCAAATCTCAACTATTTACTATAAAAAGAAACTATGTATACTATTTTTATAGCATATCATACTAAAAAGAGATAACATTTTTATTTCATTATTTATTTTTCATTGACAAATAATAATTATACATATGGGGTACAATGTGATATTATGATACATGTATATATTGTGAAATGATTAGCTCAGGCTAATTAATATATCCATCACCTCACATACTTATTTCTCTTTGTGGTGAGAATATTTTAAATGTTCTTTTAGGAATTTTGAAATATACATTATTATTAACTATAGTCACCATGCTATGCAATAGGTCACTAGAACTTACTTCTCTTGTGTAACCGTAACTTTGTAATCTTTGACTAACATTTCCCCTTTCCCTACACCCTCCTCCTACCCCCACCACCCATATCTGGTTACCAACCATTCTATTCTATACTTCTGTAAGTCTAACAAGATAACATTTCTTATTCACTAAATTTATTATTAGCTAAATTAAATTCACTGTAAGTTTATCATTTCTTTTTAAAATTCCAGTACTTTTAAACTCTGCATTCTATATCATCTCAAGTACTGACATTTCAAGGCTGACATTCTCTTAGTAAGGTCTGAACTGTCCCTGTACTTTCAAGGACAGCGAAAAATAGCTGTTACTATTCTTTTTTCATTTCTATTTTCTCAAATGATTTTTGTTTTGCATTTTAAACACCGTTCTATTCAAAAACTTTATCATGAGAGAATAACAGACCAGAGAAGAAAGCAATAGGCTAATGTGCTATTTAATTAATTTTCAATGGCTCACAAAGATAACTCATTTCTAAACTCAGTGAAAAACCAACTATTATACTATTCAACCCACTTATGCTTGTGTAACTGAAATAATTGGGGGGAGGGGGTACCTCCAGAGTTTTATTTTGCTTAGAACATAGATGGCAGGTTACTTCAAGAATTCTGAAAACCGGCTAATTTTATTTTATTTCTATTTTTTATGTCAGTTATGTAAAAGAGAAAACTGGTTAATTTTAGATGTAGAACAGTTTATCTGAATTCTGGGAGCTACCACCAGAAGTAGTTAGCCTCAGAGCACTCCATTAGCAACAGCCTTAGATAATACTTTAGCGCCCAGGCATTCTGCTAAACAATTTACATATGATATCTCAATTAACTGTCAATTAAATCCTATAAGGTAGGCACTATTATTAATTCAACTTTATTGATGAGGAAAATTAATCAGAGAGGTTAAGCATAAGTGGAACTGTCAGAATTTAAAACCAGGCAGACTGACTCCAGAAACAAAATTCTAACCACAGTATGTGCTGGCAACAGTATGTACACAACACCTATGAGCACCAATGACTCAAATCCTATTCATTTTAAATCTTAACAGCATTCTTTCCATATCCAGTTCTTATCTCTCTCCTGTGCACCCATAACTTGAAACATCACGACACTGTAAAAAGGAAAAGATCAAACGATAACAGATTTGGTTTCTGTTTCAATCTCTTATGAAAACCACATACATAAGCATTCACATATATGAGCACACAATGTATTTCAGAACTGATATCCTGTACTATATAAGTGATCAAATTATTCATTTTATCACCAAAGTCTCTCTATTCATAGGGACTTAAAAACATGATGAATGAGAATTGGTTGAATAGTGTCTTGCTTCCTTAAAAAACAAACAAAAAAACCCACTCTTTGGTGTACCCAGTGTTCAATTAAAGAAGGGAGTGATTAATTTCTAATGTTTCACTTTTGCCTTGTCACTTAAATCTCCATTCATCTGTCATTACATCTAGAAATTAGAAAGTACCAAACAGCAGTGGCTAACATTTGCTGAGATTTTACTACATTACAGATTCTATGTCATAGGCTTTAAAATGCATCATCTCTACTTACTCTGAACTACTCCTTAGTTCAATATATGTCCTTCCTTTCCAACTGTGAATTCCATGAGGAGTAAGTCTTTTTTTTTTTTTTTTTAAGAGACAGGGTCTCACTCTGTCACCCAGATTGTAGTATAGTGGCGGTATCATGGCTCACTGTAACCTCCACCTCCTAGGTTCAAGCGATCCTCCTGCACCAGCCTCCCAAGTAGCTAGGACTACAGGCGCACACCACCATGCCCAGCTAATTTTTAAATTTTTTATAGAAACAAAGTCTTGCTATGGTTGCCCAGGCTGGTCTCAAACAATTGGCCTCAAGCAATCCTCCCTCCTCAGCTTCCCAAAGTTTTGGGATTACAGGCATGACCCACCATGCCCAGCTGGGATAAAAGTCTTTTACTTTTGTATTCCTAATGAATCTTATCAAAATGTTGAGTATGAGTAGACACTCAAATCATAATTATTTCAGACGGAAATGAACTCATAATACAAATTGTATGTCTATTCTATAAAATGCTGCACTAACTGCCTTTAAGAGTTAATTTATTTTAGAAATGAATGCTTAATGGTAGGAAACATCCTAAGTGGTAACAATAAAAAAAAACTGAAATTCATTGTTAAGAATAAGGAAATGGAAATGAAGTAAGCCATTTCCCTAAGGTACTAAAGCTAATAAAAAGCAGAGCCAAAATTATAAACAAGGCTAAGTTCAATATTCAAATTTCTGGCCATTACAGTCACTCTCAATCGCTCAAGTAACTTACATTTTTAGCAATACTGCTTAAAACAGAAATAGTGCGTTTTGTTAACGTAACATACTCAAAAAATCAGTTTCTTGATAACTATTGACTAAATTTTCTTCTCATAAGTAATTTAAATGGTTGCAAGTATGTTATTCCTCTGAATTACAAGTTTATAATAAAATTTCATTACTTTAAGATGTAAAGAAATAGTATGGCAACAAATATGCCAAAGAGTTACAGAGTGTTAATCCAAGCAAAGTTTAAAAAACCAAGTACTGACATCATCTTAGTAAGGTTTGAACTGTCATTGTGTTTGCAAGGAGGAAAAAAAGCTGTTTCTAAACTATCCTTATATAGCACTTTAGAGCACTATCCATTTAGATGAGATCAGACATGTTCAGGGTGCTACGACTGTAGACAGAGCACTACCCACTTAGAATACTAAGTCCACCACAATGGATAAATAGCCAAATGATCTTTTCTCACATATTAAATACAAATAGCAAACAAATACATAAATTTAAAAATTATATTAAAAACTTATTTTAAAAAATATAAACAATTTTGGGCAAGGACCTAGGGCCATTTTGGAAAGCTAACTGGAAATGTGTATTAAGAATTATTAAAAATTTCATTCTTTGAACCAACAATTCCAAATGTGTCACTTTTGTGAAATAATCTTATGTAGGGAAAAAGATACTCCCTTTGCAGCCCACGATGTGTGGAGGGACACAGAGATATTCATCCAAAAATTATTAAAGATAATGGAAAACTATAAACAACTTACATTTTCTATAACAGAGAAATGGTAAACTAAAGCCCATCTATTCAATCTAATATTTAGTAGCCATTAAAAATGACTGACTTGAAGAATGTGAATAAATTAAAAACAGGTGAAAAAGTAAAAAATACATACAAAAAAGAAAACAGTGGTTTATATTACTAACAGTAATCTTTGTCTTTGTTGTTCTGTTTTCCAGTTTTTCTTTAATGTGCTTATTATAGTTTAAAATTAAAACAATAAGCTCAAGGGAGAAAAGGCTGTGCTACATTATTTTCAGTTGTAGTATTTCCATTTCATACACAAAAATTAAATCTTAAAAAGGTCATGGACTTATCAGAGAGCTCAAGTCAAAAACAGAAGCCACCTCTTGTATTCTTAGTACAGCCTGTTCTGTTACAAATCTTACATAATACGAATTAGCCCATTGGTAAATAAAGGAATGATTTTAGTACAATGTAAGTCACATTGGTTTGTACATGATTCTTCTCAGCCTATGTTTTTGTACTACCAAATAACAACAGCTGAACCCAAAATAGGCTAACACAGTGGAAAGCAGCAAGATGCTGAAAAGACAGTATGGTACACAATTCTCATTCAACCCATGTTCTTCTTCTTGGCACAGTTTGGCCACATGCTCTTTCTTGCAAGTGTTTAATGAGCTCTTCTTTCCAAATCTTTATGCATTTTACCCTGGCCTTCATAATCCTGTAGCTTCAACCCTTCTTCGCACCGTGTTCATCTTCTTTTAAAAATCCTAAACTGACCATATTACTTATTTGTGACAAATTTCATATATGTTTTAACATATTCTAGTATTCTCATTAAGATTTTTTTGTTAGTATTCTGGATACAAAGCTGCATATTTTTCACTTTTGAGTGAGCTGGCCCATCAGCTGAGCACAATTTTAGTGTTTTCAGGAATATATAAATATGCATTATTACTACAAAAAGATCTGTATATTTCACAATAAAATCAAGAAAACGTTCAATTTTATTTATTTTAAAAATTATAGTCTTATGAGAAACTGCATCTTAAAATGAACTGAAACCATTCACTAGCAGAGTATTAATAATATGCATGGTCAACTTGCTTCATAAAGCCAAATGCATAAATAGAAGGAAACCTGGGCTTGTAACATAACATTTTATTACTCCTTTAAGAACAGTATTTCAACAAACCATATAAAATTGTGGTACATAACAAATATTACTTTTAAAAAAGCCAAAATAATACGATGTGGGATTTAAAAAATATATTCTAATTTTTAGGAGTATAACTAGCTTAATCCAAGTAACTAATACAACCACTAATAAACAAATTTCTAAAGCCAAGACACTGCTATCCAAAAAAGTAGATAAATGGACTATACACTTTAGCAAAGTACAAATTTGTGTTAAGGCTCCCATCTTCTATATTCTAAAAAAGAAAAAGAATTATTCACAAGGAGATTTTTAAAAGTGGAGAGTTAAAGCTTTGTGCAGTGGCAGTATCGCAGCCAATGAGGTTTATCTGAGCACAATTATTGCTAACTGGAAACTTTTCCCAATACCCCACTGCAATTACTTGCAATATAGTCAGCACTGGCAATTTTTGATAGTCTCTATGGAGACATAAACAAACAAATAAAATATGAAAAATAAATAAAAATAAAAGTGGAGAGTTCAAACCAACCCAGTACAATCACTCTGGAACCCATCTAGAGCTTGATTGTGTGCCTGCCATGGCGGTATCTTGAGAAGAAGGCTTGGGATTTAAATGTACTATTTTTTTTTCCACCGTTGTGCAGCTCATGCATCTCCGAAGGTGTCTAACAGAGATCTGCACATCTGCGTATTATGTTCAATGTTATAGTGATACCCTACTCTAGGATAAGAAAAATAAAATTACATATTGGAATTCTCTGAGCGTTTCCCAAAAGGTCATAGAAGAGCATTTTTGCTTAGGTCGGTATTAACATCGGTAAGAGAGAAACGCTTCAGAGACTACATAAGAAAAGGGAAACAAAGCCACAGATTTTTCAGCATTACCTAAAACACAATATGCTGCATTACAGAGAATTAGATGTGTCACAGTGATAGCCTTTTTTGCCCAAAATAACTAAGAAACCTACTAAATACAAAACGTTGGTTTAACCAAACAGAATTTTGACTTATTTTTCTACACTTTTAACTGATTATATTAAAGACTGAGTTAACAAAAGGTTTTTTCTTTATATTTTTCCAGATGTTAGAACCCTTAAACGTTATCTAGCCTTCCACATTTAAACATCATGTAAAATAAAATTACATGGAAGACATTCCGAGACTTGTTTTTTCTCTCATCAAATTCATTAACATTATTGCAGCAGTAATTCATTTTTAGGGAGACTAGTATTCCATTTTATGAATATTCAATAATTTCTTATACTCTTAAGGAACATTTAATTGTTTATGTTTGGGACTACTACAAGTACTATTGTTATAGAAGTCTTTGTTCATATCACCTGGAATACAAGTGCCAAAAATTTCTCGAGTATACATCTAAAAGTTGAACATATGTCAAGAAGCAGAATTATTTGGTCACAGAATAGTCTTCAACTTTAATTGATGACCAACTGCTTACCAAAAAAATGCTGAATCAGTTACCACTAACCAGGAATGTATATACCAAATGCTTCATGTACTTGCCAAAATTGTTTTTTGCCAATCTGATGACTACTGTATTAGTCCGTTCTTAAGCTGCTAGAGGGACATATCAGAGACTGAGTAATTTATAATGGAAAGAGGTTTAATTGGCTTACAGTTCTGCACGGCTGGAGAGGCCTCAGGAAACTTACAATCATGGCAGAAGGGGAAGCAAAAACATTCTTCTTCAAATGGTGGCAGGAAAGAGAAGTGCTGAGCAAACTGGGGAAAAGCCCCTTGTAAAACCACCAGACCTCGTGAGAACTCACTATCACAAGAACAGCTTGAAGGGACCACCCCCATGATCTAATCACCTACCATAAGGTCTCTCCTCAACACGTGGGGGTTACAATTCGGATTACAATTAAAGATGAGATCTGGGTGGGGACTCAAAGCCAGACCATATCAACTATGAAACTCTATCTCCTTGTAGTTTTATTTGCATTTCCCAGATTAGTAACAGGGTGGAATACCTTTTCATTCATTTATATCTGTATATGGATATACAGAATATGAATATAGATATATACGAACATACAGCTATGAATATATACCTATCTATATACCATTTGGGTTTCCTCTTCCATAAAGCATCTATTGAAGCCTTGTGCCTATTTTTCTATGAGTTTTCTTAATGATTTGTAATGTGTGGATACTAATACTTATATGTGATACAAATATCTCTCCCCAGTAGATGACCTGTCTTTTCAATCTCTTTATTAGTTGTCTTTTAATAAGAAACTTCTTTACTTTCATATGGTGGAATTTATTAACCCTTTTTTTTATGGTCTGCAGTTTGTTTTATAGTTTTTGCCTCCTCAACTCACCAAAAATGTATACACGTATTTTTTATCCAATTTCATCTTTCACATATAAACATAAAATTGTTCCAGCACCATTTATTAAAAACTTCAGGCTGAGCGTGGTGGTTCACGCCTGTAAGCCCAGCACTCTGGGAGGCCAAGGCGGGCGGATCACGAGGTCAGGAGATCGACACCATCCTGGCTAGCCTCTCTCTACTAAAAATACAAAAAATTAGCCGGGCGTGGTGGCGGGCGCCTGTGGTCCCAGATGCTTGGGAGGCTGAGGAAGGAGAATGGCGTGAACCCAGGAGGCGGAGTTTGCAGTGAGCCGATATCGAGCTGCTGTACTCCAGCCCCCGCAACAGAGCAAGATTCTGAGATTCCGTCTCAAAAAAAAAAAAAAAAAAATTCATTCTTCCTGTTAGAAGAACCAACCCACCATCAGTCCTTAGCGTCCCTGCACACTCTCATCTGTTAAGAATGCAAGGCCTTTTATCTGGGCCATTTCTCAATTTTTGTCTGCTGCAAGCAAACCTGAGGTATGATTTAACATCTCCTAGTAAAGAACAGGCTAACTTCCAACATCTCTTCTCTCATCCATGAGATACTGAGAAAAAAAAATTTTTTAATTTCCATGTGATTAAAAAAGGTTTTTTTTGGTTACCTATTTCTAACCTAACTGAGTTGGTATTACAATAGTGTATAAGGTATCAATCTCTAAAATTTGTTGAAACTTGTTTCATGGCCCAGTACATGATTAATTTTCATAATGATTCACTTGATATTTCTATGGTGTGTGGATGAAATATAAGTCCATTGGATGAAGCTTGTTAACCACACTGTTTAAATTTTCTATATTCCTACTAATCTTTTTTTGGGATCTGCTTTCTACATCAAATACTTAGGCAGATATATTACAATCTCCTGCTATACTGGTAAAATTTTTCAATTTTTTCCTTGTACATCTGTTAACTTTTTGCTTCATTTTGTGGCTATGGTTATTAATTGCATGTAACTTTAAAACATATATACTCCTACCAAATTAGCCATTTCCCATTATGTATCAATTCTTTTTGTCTTTAAGTCTATTTGAAATGATGTACTAGCTTTCTTCCCATTAATATTAGCCAGGCAGCAACCTAAGTGTCCATCAATGAAAGGAATGGATGTGGTACGTATACACAATGGAGTACTCTTCAGCCATGAAAAAGAATGAGATCAGGCCAGGGGTGGTGGCTCACACCTATAATCCCAGCACTTTGGGAGGCAGAGGTGGGCGGGTCATTTGAGGTCAGCAGTTCAAAATCAGCCTGGCCAACATGGTGAAACCCCATCTGTACCAAAAAAAAAAAAAAAAACCACAAAAATTAGTGGGGCATGGTGGTGTGTGCCTGTGGTCCCAGCTACTTGGGAAGATGACGCAGGAGAATCACTTGAACCTGGGAAGTGAGGTTACAGCGAGTTGAGATCACACCACTGCACACCAGCCTAGGCAACAAAGGGAGACGACTCAGTCTCATAAAAAAAAGAGAGAGACCCAATCATTTGCAACAACATGGATGGAACTAGAGATCATTATGTTAAGTGAAATAAGCCAGGCACAGAAAGACAAACATCACATGTTCTCACTTATTTATAGGATCTAAAAATCAAATGAATTGAAATCATGAACATAAGAGTAGAAGGACAGCTACCAGAGGCTGGGAAAGGTAGTGGGGGATTAGTGGGAGGGAGGTGGGGGTGGTTAATGAGTACAAAAAAAAAAGAATAAGACCTACTATTTGATAGCACAATAGGGTGACTATAATCAATAATAACTTATTTGTATATTTTTAAATAACTTAAAGAATGTAATTAGATTATCTGTAACTCAAAGGATAAATGCTTGAAAGGATGGATACCCCATTTCCCAGGAGGTGCTTATTTCACATCGCATACCTGTATCAAAACATCTCATGTACCCCATAAACATACACACCTACTATGTACACACTAAAATTTAAAAACATTAAAAAAAAATTGCCAGGTGTATGTTTTTCCATCATTTTACTTTCAACATTTTTGTTTTCTTGTAGTCTCTATTCTATATCCCATATAAATGAATATTGTTTTTAAAGGCATGCATGTATTTGGATTTACTTCTACCATCCTTTTTGGTATCCCACTCTTTCCATGTTAATTTTTATCTTTCTTTTCTTGCCTTCTTTGATATGATTCTTTTTTCTCATTCCATTTCTTTTAATCCTCTATTAGTGTGGAAGTTATATACATATTTCTATCATTGAAATGTTACCTTATAATTTTTGATATATACTTCTAAAATTCCAGTTATCTTTAGTCTGCTCCTAAACAATAAATAACAATAAATATATATATACATATATATATATATTTTTTTTTCTTTTTTTGAAACAGAGTCTTGCTCTGTCACCCAGGCTGGAGTGCAGTGGCACAATCTCAGCTCAAAGCAACCTCCGCCTCCCGAGTTCAAGCGATTCTCCTGCCTCGGCCTCCTGAGTAGCTGATACTACAGGCGTGCACCCCCACATCCGGCTTTTTTCCAAAAATATTTTTGGTAGAGACTGGATTTCACCATGTTGGCCAGGCTGGTCTCGAACTCCTGACCTCAAGTGATCTGCCCACCTCGGCCTCCCAAAGTGCTGGGATCACAGGCGTGAGCCACTGTGCCCAGCAACAATAAAAAGATCTTTACATGCTAGCGCCAATCACCTTCTCCTTGTTTATAATATAATATAGCTTTTTCTTTTTCGAGACGGAGTCTCGCTCTGTTGCCCAGGCTGGAGCACAGTGGCACGATGTTCGCTCACTGCAAGCTCTGCCCCCCACCGGGTTCATGCCATTCTCCTGTCTCAGCCTCCTGAGGAGCTGGGACCGCAGGCACCTGCCACGATGCCCAGCTAATTTTTTTGTATTTTTAGTAGAGACGGGGTTTCACCGTATTTGCCAGGATGGTCTCGATCTCCTGACCTCGTGATCCACCCGCCTCGGCCTCCCAAAGTGCTGGGATTATAGGCGTGAGCCACCGCCCCCACCCAATATAGCTTTTTCTTAACTTCATAAGATGCTATTACTATTTATGCAGTCCATTTTTATTCACCCATATAATTGTCACTCTCTTTCATCGTTTCTTCTTAAATCTCAGATTTTCTACCTATGATCATTCACTTCTGCTTAAAAAATAGTCAGTGAACTTTCACATTTTGTTTGTATGAACATGTCTTTATTTTGTCCATGATCTTGAAAGATGTTTTTGCTATAGAATTCTACACTGTTATTTTGTCTCACATATCATTTCATAGTCCATTACTATTTCCATTACTGTTATCGGAACCTGATAATCCTTTGGAGGCAATGTCTTTTCTCTTAAAAATGTTCCCTTTATTAACCTCTTTTGTATTTTCCAATTTCTTGTCTATATTGTGCTCTAAATTTCCTAAGATTTACCTTTCATTATGCTAACTTTTCAATATATTTGCTTTTATACCTATTCACTGAATTTTAATTTCAATTACTATTTTCATTTCCAGAACTTCTGTTTCTGTTTCAACATGTTTGCTCTTTTTATTTTTAAGCCTCTTACTGAACATATTAAATGTATTTATTTTCTATTTTCCATCTGATAATTCCAAAATGTGAACTATTTGCAGATCTGACTCAAATGATTCTCTTAGATTGTGCCTTTTTCCTTGGATGGTCTGCAGTTTTTATTATAAGCCACTTATTTTCATTAGAACTTTACCAATGGGAATTCTTTGATAATGATGATTACACGTTAGGTTTTATCAGGCCCTTGGGAGTAGTAACAGCCCAGGATCATTTTAAATTCTTAAGGTTTAGTGTGAATTCATGCTGCAACTAGTGTGAGAACTGGTTTGTGGTAGCGCATTTTCAGTGACATTTTTTCGATTTACAGCAATATTCGAGAAAAAAATTTACCTGTAGAAACCCTGGGGGCATAAAGGGAAAGAATTTCTATATTACTCTTACAAAAGTGCAGTACAATGGGGCTCCAAATTAATGAGGAAGACTATTTCCTGCTAAATGCTCCACCCTGATTGGGTCTAGGCTTTGCTTCCTGATCCCTGAGCCCCACAAAGCCAAGAACAGAGAAGCTCACCTGTATGGCAAATATCCTCAAGGCAATAGCCAGGTTCAGAACTCAGCTTGCCCTAAGTACTCTCCCCTTTGCGCCAGAGCACTGATGCATTTAAGATTTTATTTTATCCAGCATTTTAGGTTGTTTTCAGCAGAAAGCTGAAGGTACTTGGTACCTTGATCCAGGTACGTGGTTCACCATGCTGCTGGAAACAGATATTTACATTAATTTCTGATGACAGTGTCACTGAAGTACATTATCCTTTATTTTAGCACAGAATTTCTTATGTTTTCCTTTCTGCCTCAGCACACTTGAGAAGTTTGACATACTTCTAGCAAGAGTTGCTCATTATGACAACGAATCCCAATCGGAAGTAGGTAAAGTACATATCCCTGGAGGTAAATGATTAATGGATACATTCTACAGGTCACAAGTGTTGCAAATTTTCATTTTGTGCTTTCATTTCAATAATAAAAAATGTATTTTGCCATTTTCAAAGAGAAAAGTGAGAGACATTTTTAAAGAAAACTGCTCTAAGAACTAAAGTTGGAGATTCTCAAAATGAGATTTTTTTTTCTTTAAAAGAGATCCATACTATTTGAGAGAGGCACTGCTCCATACTGAAAGGTCTCACATTGCTATATTTAAGTTACCAAACAAACCTTACTTCCATATCTTAGTCCTCAGTGGTACTGTATGTAGTCAATGTACCTGATTATACAGGTCTGCGATTCCTTATCTAAAAACCTTAGGGCCAAATATATTTCAAAATTCAGAATTATTTTGGATTTCAGAAAGGTAATACGATATCTATATATATATATATATTTCTCTCACATCCTAGTGAAGTCTAAGGCAATACCCCAAAATAAATATGTTAATATTTCTGTGGCAAAATGTATATTCACACTAAGAAGGGGGTAAAGACCACCAATACCCTTATATCCGCTCAGATCATGTTTTACCACTATAAGGGTTAAGAAAACTTTTGGTTTCCGGAGGATTTTGGATTTCTAAATCATGGAAATGGACTTACCGATTTATTAGCTGTTACAGAATGGAAAGCCAGGTAAAATTCATTAGAATTTCACATACCACCACAGATCTGAATAAAATCTTAATAATGGTAAAGAGCTCACCTTAAGGGACATGAATTTAACGCATAAACTTTCTGATTCCCCCACCCCCACAAATACTTATAAGTCTCTTTTTTGTCTATCTGTGGTTTAACAGTTGAGGATACAGAGTAAGTAATCTCCTGGTAAGGAAATGTATTATGAATTACTATAATGTCAGAAGTACCTAAATGTACATAGGAATTTTAAATATAGAAATTTAAATCTATATAAAAAGTATATAGGAATTTTAAATGCTAAAGTATTAGCTATATTGGACCATGATTATAGTATCTCTGCATCTAGCAATGTAGATAAAAGGTACAGAAAGAGATGTATAAGAGATACACTATTCAGAAGAACCTCTTCTGGTTCTTTTCTAAGAGACTTCAAATCAGAAACTTCTTGCATCTACTACATGCATGGCTCTGTTGTCATAGTTAGAGTCTATGGTAAATATTATATAATTTATAAAATGAAAGTCTTCTTCCTTTAGAAAGAAATTAACATACATAATACTAGGAGATATTGGGCAGAAACTTGAGGAGGCAATATATTTGAAGTTGAAATTGTGAAGGATAAGGAACTCCATTAATTTAAAAATTCGAAAAGTAAAATCTAAATCATTTATCTTGATATTAATTACATCTGGAGAGAGTGAAGCAAGGGATTATCAGCATGAGCTGTGAAGAAATACTGCTTGGGTTCAAATCCCAGCCCTGCCTTTCACTAAGCTATGAGACTTATCAATTTAGAATTATACTACTACTTACTTTCATAAGATTCTTAGTACAAATTAAACAACAAAAATAAAGCACTTAGAACAGAGGTACAGAGTAAGTATACAATGAATACTAGCTGCAGAGTTGGTAATGATGGTTATTACTATTATAAATTTTAAAATTATTAGCTTTCTTCCTAAAGTAGATGTATAAATATTATAACCTCTAAATATAAAGCTTAGGGTACAAAATCAGTAACAAGGCTTTATATTTTGAAGTTTTGAAATTAAAAAAATATTTGTCTAGTGTTAAGGATAGATCTCCCTCACGACCAATGATATCCACTGACGAGGTGGCCAAATGAGATCAGGACTTCTTGGAAGAGTGCCACAATATGTGTTTCATAATTTTCTTTATTATTCCACTTTCACTTCCTTATTATATTTGTCTCCATGCACTTTGCTTGCAGATATTTTGCCAATCATGCAACATGATAGAACCCTTCTTCTAATCCTTGTAGTTTAAATAATCCAAAAGAACTTAAAATACATAAACTTTTAATATTTTGTTATTAATGGCCAAGAAAGGTCTAAATTACTTTATTGACAGCTTTGTCTGATGCCAACATTCTCACACACACACAAAAGAATTTATGAACAATAAAAATAACTATACTACCTCTGAAATAATCATGAGTTTTCACTATTAATGCCATTCTCAATAATAAAAAGAAAAGACACAGCAACAAATGTAATGGCATCATCAAAACTGGACAAGAATATAAATATCTCCTAGTTACATTCATTTGTATCCAACTAATTTAGAATGTACTATTCTGTTTCAGAATTCTTAAGTTAAAATACTCAAAATAATAATATTCTATCCATTTTGAGATAATACTTTTAACAAATGAGGCAGATCTATGAAAAATATATAAATAACATGGTTAATTCCAGCCTAGCAACTACAGTACATTAAAAATACAGGTATATGAACATAAAATTTATTTAATGACCAAAAAAAATCCAGCTCAGTTAAGAAATTCTCATGAACATAAAGGTTCTGGGTTTTTTTCTTCTGGTTCTGTCACCCAGGCTGGAGTGCGGTGGCATGATCATAGCTCACTGCAACCTCAAGCTCTTGGGCTCAAGTGATCCTCCCACCTCAGCTCCCTGAGTAGCTGGGACAACAGGTGTGTGTCACCACACTCAGCTAATATTCTTATTTCTGTAGAGGCAGGGTCTCCCTATGTTGCTCAGGCTGGTCTCAAACTCCTGCGCTCAAGGATCCTCCTGCCTTGGCCCCTCCCTAATTGTAAGGATTACAGGTGTGAAACACTGTGCCTGGCCAACATAAATGATTTTTAGTGTACTCTTTAATAACTTACATAGGTCCACAGCAAATAAAGCATAGCTGCAATTAACTCGGTTCGATTAATTATGGGTTCAATACCTTTAAAAAGTGCTTTTAAAGGTTTATTATTGAATCTCTTCATGCCACATTTTCAATTTTATTTAAGTTTCTATCTTACGTATACTACAGTTCTTAGGGTCCTAAATCTATGTTGTTTCTAAATAATTGTTTAATTTTTTAAAATTTATATTTCATCCATTATATTGTCTAAGAATTCTTACTGGGAAATAAAATATAGCACTGAGAAAAGACTCAGATCAAAACAAAATACGATAGTCAATTCTTGATAGCCCAAAGCAAACTTAGGCAAATTTAGTGTTTCCTTGTACCCTTGGGCCAGTCACTGAATATCTTTCCTTATTACCTCTTTGGGTAATGAAGAACATCAATTGTGCTGTTTCTAATAAGCTTTACTACATGGAGTGAAAAAGAACCATGCCATCTGTTATTTCTACTAGAACTGGAAAGAAGTTGAAACCAACACTTGAATAACTGTACCAAGAGGCCTGAGGAAGACTGTAGTCAGTCCCAGGCTTTAAGCAAGAAATAATTAACCTCAAACTATATGGCTGTATCTAGCCTACAGACAAAATTGTTTCTCACCATTTTGACCCTACTACTCCAGCTTCTTACTTAAAATCAGTCCCATTAAATGCTTAAACATGTGAATCCTGAAGCATATAAAAATAGGATTTTTTGGTTACACTTAATTTAAAAGTTTACAATCTCTAATTCTTTTTAGGTGGTCTTAAGACATTTGGAAACTTTAACTGCATGTCATCAGCAAATAAATCAATTTCACAAATGTCAAAAGAGCAACCAGAAAGCAGGCATCATCTCAGATTTGTGGCTTTCTTATCCAATCACTCTCAAGTAACCAATATTAAAAAAACAAATTGACTTAGGCTAAGATAACCCTACTAAAGGGAAAGAGATAGTCATTCACTGAATTCAGATCACTAAACAATGTTTTTCACAGAAAAAGAAATGTCTACTACAGAGCTATGGCAAAGCCCAGAAATCCAAATGTTTGTCAATTTTATGGAAACTGCCTAGCAATTAGTTCAATTCTTCACTGCAATTTATTTAAGCTTTGCCACTAAGATTTAATATATAATCAAATAAATTTCCATTCAATTTTCCTCTCCTTTCCTCACTTCCAATATTCTTAGGAATGAATCATATTTATTAATTATAATAAGGTACCATTTCTCAAGCCTGGAAGCCACAGCATTGTATTTCCCAGATTTATTCAAAAGTATAATCAGATTACAATAAACTTGACATAATATATTTTAGCAGTTTATAGATACTAATATTTTCTAAATCTGAAGACTTCCTCATTTTAAAAAAAAAAACAATTTTTTATTTTTTTTTCCTTGTAATTAAGGTTGGTTCTCACTCAAAAAAGGAAAACAATTTTCTTCCTGTTAATTTGTCGAGTCAGTAGCAAAAATAAAGTCTAGCATTTACTGAACGCACATTATCTGCAATGCACTGTGTAATAATAAACTTAACAGCCACTACAGCTTTAAAGATATTCCATAATCTCAGAATATCTAAAAACATTGGTAAACCTCATGTAAGAAAAAAAAGGCATATAAAAGGAAGGAACTCACAACCTTTCCTACTGATTTAACAATACATTTTTGTTTTGATTAAGATTCTCCATTATAAATAATGTCTATCCCCATAAAATCCAATACTGAGATTACATGGTAAAATCAAATCCCAAATGTACTGCAAAAAGATGTATATTTGATTATAATGCTACATGATGTCATGCATCCAGGAGAACTGAAGCATTATGGTCTCTTAGGGATAAAACTGCCTCTTGGTCATAGATTTAGGTGACACAGCATGTGATCCATTGTCTCTAAACAAAAAATGTGTGCAGCTGCATTTTCTAGTCAAGGGGGATGGGAGTGCAGAATACAAAAGGGTCAAAGATCTGTCTCGTGGAGAAATTGCTTCTCAAATGAGAGTAAAAAATGAAATAAAAGTGAGTGGGGGGAAACCTTTCTCCAACTCACACTAAAAGCAGATACCCTTAAAACTAAAACAAAATTAAAAAAATATGTGTGGAAACCTTCCACTGAATTCACTTTTCTCCTATACTAACTTGCCCAGATTCAATTTGTAAACCATGTGTTTAGATGCCACTTCTATTTAAATATTAATAATTTTCTGTCAATTGTACATAGTATATAGACTTTCTCTACACAATGTTGCAGTATTTGTCTCAAAAAGAAAAGTGTAGTCATTCGTCCCTTTCTTGGGGAAGTTAAAATGAACCAATAACCTACAAACCTGATATTTTCTGCATAAAGACCAAATACATTAAAATGAGTCCCTAGCACATAATCCTCCTCCCTTTCACAGAAACACCGATTTCAAAAAGCAGTACCACAAAAGATCTAAATTGAGTGAAAACTGTTTTAAGAAAAATGGTTATTTTTAATAAATGTTAAAAAAAATTGGTGACTAAATAATTCATAAACTTCTATTATCTCAAACATAGCACTTACATACCCTACACGTTACTAAATATGACAAAAAAGAACCACTACTAGCTCTTAGAGTAAATCTGACTTAGAAAACCCATCTACTTAAACTTCAGGACTGCTATCAATGCCACATCTAAACACAACTAAGTTAAAAGCAGAAAAAAACTGACAGCACAGAAATCAAAGAACAAAAATATAAGGATAAAAATATACTTACCATCTAGAATCAGAAGTAATATCACCTGTACTATAAGTCATACAGTGACCAATTATTAGCCAACCAGCACTTTGGTTTTTTGACAGACTTGTACAGTCAGCCCTCTCCATCTGTGGGTTCTGTATCCATGGATTCAACCAACTGCACATCAGAAATATTTGGGGGGAAAAAAAGGTTGGTTGTATCTGTAACGAACAGATACAGACTTTTTTTTCTTGTCATTATTCCCTAAACAATACAGTATAACAACTATTTTGTAGGATTTACATTGTATTAGGTATTATAAGTAATCTAGAGACTTAAAGTACAGTATACGGAAGGAAGTGGGTAGGTTATATGCAAATACTACACCAGGTAATACAAGAAACTTGAGCATCTGTGGATTTTGCTATCTTCAGGAGGTCCCAGAATCAATCCCCCATGATATCAAGGGATGACTATATTGACTTGAAAAACAACACTGAAAGGAACAAAGTTACAGAAACCTAAAAAGTCAACAGATCTAATGTCCTAAAGGACAAATTTGATTGGCATTTGAATATAAACAAGCGGTCTTGTCATCAAAATTTGTTTATGTATAATATTTCAATGCCTTGAATATAAGTCATAGTCATGTAGTAAATCATCTATAGCCAACTGAATTGCTCCACTGAAAAGAAGCATCTTTTAAAAGTATATTCGTGATCAGAAATAAATCTAATAAATGCAGACAATATCTTACTAACAGCCCTAATGTCAAATTTGGAAAGCAAGAGTAAAACTTAGGACTCTATACTGATTGGTTTAATATATTGATTTTATATGTAATTCTAAAAGCAAAAATATAATTAACACAAAATTAAGTTGATTTTAAATAGGGTTACATTAACCTCATACGTACCCTGACTTAAAAATATATTTATGCTAAAAAATTATTAAAGATATTCATGTTATTAAAGACTATCTCCAGCTGGGCACGGTGGCTCACACCTGTAATACCAGCACAGCACTTCGGGAGGCCAAGGCAGGTGGATCACCTGAGGTGGGGAGTTTGAGACCAGCCTGACCAACATGAGAAACCACGTCTCTACTGAAAATACAAAATTAGGTGTGGTGGCGCATGCCTGTAATCCCAGCTACTTGGGAGGCTGAGGCAGGAGAATTGCTTGAATCCAGCAGGCAGAGTTTGCGGTGAGCCAAGATCGCGCCATTGCACTCTAGCCTGGGCAACAAGAGTGAAACTCTGTCTCAAAAAAAAAAAAAAAAAAAAAAAAAAGACTATATCCAGATCATTTTAGAAAGTAATACTTTCTAAAATAAATGTTTCTAAATAAACTTACATGGAATATAACCTAAATTCTAAAAAGCCATTATCAACTGCAGTTACATATAGCTAAGTAGTCTAGTGGTCACTACTAGCAGACATGGTTAGCAAGTGAGTGGATGTTAGTTCTATTTGCTACTATAAATACTGGAAAAGAAAATGACTATTTTTTTTTTCTTTTTGGAGACAGATTAATGTTTGCAGTATTTTGTTTTGCTTTTTTTTTTTTTTTTTTAAACCTGTTGAGTTTGAGATGTTTGTGAGATATCCAAGTAGGACAGGCATTTGGGATATACATGATCTAAAGTTCAGGAAAGAGGTCTGGTCTGGAGATAACTTTTGGAGTCATTAAATCTGAAATAGCTCTCAAATCTGTCCACTTTTCTCCATTTTCACTGTCACAACTATAGTCTAGGTCAACATTATCTTTCATCCAGACCACTGCAAAGGTAGTATAGGTTGAATACTCACTCCTTATCAGAAATTCTTGAGACCAGAATGCTTTGGATTTGGGATTTTTGGGGACTTTGGAATGTTTATTTGTATATATATGATGAGATACTTTACGGATGAGACCTAAGTCCAAACATAATATTCATTTGTTTCATATATATCTTATACAAACAGCCTGAAGGTAATTTTATTTTTCCCTTAGAGATGCTGAATAAACCATGTGTTGGTTTGAATAAACCATGCACCTGCATTTTGACTACAAACCATCACATTAGGTCAGGGATGGAATCTTCCACTTGTGGCATCATGTTGGCACTCAAAAAACTTCAGATTTTGGAGCATTTCAGATTTTGGGTTTTTGCATTAGTGATGCTCAACCAGTATACATGAATGGAAACCCCTATGGTGTGTTCTGCACAACCACACACAGTAGCTCCTACAGTATCTTCCTAAATTAAGTCTCCCTACACTTATGCCAGACTCTCTCTTAATTTGTTATCTGTAATATAGCTAATGTAATATTGCAAATGCAAATCTAGCAATGTCCCTTTCCTGCTTAATCCATCATGGGGACCCTTAGGTCAAAATCCTTAACCTTGTATACAAGACCCTGTGTATTTTAGCCATGCTCTAACCTTTCAGGACACATTTTTTGCCACCCTTTTCCTTGTTCTTTTCATTTCATATATCTGAATAGACCATGCTTTCTCCTCTCTCAGAGCCTATACACATCCTACTCCTGCCTGGAAGACTCTTCATTCCACCTAATCCTGGCTAACTGCTATTTATTACTCACACCTCAGCTTGGAAATCTTGGGAGAAGAAGGCCGGGCACGGTGGCTCATGTCTGTAATCCCAGCAATCTGGGAAGCCAAGGCAGGCAGATCATTTGAGGCCAGAAGTTTGAGACTGGCCTGGCCAATATGGCAAAAACCCCACCTATACTAAAAATACAAATATTAGCTGGGCATGGTGGTGTGTGCCTCTAATCCCAGCTAGTTGGGAGGCTGAGGCATGAGAATCATCTGAACCTGGGAGACACAGGTTGCAGTGAGCCAAAATCGCGCCACTGCACTCCAGCATGGGTGACAGAGGAAGACTCCGTCTCAAAAAAAAAGAAATCTTGGGGGAAGAATTCTCTAAAATCCCAGAGTATGGAGGAGCCCCAGTTCTACTCTCCCACAGTGCTCTTTTTGATAACAATTGCCACACCTGAGATGGTTTAATACATATCTTTCTTGACTAACTGAAAGCTTGATAAGGGCAGAGCTAGTTGTCTGTTTTGTTTATTGCTCAAATATTTGTTGTCCGGCAAATCTTGGCTCTAGTTCTGCTAGTACGTAATTTTGTCATCTGTAAAATGAGATGTTAGACTTTATAATAATAATATAAATTCTAATCAAAACTGAAATTCAAATATTACTAGCTTTCCTATAGATACATACACGTGAGATCTACATTTCCCCTCTGTATCTATTCCACATACACTCACGTTATATTCCATACATATTTACAGATGTATGTGTACATTACAAATACACACACACAGAGAATGAAAGAGCTAGTATTTTCATAAATTAAAAAAAACTCATTGAATGCTTATTGGTAACAGGTATTGTTGTAAATACTTTACTAGTATTAACTCTTTTAATCTTACTCATAACAACCCTATCAAGTAGTTGCCATTATTAGTGTCTATTTTATATGCAGAAACACATACAGAGAAAGATTAAACAGTGTGCTCCAAACTGGAAGTACGGCTCCAGAGTTCACACTATTCACTACTACACTAGCCTGACATCCTGCCTAGATTGCTTTATAAGTACCAAAGACCAAAAACAAACAAACAAGCAAAAATCAATATATGATTCAGTATCTACATCCTCAAGCTAATGCTTCTGTATTAGAAGTCAGTCCAAACTATACTAATCCTGTTCCAATACATTTCTCTACATGCTTGCTTTTGATATTCTAACAACTGGATTGTCTACCTTCCCTATCATCATTCAGTCAAACCCTAATATTTAAGGCCTAGTAACAACTCCTCCACATAATTCCCACCCCCAGCTTTTTTCTGTTAAGAGTCTTTAAATCTCTCCATGTTCCAACTGCATTTACATTTCTTCTTTTTACTGTAATTATTTATGTTAAGAGAGCAAAAGAAACAATAGACATGAGATCACTTCATAAACACTAAAGTTATTTTATAAGATACTTAATACACACCAAGTCAAAAGTATTGTTAACCAAAGAAAGAAAATAGAAAACAATGGACTCAATATCCCTAAACAGAGTACTTCAAAAGCAAGCACAACCTGGCTCTAACTTGCTGCCAATTTGAATAGAAAGGGAAAATTATACCCAAACCATACCACATCATTAAGTTTTGTTTTAACTAATCAAAGAAGCCATTTTAATCAAACTACATGAAACAAAAAAAAAAATTGAAGGATGAAATATGATATTCATTCAAATATTTACTGATCCAGGAACTTTGGGAGGCCAAGGCAGGCATATCGCTTGAGGTCAGGAGTTCAAGACCTGGCCAAAATGGCAAAACCAGTCTCTACTAAAAATACAAAAATTAGCCGGGCAAGGTGGTGGGTGCCTGTAATCCCAGCTACTTGGGAGGCTGAGGCAGGAGACTCGCTTGAACCCAGAAGGAGGAGGTTGCAGTGAGCAAGATCGTGCCACTGTACTCCATCCTGGCTGACAGAGTGAAACTCTGTCGCAAAAATAAATAAATAAATAAAAAATTACTGAGCAATTTATCATTCACATACAGAATACTATACATTATACTATGTTTTCCGTTCTATTTTGTGATCTTTTCACTTTCTAAATTTCAGGTCTCTACTTAAGAGATAGTTGATGATATCTGACAATAGTATAGCAAAAGAAAACTTTTAAAATATGATTTTAATTCCATCTGAACAGTATTTCAAAGTAGTAATTGAAGGAAGTCAACAGTAAATTAATTTGTATAAAAAGCACTACTAAATTTGATAGCCATATGCAAAAGAATGAAACTGGACCCATCTCTCACCACATACAAAAATTAGCTATAGAAAAGACTTAAATGTAAGACCTGAAACTATACTATAAAAATCCTAGAAGCAAACCTAGGAAAAACTCTTCCGAACATTGGCCTAAACAAAGAATTTATGACTAAGAACTCAAAAGCAACTGCAACAAAACCAAAAACAGACAAATGAGACTTAATCTGCTAAAAAGCTTCTGCACAGCAAAAGAAATAATCAATAAAGAGACAACCCACAGAATGGGAGAAAATATTAGCAAACTATAAATGTGACAAAGGACTAATATCCAGAACCTACAAGACACTCAACAAGAAAAACACAACTTTATCAAAAAGCGGGCAAAGGGCATGATCAGTTACTTTTCAAGACATAAAGCAGTCAACAAACATGAAAAAAATGCTCAACATCACTAATCATCAGAGAAATGCAAATTAAAACTACTATGAGATACCATCTTCCACCAGTCAGAAAAGCTATTTATCAAAAAGACAAAAAATAACAAAGCTGGCAAGGATGTGGAGAAAGGGGGAATGAGCATATACTGTTGGTGGGAATGTAAAGTAATACAGCCATTACAAAAAACCGTATAGAGGTTCCTCAAAAACTAAAATCAGAACTACCATGACGTTTCCGGTGACAGAGAATTCTAATTACCTTAATTTGATCATTATATGTTGTACCAAAATATCACATGTACCCTGAAAAATATATAAATTATAAAAAAGAAAAAAACAGAATATTTTTAAAATATTGATATACCAATAATAAACCTCCATTATGACTAAAGTCCACCTCATCCAATCCCTACACTTTGGGGAAAGTAAGTTCCTACTCTGTGTTCTCATAATACCCTTTAATGTATGTTTAAAAGAATATGTCTCATAATGCAATTATTTACTTACATGCATCTTATTCCTAGCACAGTATAAATGAAAGCATTCATACTTTCAAGAGATTGAATCCCAAAGTTACAACTAAAAAAAAAGAAACAGAGAATAAAATAACATCTCTATAAACAATAAAAGCAAGTCTGAAAGAGATACTCATAGAAGAGATAAAAATGAACTCCTATTTCAAAGCAAACTTAAAAAAAATTATATGAGAAATACATATCAGATATACATAGTATTATATATATATATCAAATATATCAGAATTAGAAAAGCTCAGAAGAAATGAGGTGCTCAAGAAAGAATTTAAAATAAAAGAGAAAAAATCATTTCAGAAACGAAGACTTAAAGGATTAAGAGAAAAAATGTATTGGATAAAATCTTAGAGAAACAGAAGGTGTAAAGAAAGCAAGCTTAATGAAAAATAAAAAAAGGAGGGGGGAGTGCAAGAATCTGCATGAGTGTGAACATGAGCAAGAAAGCAGGCTTAACTATAGCATCTAGGGATACGTACTTGAATAATAAAACCAAAAACGTAATTCATTTTCAGAAAAACCAGGACAGTGGTTACTTTTTAAAGGACAGGGTTACACAGGTGCTAGCCTTATAATTCACTAAGTTACACATTTGTTTAGTGTGGTTTTCTGCATTTGTTTCACTTTACAATTACAAAAAAAAAAAAAGAATTTAGGAAAATAAACTTCTGCTGACATTAATTTAAAACTACCTCTAGTCCAGGCACAGCAGCTCACACCTGTAATACAGGCACTTTGGGAGACCGAGGTAGGCAGATCACCTGAGGTCAGGAGTTCGAGACCAGCCTGGCCAACACGGTGAAACCCATCTCTACTAAAAATATGAAAAAATTAGCCAGGCGTGGTGGCTCATTCCTGTAGTCCCAGCTACTCCCAAGGCTGAGGCAGAATTGCTTGAACCCCAGAGGCGGAGATTGCAGTGAGCCGAGATCACGCCACTGCACTCCAGGACGGGCAACAAAGCAAGACTCCATCTCAAAATAAAAAAGGAACTTACTTGCTATTATAATTATGTATAATTATTTGCTTACAGTTCTATCTCAGCCACTAGACCTGTAGTTCTCAAACTTTCAATGTTATCCCACAATAAGAAATGTATTTTTTTCATGGAGACCCACAATATACATACACATATAACTAAAACAAAAATTTCATGAAATAATACTTTTACCCTTACCATATATAATGTACTAAAATTTATTTAGATTGTTTTTTAATAAAAGCTGGTCACAATTTCATGAAACAATACTTCTACCCTTACCACATAAAATGTATCAGAATTTTTTTAGATTGTTCTTTAAGAAAAGCTGGTCAGAATTTTCCACCCCAACTCAGTCACCCATTTAAGAAATACTACACTAGAGTCTAAATCCTTGTTGGCAGAACTCAATACATTCATTTGTATGCTCTAGTACAGACCATAACATGTAGTGAACATTTAAATGTTTAAATGAATGAATAAATATAGTAGATGCTGTACTAGAGAACTGAAACGGTATCTTCATTGCTTTGGGGCAAGTTAAAAAAAAAAAAAGAGAAACGTGAAACAGAAAGGCTCTCAAGTCAAACTGACGGACCAGCCACCAACATACTTATGCAATCTCTGACAAATGACCTAACCTCCTTGAGTCCCAGGGAATAATACCACTTACTTAACTTGCTAAAACAATAAAGTACCAACATTCCTGCCACAGAGTAAGCATTCTATAAATATTAGTTTCTCTCCCTACCTTGTATTCTTCCCTACTCCTTCTTAGGAACAGATCAAGATGTAAGCATCTCATCCTAACAACTACTCATTTTTTTAAAGAGTTCAGATTGTAATACAAAGATTAATGATTTTTTTCAAGTCTGAGAGATTTGGGTAAATACCCAGTATTGCATTTACACAATTTCTCATTATCTGTTTATGAGAATATGACACTCCTTACAGCATTATTGATAATTAAATTATGGCCAGGTGTAGTGGTTCATACTTGTAATTCCAGCACTTTGGGAGGTTGAGGTGGGCAGATCACTTGAGGTCAGGAGTTCAAGACTAGCCTGGCCAACATGGTGAAACCTCATCTCTACTAAAAATACAAAAATTAGCCAGGACAGGCACGGTGGTGTATGCCTGTAGTCCCAGCTACTCGGGAGGTTGAGGCTGGAGAATTGCTTGAACCCGGGAGGCGTTCAAGCCGAGATGGAGCCACTCACTGCACTCCAACATGGGCAACAGAGCACAACTCCATCTCAAAAAAAAATTAAATTATATACTCATGTGTCTAGTATAACCATGCCAGTACACAGCAGACACAATAAAGACTGCAGTTGTTGCTATGATTATTAATAATCATTGTTCAATCAGCATAGAAAGAGGTAGTATTTAAACTGAATTTTTAAGGATGGAAGGGTTGGACAAAGGCATGGTGCAGTTAAAAGGATCAGTAAAATCTTAATTATAAGAAATCTCTTCTCCTTTTTTTCCTATTTCCTCTTGTAAGGAAAAGAAAAAAACTACAAGGATGTAAATGTGTCAATTTCCACAATTCTCTATCTCCAAAGTTATATACAAAACTCAGAATAACCACACTAACCCAGTATCAATGCAAAATTTGAATGTAAATATTGGCCCGATGAGGTGGCTCATGCTTAAAATCCCAGCGCTTTGGGAGGCTGAGGTAGGAGGATCCCTTGAACCCAGGAGTTTGAGAAGAGCCTGGGCAACATAGTCAGACCTCCCCTCTACAAAAAAAAAAAAAAAGAAAAATTAAAAAATTAGCCAGGGGTGGTGGAGCATCCCTGTGGTCCCAGCTACTTGGTAGGTGAGGCAGGAGGCAACTTGAGCCTAAGAGGTGGAAGTTGCAGTGCACTGTGATTGTACCACTGCACTCCAGCAGGGTTGGGGAGTGTGACCCTGCCTAAAAAAAAAAAAAAAAAAAGATTTTAAACATATAAAAATTCTGTTCAATGGGCTATACAATTTAAAGTGTATTAATGACATATTTTAGAAAGAATTTCAATTAAGAGTTCAAAGTAAGAGTGTTTTGTAGTTAACCCAGTTTACCAGAAAAATATTAACTGGAATCTTTACTTAATAAGTCTTTAATAAAATTTTATTCTCCAATAAAATTGGTATTATTTGGTTAAAAACATTCCCAAAAACATTTCCAATGTTAGGATAGCAGCACTGTTCTACTCTTCTATTAAATATACAGTAAATTCCCTCCAAAAACGTTTATTATCACTTTGAAAACTTTGGTTAATGTTTTTTATTTCCTCAGCCTCATTTTCTTTTTCCATAAATAAATAAGCATGGCTTCTCATAGAGAGACCAGGGTCCCTGTTGTTTTCCCCATGTGTTTTCTCCAACATACCTTTCAAAAAACTTCTCATAAAAAAAAAAAAAAAAAAGCTTTTGAGTAGCAGAAGCACCAATAACTGTAAAAATACTAGCAAGAAGGCAAGAATTTTCTTCTAACACCTGTAAACATTTTTAAGATAGGAAGATAGTTAACAGTAATTAAACTATCCCAGTGATTTAACAGTAATATATCTACTTGGGAAGAATCAAAGTAATTTTCCATTATCTGTGCTGGGAGCAAAGAGATGTCTATTTTTATGGTACGTCTATTTAACCTTTATGCTAATAGCATATATTCTAAATGTTTACTCAAGAGCTTTTATTATTTAGCCTTTTAGGGCTTTAGTAATTTTATGTTTATAAACTGTCAACGAAATCAGGACCTAAGGTGAGGAGACACATCCTATGTGATATTTAAATCAGGCAGGCTCCAGAAGAGAAATGTCTCTCTTGCTCACCACTGTATTCTTAGCAACTACATACAATAGATACTAAATAAATATCTGTCCAACTTTAAATATTCGTTTATAGAAAGGAAAATTAGGTTGAGGGAAATTAAAAAATACACGAATCAAAATCAGGTTGAGGCTTTTGAGTATGGCACGTACTTAGCGACTTGCTTCCAAAAGAGTAGATTGGAAGGAGGCAGGAAAGTGGGCGAAACTCCACAAAGATCTCAACCATGTGATCAAGGTAATTATCATCAGTTTTATCATGTTGTTAGTTTGTATCATTGATATGATGTGATGAGGTTGGCACTTCATCTCTGTTATCTTCCTCCCTAAAACTCATAATCCCAGTCTAATCATCAGAAAAATACCAGATAAACCTCAATTGAGGGATATTCTATAAAATGTCTGACAAGTACTTCTTAAAACTGTCATAGTCATCAAAACAAAGAAAAGTCACAGAAAGTGAAATTCTGGAACAACAAAAAAAGACATTAGGGAAAAATTAGTGAAATTGGAATAAAGTATGTAGTCTAGTTAATACTACTGTAACAATTTTGTTTCCTTAATTGCGACAAATGTACCATTGCAATGTAGGAAATTGAACAGGAGAAACTGGGTGAGGTATACTCTGTCTACTAGCTTGCAACTTTTCTGTAACTATAAAACTATTCTAAAATAAAAAGTTTATTTAAATAGAAAAGTTAGGGTAAGGGAAATAAAGTATATATGAATCAAAATCCCTTGGAAGCAAATAATAATAAACGTTCTTTTGATTCCTTTATCTTTAGTGAAAGGATAGGGATAGCATTCTCATTTATGAAATAAAATTACTAATAAAACGATACCATAAGCCAGGCATGGTGGCTCCCGCCTATAATTCCAGCACTTTGGGAGGCTGAGGCAGGGGGACACCTGAGATCAGGAGTTGGAGACCAGCCTGGCCAACATGATGAAACTCGGTATCTACTAAAAATACAAAAATCAGCCAGGCGTGGGCGCCTGTAATCCCAGCTACTCTGGAGGCTGAGACAGGAGAATCACTTGAATCCGGGAGGTGGAGGCTGCAGTGAGCCAAGATCGCGCCACTGCACTCCAGCAATACTATATGCATTGTACATATCTGTAGTATGAATTTTGAAGTCACATATGACCAAAGCAAAAGCTCCTTTAAATGTTAGTTTTCCAAAGCATCAATCTTTGTTCTTAACCCTTCAAAAATTCTTTTTTTGTGTGAGACGGAGTCTCGCTCCGTTGCCCACACTGGAGTGCAGTAGCATGATCTCAGTTCACTGAAACCTCCACCTCCTAGGTTCAAGCGATTCTCCTGCCTCAGCTTCCCGAGTAGCTGGGACTACAGGTATGCCCCATGAGGCCCAGCTAATTTTTGCATTTTTGCCATGTTGGCCAGGCTGGTCTCAAACTCCTAACCTCAGGTGATCCTCCTATCTCAGCCTCCCAAAGTGCTGGGATTACAGGCACGAGTTAAGTAATCCTTTTTTCAAGAGATAAGAGCCTGGCTACATTGTACAGGCTGGAATTGAACTCCTGATCTCAGGAGATCCTCCTGCTTAGTCTTTAAGTATTTTATGACCTCATTTACTTTTCTTTCTCAACTAAAAATTGCTCTTAGTGGTTAACACATATACTTATCTCTCAATTGTATTGTCTTTTCTGCCCTGAGGCCTAGATACCACTTCAATAGCTTTATCTATTTTCTCTGATTGAGCACCATCGTTATGGGGTAATTAAAATTCCAATAAAATGATGTTGCTATAACTTCTCTATACAGTTCTTCTTGCGCAGATTTTAAATGGTTCCTGTGGTTTAACATTCTTCAAGTAAAACTGATTCAAATAAAAACATACATTACAGAAATAATTCAAATCTATCAAAGCATTCACAAAATGAAACGATGCATTAGTAAACAAGGACTGTCCTTAAATTCAAAAATTTTCCAAACTCTCCAAAAGTTTATTTTTTATCTCCAACTCTTTGACCTTCTACTTTTATACAGTCTAAAAACTATATTTTATTCTCTTAAAATCAGTTCATGTTAACATTCATATTAACTTCACATTTTTTCAAAAAAAGCCTTAAAAAGTATACATATACACCAATCAAATCACTACTTCATCCCTAAAAAAGTATTTTCACTGTTAATGTTATTTACTATGTTTAGATCACAATTTTTACGTAAAAAGAAAAAAAAAAACCTGAGATATTTCTAAAACTATCAAAAAGAAATCCTCCAGATAATGCAATTATTTCTGATTACATTAGAATCTCTCATTAATGGTTTTGAAATTCAAGTAATATTTTTTCCCAAAGTTGGCAAACTCCATAATGCACTATTCTACTATTCCCCATCACTCTATGATGGTACCTAATAATGCTGAGGTTTTAAAGATGGATCATCAAAACAGCAGAGAATGGCAAAAAACGTCAGTATACACCTTAGAAGTCCCGCAAGGAAACAGAGGTAAGTCTTAAGATTCGGATGGAACAGGTACAGGCATTAATGGCTCAGCTTCCTCCTCTTCGCCATCTAAGAAAGCACCAAGATAAACGTACAAGCAAAGCGACAGCACAGTTACAAAGCCCCTGGCTACCAGAGAAACCTCAGCCCCTAGTGCCGCCAGTGCACTCTATTACACTCAGCCGACCACGTGGCTGTCACAATCAGAAAAAAGATATGAGAAACAGCTTCAACTGACCTGGAAATACTTAACCGCCCTCCTCCCCTCACCTCGGAGTTGGGGTGGAAGAAAGTCTGTGTCATTTCTTTGCACGCTAAAACTCTTTTCCCAGTAGGAAGAAAATGAAGTTCAGAGACTGCTGTAAAGAGACTTTAAAGCAGAAATCCAGTGCAAGAACACTGCGAGAGTGTGGCTGCTTCTGGCTCCTCAGCGAAGCAGACACCCCAACTCCCGAGAGCTGCGGTGGGAACAGAGGCATTTTGCAAAGGTGCAAAAGCGGGTGGAGTTAAGCAGGAGTGGAGGATGGAGCACGGAACACATAGACCTGGGCTGCTTTCCCCTAACTACCACCGTCCTGCCGGGTTCCACACAGGCTGCTGCTGCAGTGGGGCAAACTCGGAAGGCTGAAGGGCCTCTCCCACTTCAGACCTCTCACCTTGCCAGGAAAGAGAGGACTGAAAGGCAAAGGTAACCACGGCCCCAAAGGAGGCGGCGATCAGGAAGTGTCCATATTGCAGCACTGAAACATTAGCTCCCTCTCAAGACAGCCACCCTCGGAGGCCCCCAAGAGGCGGTGGAGGGGCGAGAGGGTGCTGGGGTCGCCCCCCCACACACACACCCAGAACCCGCCTCTGCCCACCACAACGCCCGGCCGCCCCCGGCACCTCCCCGGGCACTACTTGGCGGGGCCCACCCAGTCCCAACTGGGGCCGGACGAGGACTCCGAGCCCGGCACGTCTCGCTCCACTTCAAGCCAGAGGAGGGGGCGTTGCAAAGGCTCCGAGGTGCTTCGGGTACTTTCCTAACAGCAGATTCCAGTCCCGAGCCGAGCCCTGAGGGTCCTCGGGACCCCCTCCACCCCTTCCCGGAGAGACGACACCCTTCGCCGCGGTTTCCGCCGCGCGACAGCCCCTCCCGGGAGGTCATTACCTCTCAGGAAAAACTCCTAACTCCTCACAAGCCACACTCCCCTCAGTTCGACATCCCCCGGAGCCCACACACCACCCGATACGCGCGCCGGGGACACCCCCGCGCCGGCGCAAATTCCTCATGGGACAAAAATGTCCGGGCGCGTCACGGGACAGCCGCCTACGCGCCCCAAGCCTGGCGCGGGTCGCTCGCGCTGCCTCCGCGCCCGGGAGCTGCGCCGCGGGCTGAGGCGGGGAGCGCCGACCGCGGGCGGCGCCGACCCAGGAAGGCACGGCTCCGCTCGGGACTCACCGTCAGCTCGGCCGACCGGCCGGGAGGCAAGGGACCGGCCAGGGAAGACACAATATGGCAGAGCACCGCAGCTGCTCCCTAAAGCTTCCAGCAGTCGCCTCCGGGAAGACGCGGCCACGAGCAGGCAGCAGCAGCTGCAGTGGCGGCTCCGGCAGCACCACATCCCCCTCCCGCTCGCTTCCTCCCCCTCCCTCCCCTTCCCCTTCCCCTTCCCCTTCCCCGCTGCCATGGCAACGCGGCGCCAAGGAGATTAGCCCCGCCTCTCCCTCCAGTCCCGCCTCCCGGGACCCCGAGGAAGGGGGCTCGGCCGACTGCTCCTGGTTCCCGCCCACCTCCTACCGAAGGGACGGGCCTGGGATCCGGCTGGCTGCCCGGCACGGCGGCTGGGGTGGGGGTGAAATGCAGGGTCCGGAAGGGCGGGGCTCACACGGAAAGTAGGGCGGAGGCGCTGTAGGCCGGTGTGGGTTTCGGGCTGAGCAGGGCAGGGGAAAGCGGGAAAATGGAAAGGCCTCGCCTGTCCGAGGAAGGACCTATAGGAGTGCGGCGGCGGCGCGGCGCGGGCGCTGAGTGGCCGAGGAGGCGCGGGGCGGGGCTAGGTTACCGCAGGGCAGGACGGCCCTCGCTGCCTGTGCCCCGACTGCTTAGAGCGGCCTCGACACCCCAAGTTACGTGGGTTTCCGCAAGAGCCTTCCGCTATTGCCCAGGCTTTGAAAGCGCTTTAGGAACGGTAAAGCGTTGCTGTGACTTAAAATAGTGTTACTCTTGCTTGACTGAAATGTTCTGTGAAAACAAGTCAGTGTGTTTGCGGTAGGGAAAAAAAGACTTAGGGATCAACCAAAATTTAGTATGCATAGCATTTACAGAAGCTGAGGACTTCACATGCATTGTCATATCCACAATAATAACATAGCCTTGCCACATGAAATACAGGAGTGCCCATTTAAACCTGAATTTCATATAATTGGAGATTTTTTTTTTTTTAAATATAAGTACATCCCGTTTGGAATATACTTCCTGTTTGTTTTGGTTTGTGTTACTAAATCTGAGAACCCTATCTAACTCATGGAAACTTTACAGATACTGAAACTGAGGCTTAGAAGTGGAAACTTTACAGATATGGAAACTGAGACTTAGAAAAATGACCCGTCAAATGTATGAGAAGTGGCAGCACTAAGGCTCTCGTTTGCTGCGAATATGATCCTGATAATTAAATCTCTGAGTTTCTTTATCAATATCTTCAAAAACTAGAGTAGTGATACCTATCTCACAAAGGTGTTAAGTAGACTAAAAGAAAAGGTATACGAAGCCTGGATACTGACTGAGCGTGTTCACTGCGTGTGCAGGCTCTGAGTAGAAGGTCAGCTGTGTATGAAACAAGCTACCTGCTGACACTAAAACAAGTCAGGCTGTGGGGCTGACAGCTACAGAAGAATTATGGACATCAGAATATATTTTTAAAATGTAAACATTTGATCCCGTCATTCCACAGATGGAACGCTGCTACATTTGTATAATTTGTTTAGTCATCTACCAGTTCCATTTGTCTTTCCTTGCACTGTCCTGAAGGGCCTCACAGCTGCATTCGGAGGCCACAAGGCAAATGTACAGCGTCCTTCAATTGGAGCAGGAGTTGCTGTGACTTCTCCCTTCGAAGCAATCACTGTTGCCCACTCATGTGGACATACTGAAGGAAATTCTTGGAAGGAGGGTGTAGTAGAGAGGGAGCAGGGGAAAGAACGAAGGGAAGATTGAAAGAACCACAAAGGAGCCACAGCCTCCTCACACCTCAGTCTTGTTTTATCTCTGCCAGACATTGTTGTGGTGGCTACTCACATAATATATCTTAATCTTCTTACAAATTATTTTACTAATATCTTACTTGATATATTGAACTTTAATTATCTTTCTCCTCATTGCTCTTACTCCATCTATTTATTTATTTATTATTTTTATTTTTTATTTTTTTGAGACAGTCTATCGCTCTGTCGCCCAGGCTGGAGTGCAGTGGCGCAATCTCGTCTCACTGCAACCTCCGCCACCCGGGTTCAAGCGATTCTCATGCCTCAGCCTCCGGAGTAGCTGGGATTACAGGCGTGCGCCAACATGCCCAGCTAATTTTTGTAATTTTAGTAGAGATAGGATTTCACTATGTTGGCCAGGCTGGTCTCGAACTCCTGAGGTCAGGTGATCTCCCTGTCTCAGCCTCCCAAAGTGCTGGGATTACAGGCATGAGCCACTGCACCGTGCCGTCCATCTATTTTAAAATCAAGTGGCTAAGCAGTCCTCTTTAACTGTAGGAGAATCACAGAATTTGAGAGCTGGAAGATACTTCAGAGATGTATCATCCAGGAACTCAATCTATCATGAGAAAACAAATCCAGAAAAGTTATGTAATTTGTCCAAGATCAAATGATGAATCTACTACACCCCCATTCTCTAAATTCCCTCTCCTAATCCTTTTACCGACTGGTTCAACCCAGAAAGTCTGGACGTATTTAAATAATCTTTGTGAGTAAGGCTGAGGTCTCAGCAAATCTGTTATGCCTTTAGTTTAGAGTCCAGGGATACTTGTATACCTACAGGTTGTTTTAGAGGACTTTGAACATCTGCCAAGGAAAAGCCCTGATTAAAGATAATGACGAGTCAGAGTGAGTAGCTTTTCCCAGGAGTTTGCAATAGTAAAAAGGCTAGGAAACAAGAAGTGAACTCTAGGAAAAAGATGATCCTGGATTTAAGATCTCTTGTGAAGCTTACTATTCTTCTGTCTCCAAAATATCTCAAAGAAACATATTCAGTGATAAACTTTACTGGAAGACAAATGCATTAGAAAATATATTGTTTAGGCCGGGCGCGGTGGCTCAAGCCTGTAATCCCAGCACTTTGGGAGGCCGAGACGGGCGGATCACGAGGTCAGGAGATCGAGACCATCCTGGCTAACACAGTGAAACCCCGTCTCTATTAAAAAATACAAAAAACTAGTCAGGTGAGGTGGCGGGCGCCTGTAGTCCCAGCTACTCGGGAGGCTGAGGCAGGAGAATGGCGTAAACCCGGGAGGCGGAGCTTGCAGTGAGCTGAGATCCGGCCACTGCACTCCAGCCTGGGCGACAGAGCGAGACTCCGTCTCAAAAACAAAAAAAAAAAAAAAAAAAGAAAATATATTGTTTAAAATGCCCCCCGTGCTTAGGCTAAAAAGTGACAGAAGCTCAAATATTTGTTTATGTTTTAAATGTATTTATCATTGTATAATGCTACATAAATTTAACAGAAGACTTTTTGATCATGAATTGATGATTCTAAAAAAACCAGTTTGTCAATAGGGAGTCTAGACTTCAAGCCCCTTGAGGTCAAGAACCATGTTTTTCTATAATCTAATTTCTTAGAAGAGTTTCAGGTACAGTGGTGATGTTCAGTAATGTTTGAACTACCTATATTTAATGATATCTACATTTTTGTAATCCTTGGTATTAACAGCAATTTGGATGAATCTTCAACAAAATATGAAAGATGTCAGCTTGAGGGCATGAGAAAGCTAAAAAGTTAATGAGGAATTACCAGGCCATGATCTGGAGAATGATGGAGATCCATTCCATAGAGGGCTGCTGAGAGGATGAGCAGGAATGGGGGACAGAGGTTTGAATTCAGGGCATATTAAGGGAGAAAGAGGTGAACTCTGTTGAAGGCCCCTTGCTTTGCACTAGGAATTCAAAGGGCTCCATCATAAAAGTAAAAGATCTGTAGCTCGTTTTCAGATCACCTCAACCTTGAAACTGGATTAGGATAATTCCTTTGAGCTCATGCCCACAAGCACTTGGCAGAAGCAAACTAAAATCCTTTCCAGAGCAAAATAATATCATTCTAGGCCTCAAATAATTTCTACGATAATATTGAAACCACAATGCCTTGTACACAATGTTTTAAAATCAGTTACATAAGGAAATAAGAAAAATATAGCAGAAACAACAGAGAACAAAGACAGACCCAAAAGGGGTCAGATAGTGAAATTATCAGGTACAGATGTAAAAATAACAATGCCTACTATGTTCAAATAAATCAAACACAAGATTAAATATTTGGGCAGACAACTAGAAACTTGAAAAAAGAGCCAGATGAAAATTTTGGAACAAAAATTACTAACTGAAAATAAAGACTCAATGATGGGTATAAGAGCATATTAGGCACAGATAAAGATAGAATTAGTGAACTAGAAGGTAAGTCAGAAGAAAATATTCAGAATGAAGCACAAAAAGGAAAAAAGATGGAAAATATAGAACACATAGAAGATATAGTAAGGAAGTTTAATATGAACATAAATGACATTCCAAAAGGAAAGGAAAAGGTGTTCAGCCTAAATAATATTTGAACCAGTGAATCTCCGTCAGGATTTTTTTTAATCCACACAGCTGATATATAGACACATCATGAAAAAATTGCTAAAATCTGAAGACCAAAAGAAAAATCTTTAAGAGCAGCCAGAGAAAAAAGAGGACTTAAAAAAAAAAAATTAGACTTGCAGTTGACTTTTTAACAGAAATAGCTGAAGCCAGAAAATGATGGAATGATAACTTTAAAGGGCTGAAACAAATATTTTTTAAGAAAGAAAGTAAGATTAAGGAATTTCCAAAGGAGCAAAACAGTATTCACAGTGGCATTCCATAGGCAGGAAGTAAATGATCCCAGTTATAAGGTCATAGATATGGTAGGAAATAAAGATCAAGAAAAATGATAAATATATAGGTAAGTCTAAAAGAATATTGATACTGACTATATAAGACTATAATAGTCTTGTCTTCTGTATTTGAAAATATGCAATAGGCTGGGTGTGGTGGTTCATGTCTGTAATCTCAGCACTTTGGGAGGCTGAGGCAGGAGGACTTGAGCCCAGCAGTTAGAGACAAGCCTGGGCAACATAATGAGACCCCATCTGTACATAAAATTTAAAAATTAGCCAGGCACAGTGGCACATTCCTGTAGTGGAAAGCTTCTTGGGAAGCTGAGGTGGGAAGATTGCTTGAGCCCTGTAAGCCATGATTGCACCACTGATCTGCGCTCTAGCCTGAGTGACAGAGACCCTCTTAAGACACACACACACACACACACACACACACACACACACACGAAATAATGGTATATGTCAGGAGAAGGTAAATGGAATCAAGTGTTCTAAAATCTGTGCATTTTCTAGAAGTATGGAAGAAGTTATAGTTAGTATTAGACTCTGGTAAGTCAAGAATGCATCTTATGAACTCTAGAATAATCACTGAGAAAACAGTAAGAAACTGTGTATTAGTCAGGATTCTTCAGAGAAATAGAAGTGGAGCCTTAGTAGCCTAAAATCTGTAAGGTAGAACAACAGGCTAGAGACCCAAGGAAGAGTTGCAGTTTGAGTCCAAAAGCAGTTGCTAGCAGAATTCCTTCTTGCCCGTGGAAGATAAATCTTTGTTCTATTAAGGCATTGGATAGATCCACCCACCTTATGGAAGGTAATCTGCTTTATTAAAGTCTATGGATTTAAATGTTAATCTCATCCAAAAAATACCTTCACAGAAACATTTAGAATCGTGTCTGACCGAACATTTGTACACCAGTGGCACTGGCAGTTGATTCATAAAATAAACCATGACACTATGCAATTTCCAATCTAATTTGAGGGTATGAGGAAATGGAGTAATAAAAAATAATCTAAATGCAAGATAGAAGACAAATAAGAATGTATGATAGAACAAATAGAAAGTTGTTATAAGATGATAGACATAAACCCAAATATCACTAATTACACTAAATGAAAACAGATCCTAATTTAATGACAAAGATTGTTTATGTTTCCTATTGTTATGTAACAAACTACCCCAAAGTTTACTAGCTTAGGCCTGGCACGGTGGGATTACACCTGTAATCCCAGCACTTTGGGAGCCTTAGGCAGGTGGATCACTTGAGGTCAGGAGTTTGAGACCAGCCTAGCTAACATGGCGAAACCCCATCTCTACTAAAAATGCAAAAAAGTTAGCCAAATGTGGTTTCACCCACCTGTAGTCCCAGCTACTCAGGAGGATGAGGCACGAGGTGGAGGTTGCAGTGAGCCGAGATGGCGCCACTGTACTCCAGCCTGGGCAACATAGCAAGACCCTGTCTCCAAAAAAAAAAAAAAAATTAGTAGCTTAAAATAAAAACCATTTTATTATTTTTCCAGATTCTATGGGTCAGAAATTTCAACAGGGCATAATGGAGAAGGATCTCTCTTCTCTGGGTGATGTCCACTGGGGCTGAAATGTTCTAGATAGCTTCTTTACTTCTTTGTCTAGCACCTAGCTAGGATGGCTCCAATGGCCAGGGGTTAGAACAGCTTGACTAATATCATATATGTGGGGCCTTGGTTCTCACAATTGATTGGGTTCTTTCGTTTTTCTACAAGTAGTTCTAGGACTTCTTTTCCACATGGCAAATCCATGTAGCCTCTCCAGAAAAATAGCAGACTTCTTACATGCAAGCTCAGAGTTCCCAAGAAGATTAGGCTTGGAACTAACACACTGTCACTTCTGTTACATTCTATCAGATAAAGGAAATAACAGGCCTAGAGTCAGGAGGGAACCACATAAGGGTGTAAATACTAGAAAGTGGGATGAACCTGGGGCCACCAATTGATGTAACCAACTACCACAGATTGTCAAACTGGGCAAAAATAAAAACCCAACCACATGCTGTTTACAAGGGACATAATCTAGAATATAAAAATACAGAAAGTTTGAAAGTAAAAAATAGGAAAAAAGTAAACCATGCAAAATTACCAAAAGGATGCTAGAATAGCTAAGTTAAGTAGATATTAAGACAAGAAGTACTGGGGCCAGGCACAGTGGCTCACACCTGTAATCCCAGCACTTTGGGAGGCAGAGGGAGGCGGATCACGAGGTTGGCGGATCACGAGGTCAGGAGATCTAGACCATCCTGGCTAACACGGTGAAACTCCGTCTCTAGTGAAAAATACAAAAAAATTAACCGGGTGTGGTGGCGGGCACCTGTAGTCCCAGCTATTTGGGAGGCTGAGGCAGAAGAATGGCATGAACCCGGGAGGCGGAGCTTGCAGTGAGCCGAGATCATGCCACTGCACTCCAGCCTTGGTGACAGAGCGAGACTCCGTCTCAAAAAAAAAAAAAAAAAGTTCTGCTGGAGTGAAAGGGAGACTTCATAATAATGAAGACTTAATTTGCCAGGAAGATAATAATATTGTAAATTTGTATTCCTCCAATAACATAGCTTCAAAGTATATAAAGCAAAAATTACAGAACTACGAGGAATAAAAAATCCAGAATATTAGGAGGAGATGTTATCATACTCAGTTACTGATAAAACAGGCAGACGAAAAATTCAGTGACTATAGGTCTGAACAGCGCTATTAGCAAAGTTAAGTATAAGGACATATGGAATACTTTTCTTTAGTCTTTTACATACGAAGAAATTCATTAGTTTATGTTATTTCTGCTTTGGCTCATGAAGCTGGTAAGGATATCAGAGGATCCTGAGCCTTCAGGCTACTTAGAATCTATCCCTATTTTACAGATAGATTGTGTACCTTTACCTCATTCATTAAATAAACATATTAACTACCAACTATGTTCCAGGCCCTGCACTTAGCACAGAGATGAAAACAGTAGTTAAAACTACAGGCAAGTAAATCAGAAAATATAATTGTGGTATATAAGTGTAGTGATAGAGCTTCACATAAGTAGTAATGGGAATCAAGTCCTAACTCAACTCAGGGAGATGTCTGAACAAAGACTGAAGAGAGAAGAATATAGAGTAGAGGTAGGAATGGGAGTGGTAGAAGGAGGGGTGGAACCATATCTAGCAAAGCCTAGTGGGGAAAGAGCATGATTATTCAAGTCAGAGAACTGCCAGTCATTTGGAATGTCTGGAATATAAAAGGTTGCTCAAGTTAGGGATTATCCGGTTGCAAGAAACAGAAACTCATGCCAGCTGGCTAAAAGTAAAGGAGAAATGAATATAAAAATAGGCAGGGATTATGTGAGACACAACTGTGGGAAGCACAGCCAACATTACAAGAACTCTCCCCTTTCTCTCTCTCATCATCTAGTCTTGGCTTTTCTTTGTGTGTCTGTTTCACTCTCTGCTCACTTATATGCTTACATGTGGCCCATTATGGCTGTCCCAGATACGGGCCTTGGCTCTCCACCTCTGCCACCAACCCACTTTGTCTAACTTTCCTGCTTAGCAACCCACAGTTATTACCTAACACAGCCTCAGGGTCCCACTTCCAAATTCCCAGGAGCTGTAATCAGAGTGATGCAGCTTCTACATGCTTGTACATCAGGGGTCAGCAAACTATGGCTCTGGGAGCCAAATCTAGCCTGCCTTCCACTTTTGTAAATAAAGTTTTAATGGAACGTAGCCACACACATTCATTAACATACTATCTATGACTGCTTTGGCACTACAAAGACAGAATTGTGCAACTGAGACAGAAAACCAATGGACCGTAGGCTGAAACCATTTACTACGGAGACCCTTACAGAAAAAGTTTGCTGGCCAGGCACGGTGGCTCATGCCTGTAATCCCAGTACTTTGGGAGGCCGAGGCGGGTGGATCACCTGAGGTCAGCAGTTCAAGACCAGCCTGGACAACATGGTGAAACCCCGTCTCTACTAAAAATACAAAAATGACCCGGGCATGGTGGTGCGTGCCTGTAAATCCCAGCTACTTGGGAGGCTGAGGCAGGAGAATCGCTTGAACCCGGGAGGCAGAGGTTGCAGTGAGCCGAGATCGCCCCACTGCACTCCAGCCTGGGCAACAGAGCTAGACTCTCTCAAAAAAAAGGAAAAAGTTTGCTGACCCTGCAGTAAACAGGTCATGTGGAGGTGTAGAGCTGTATAAAGATTTACAGGGAGTCAGCTCTGGTAATGGAAGCTCTGAAAGTGGATAACCCCTCTGTGTCTCTTCAAAAAAAAAAAAAAAAGGATAATATTGGGGAAAGAAACAGTGGCTGAGGAAGTATTTGAGAAAGGAACAGGTTGCAAACTAACACAGGAAAGAAAATAATCAGTCTCAAGTGTATGCTACATTTTTTACACAAAGGGTGAAAGGGTGCAAGACAGTAACTTCTTACTCTGGAGAAATTCATTAAGAAGCTAAATTTAGGAGTGCGTGTCACCTGTAACTGCCTTTAAATAACTCACTTGTGGCAAATTTCCCAGACCCTCCAAGCATAGCTCTTGCTGAGGTGAACTGGCTGAGGCATAATATTTGCTGAATGTACAAAGATTTTTAAATGCATATCCACAAGGTTAAATATTGTTTACCTTCCAGAGAGAGAGAGAGAGAGAGAAAGAGGGAGAAGATACTGAGAGAAAGAGACAGATAAATAGAAACAGGCAGATAGATTGAGACTTGGTCAGGCAGGAGACGACAAACTCTAGAATTTACTATTTTGTTAAATTTAAGACCATTGTGGGGAAATCTTTGATAAGAAACACTTTTTCTGGGTGAGTAGAAAAAATACTAGATTTTTAAAAACCCTAAGATTCATGGCCAGGCGTGGTGGCTCATGCTTGTAATCCCAACACTTTGGGAGGCCGAGGCAGGTGGATCACTTGAGGTCAGGAGTTCGAGACCAGCCTGGCCAACATGGTGAAATCCCATCTCTACTGATCTCTACTGAAAATACGAAAAGTTAGCCAGGTGTGGTAGCGAACACCTGTAGTCCCAGCTACTCGGGAGGCTGAGGCAAGAGAATCGCTTGAACCGGAGAGGCAGACATTGCAGTGAGCCAAGACTGCACCACTGCACTTCAGCCTGGGTGACAGAACAATACTCTGTCTCAAGCAAAACAAAACAAACCCCTGAGGTTCAGATCCCTACTACTCCAACTGTGGCCCGAGCACACTCAGCAGTATTGGCATCACCAGGAAGTTTATTAGAAATGCAAAATCCCGGCTGGGTGTGGTAACTCATGCCTGTAATTCCAACGCTTTGAGAGGCCGAGGCGGGTGGATCACCTGAGATCAGGAGTTCAAGATCAGCCGGGCCAACATAATGAAACCCCGTCTCTACTGAAAATACAAAAATTATCCGAGTATGGTAGTGGCACGCTCCTGTAATCCCAGTTTCTAGAGAGGCTGAGGCAGGAGAATCACTTGAACCCAGGAGGCGGAGGTTGCAGTGAGCTGAGATCATGCCACTGCACTCCAGCCTGGGCAACAGAGTGAGACCCTGTCTCAAAACAAAAAAAAAAAAAAAAAGAGAAAAGAAAAAGAAATGCAAAATCCCTGGACCCATTCTACACCCAGTGAATAAGAATCTGCATTTTAAAAAATCCCATAGATGATTCTGTTAAAGAAAAAATTATTCAATGACACTTGTTAAAGCATGGTAAGGCAGACTTTATTCAGAACCATCATGATAGGTATAGGGACCACTGCAATGAGATTTTCAGTGGGGATGAGATACTGGGCTCAACTCAGAATATAACAAGGACAAGTGGGAATTTATAGCCAAGGAGCAGGTAGGTGGTCAGTGGATGGAAAATTACTAAGAGCAAACATCGGCAGTAAGGAGGATTATGGCTAAACTGACCTAAGAAGGTTTCTTCTGCTATAGACAGGCCAGGATAATCAGACATCCTCTGGAGGATGGCAGAGGATGAGGAATCCAGTCAGATACTAAAGGTGGGGGAGGTTCTTGCTAAACTGACTTAGCAGAGTTCTTTGCTAAAAATGGACTTTACAAGGAAGTGTACAAATATGCTGAAAGAAGTTTGGTCGAGCAGAGAATTTTTGTCAATTCTATATACATTAAAGTAAGAGAAGCAATGAATTAGTACAGTAGTTTTCAGATGGTTTAAAATGGAACAGTTGTTTTGCTTCATTTTCTTTGAATGAAATCTTTCATAAAGCCCAATTCATAAAATAGATCAAAGTAGACCTGTTCTGATTGAAGATGGTAGGATGCTGGAAGGCAGGGAAGGGCTGGAAAAGCCCAAGCATGTCTATTCAGTGTTCCTCCAAGAACGCAGTTTGGAAACCACTGATCTCACGGAATGAGCAGAAGTAATAGAATCTTCAGGCCCAGGGTCTGTTAAACTCCCAGGGTGTTTTCCAGCTCCACCTCATTGAGAACTACTACAAAGAATTCATGTTAGGGATGAGACATATCCTGTTTTGAAAGAGTACACATCTTTAAAAACTTGGGAATCACTGATATAGATCACATTTTTCAACTCAAAAATAAAGCGGCCAGGTGCGGTGGCTCACACCTGTAATCCCAGCACTTTGGGAGACTGAGACAGGCAGATAACTTGAGGTCAAGAGTTTGAGACCAGTCTGGCCAACTTGGTGAAACACCCTCTCTACTAAAAATACAAAAAATTAGCTGAGCATGGTGGCTCATGCCTATAATCCCAGATACATGGGAAGCTGAGGCAGGAGAATTGCTTGAGCCTGGGAGACAGAGGTTGCAGTGGGCTGGGACTGCGACACTGCACTCCAGCCTGGGCAACAGAGCAAGACTTCATCTCAAAATAAGTAAATAAAGCATCTAGGGCTCAGAAGGTGACCAATGAAACTTCATTAAAACACAGCTACATTTAAAGCTATACTAATTGCTAACAAAAGAAACAAACCTAATATTCAATAAATCTTAGGGACAGGGACCTGGCAAGATGACCAAATAGGAGAAGCTCTGGTCTGCAACTCCCAGCAAGACCAATGCAGAAGGCGGGTGACTTCTGCATTTCCAACTGAAGTACCCTGTTCATCTCATTGGGACTGGGTAGACAGTGGGTGTAACCCATGGAGGGTGAGCAGTAGCAGGGTAGGGCATTGCCTCACCCAGGAAGTGCAAGGGCCAGGACCTCCCTTCCCTAGCTAAGGGAAGCCGTGAGGGACTATGCTGTCCGGCCAAGATACTATCCTTTTCCCACGGTTTTTGCAACCTGCAGACCAGGAGATTCGCTTGTGGGCCTACTCCACCAGGGCCCTCGGTTTCAAGCACAAAACTGGGCAGCTGTTTGGGCAGACACCAAGCTAGCTGCAGGAGTTGTTGTTTTTTTTTTTTTTTGGACCCCAGTGGCACCTGGAACCCCCACGAGAGAACCATTCATTCCTCTGGAAAGGGGCCTGAAGCCAGGGAGCCAAGTGGTCTTGCACAGAGGTTTGCACTCCCACCGAGCCCAGCAAAATAAGAACCACTGGCTGAAAATTCTTGCTGCCAGAACAGCAGTCTGAAATCAACCAGGGACAATCGAGCTTGGTGGGAGGAGGGGCATCCACCATTACTGAGGCTTTAGTACACAGTTTTCCCCTCACAGTGTTAAGGAAGCTGCTTGGAAGTTTGGACTAGGTGGAACTCACTGCAGCGCAGAAAAACAACTGTGGCCAGATTGCCTCTCTAGATTCCTCCTCACTGGGTAGGGCATCTCTGAAAGAAAGGCAGCAGCCCCAGTCAGGGGCTTATAGATAAAATTCCCATCTCCATGGAACAGAGCACCTGGGGGAAGAGGCAGCTGTGAGCGCAGCTTCAGCAGAATTAAGTGTTCCTGCCTGCTGGCTCTGAAGAGAGCAGCAGATCTCCCAGCACAGTGCTTGAGCTCTGCTAGGGGACAGACTGCCTCCTCAAGTGGGTCCCTGACCCCCATGCCTCCTGACTGGGAGACATCTCCCAGCAGGGGTGGACAGGCACCTCATACAGGATAGCTCCAGCTGGCCTCAGGTGGGTGCCCCTTTTGGATGAAGCTTCTAGAGGAAGGAGCAGGCAGCAATCTTTGCTGTTCTACGGCCTCCGCTGGTGATACCCAGGCAACAGGGTCTGGAGTAGACTTCCAGCAAACTCCAGCAGACCTGCAGAAGAGTGGCCTGCCTGTTAGAAGGAAAACCAACAAACAGAAAGCAATATCAATATCAACAAAAAGGATGCCCACACAAAAACCCCATCTGAAAGTCATCAGCTTCAAAGATCAAAGGTAGATAAATCCACGAAGATGAGGAAAAATCAGCACAAAAATTCTGAAGATTCCAAAAACCAGAATGCCTCTTCTCCTCCAAATGATTGCAGCTTCTCTCCAGCAAAGGCACAAAACTGGACAGGGAATGAGCTTCATGAATTGAAGCAGGCATCAGAAGGTGGGTAATAACAAACTCCTCTGAGCAGAAGGAGCATATTCTTTTTTTTTTTTTTTTTTTTTTTTTTTTTTGAGACGGAGTCTCGCTCTGCCGCCCAGGCTGGAGTGCAGTGGCCGGATCTCAGCTCACTGCAAGCTCCGCCTCCCGGGTTCACGCCATTCTCCTGCCTCAGCCTCCCGAGTAGCTGGGACTACAGGCGCCCGCCACCTCGCCCGGCTAGTTTTCTGTATTTTTTAGTAGAGACGGGGTTTCACCGTGTCGGCCAGGATGGTCTCGATCTCCTGACCTCGTGATCCGCCCGTCTCGGCCTCCCAAAGTGCTGGGATTACAGGCTTGAGCCACCGCGCCCGGCCAGAAGGAGCATATTCTAACCCAATGCAATGAAGCTAAGAACCTTGATAAAAGGTTACAAGAACTGCTAACTAGAGTAACCAGTTTAGAGAAGAACATAAATGACCTGATGGAGCTGAAAAACACAGCACGAGAACTTTGTGAAGCATATACAAGTATGAATAGCTGAATCGGTCAAGTGGAAGAAAGGATATCAGAGATTGAAAATCAGCTTAATGAAATAAAGCATGAAGACAAGATTAGAGAAGAAAGAATGAAAAGGAATGAACAAAGCCTCCAAGAAATGTGGGACTATGTGAAAAGACCAAACCTACAATTGATTGGTGTACCTGAAAGTGATGCAGAGAATGGAACCAAGTTGGAAAACACACTTTAGAATATTATCCAGGAGAACTTCCCCAACCTAGCAAGACAGGCCAACATTCAAATTCAGGAAATACAGAGAGCACCACAAAGATATTCCTCGAGAAGAGCAACCCCAAGACACATAATTGTCAGATTCTCCAAGGTTGAAATGAAGGAAAAAATGTGAAGGGCAGCCAGAGAGGAAGGTCAGGTTACCTACAAAGGGAAGCCCATCAGACTAACAGCAGATCTCTTTGCAGAAACCCTACAAGCCAGAAGAGAGTGGGGGCCAATATTCAACATTCTTAAAGAAAAGAATTTTCAACCCAGAATTTCATATCCAGCCAAACTAAGCTTCAAAAGTGAAGGAAAAATAAAATCCTTTACTGGCAAGCAAATACTGAGAGATTTTGTCACCACCAGGCCTGCCTTACAAGAACTCCTGAAGGAAGCACTAAATATGGAAAGGAAAAACCAGTACCAGCCACAGCAAAAACATACCAAAACATAAAGACCAATGACAGTATGAAGAAACTGCATGAAATAATGTGCAAAATAACCAGTTAGCATCATGATGACAGGATCAAATTCACACATAACAATGTTAACCTTAAATGTAAATGGGCTAAATTCCCCAACTAAAAAACACAGAGTGGCAAGTTGGATAAAATATACAGCACACTCCATCGGTGTGCTGTATTAAAGAGACCCATCTCATGTACAAAGACACACATAGGCTCAAAATAAAGGGATGGAGGAAAATTTACCAAGCAAATGGAAAGAAAAAAAAAAAAAGCAGGGTTTGCAATCCTAGTCTCTGATAAAACAGACTTTAAACCAACAAAGATAAAAAAAGACAAAGGAAGGCATTACATAATGGTAAAGGGATCAATGCAACAAGAAGAGCTAACTATCCTAAATATATATGCACCCAATACAGGAACACCGAGATTCATAAAGCAAGTTCTTAGAGACCTACAAAGAGACTTAGACTCCCACACAATAATAGTGGGAGACTTAACACCCCACTGTCAATATTAAATAGATCAACGAGACAAAAAGTTGACAAGGATATTCAGGACTTGAACTCAGTTGTGTACCAAGTGGACATAATAGACATCTACAGAACTCTCTGCCCCAAATCAACAGAATATACATTCTTCTCAGCAGCACATAGCACTTATTCTAAAATTGACCACATAATTGGTAGTAAAACACTCCTTAGCAGATGCAAAAGCACGGAAATCATAACAAACAGTCTTTCAGACCACGTTGCAATCAAATTAGAACTCAGGATTAAGGAACTCGTTGAAAACCACACAACTACATGGAAACTGAAGATCCTACTCCTGAATGACTACTGGGTAAATAACAAAAAAAAGGCAGAAATAAGTAAGTTATTTGAAACCAATGCAAACAAAGATACAACGTACCAGAATCTCTGGGACACACTAAAAGCAGCGTTTAGAGGGAAATTTATAGCACTAAATGCACACATCAGAAAACAGGAAAGATCTAAAATTGACACCCTAACATCACAGTTAAAAGAACTAGAGAAGGCTGGGTGTGGTGGCTCATGCTTGTAATCCCAGCACTTTGGGAGGTCAAGGCGGGTGGATCACCTGAGGTCAGGAGTTCGAGACCAACCTGACCAACATGGAGAAAACCTGTCTCTAAAATTAGCTGGGCATGGTGGTGCATGCCTGTAATCCCAGCTACTCAGGAGGCTGAGGCAGGAGAATTGCTTGAACCCAGGAGACGGAGGTTGCAGTGAGCCAAGACCACACCACTGCACTCCAGCTTCAGAACAAGAGTGAAACTCCATCTCAAAAAAAAAAAAAAAAAAAAAAAAAAAAGCTACAGAAGCAAGAGCAAACAAATTCAAAAGCTAGCAGAAGAAAAGAAATAACTAAGATCAGAGCAGAACTGAAGGAGATAGAGACGTGAAAAACCCTTCAAAAAAATCAATGAATGTGTTTTGAAAAGATTAACAAAATAGATAGACCACTAGTCAGACTAATAAAGAAGAAAAGAGAAAAGAATCAAATAGACACAATAAAACATGATAAAGGGGATAATCACCACTGACCGCACAGAAATACAGACTACCATCAGAGAATACTATAAACACCCCTATGCAAATAAACTAGAAAATCTAGAAGAAACGGATAAATTCCTGGACACATACACCCTCCCAAGACTAAACCAGGAGAAGTCAAATCTCTAAATAGACCAATAACAAGTCCTGACATTGAGGCAGTAATTAATAGCCTACCAACCAAAAAAAACTCAGGACCAGACTTGATTGACAGCCAAATTCTACTAGAGGTACAAAGAGGAACTGGTACCATTCCTTCTGAAACTATTCCAAACAATAGAAAAAGAGGGACTCCTCCCTAACTCGTTTCATGAGGCCAGCATCATCGTGATACCAAAACCTGGCAGAGGGACAACAACAAAATTTCAGGTCAATATCCCTGATGAAAATCAATGCGAAAATCCTCAATAAAATACTGGCAAACCGAATGCAGCAGCACATGAGAAAGCTTATCCACCACGATCAAGTTGGCTTCATCCCTGGGATGCAAGGCTGGTTCAACATATGCAAATCAATAAAAGTAATTGATCACATAAACAGAACCAATGACAAAAACTACATGACTATCTCATTAGATGCAGAAAAGGCCTTCGATAAAATTCAACGTCCCTTAATGCTAAAAACTCTAAATAAACTAGATATTGATGGAATTTATCTCAAAATAATAACAGCTATTTATGACAAACCCATAGCCAATATCATACTGAATGGGCAAAAGCTGGAAGCATTCTTTTTGAAAACCGGCACAAGACAAGGATGTCCTCTCTCACCACTCCTGTTTAACATAGTATTGGAGGTTCTGGCCAGGGCAATCAGGCAAGAGAAAGAAAGCATATTCAAATAGTAAGAGAGGAAGTCAAATTGTCTCTGTTTGCAGATGACATGACCGTGTATTTAGATAACCCCATCATCTCAGTCGTCTCAGCCTCAAAACTCCTTAAGCTTGTAAGCATCTTCAGCAAAGTCTCAGGACACAAAATCAATGTGCAAAAATCACAAGCATCCCTATACACCAATAATAGACAAACAGAGCCCAATTATGAGTGAACTCCCATTCACAATTGCTACAAAGAAATTAAAATACCTAGGAATACAACTTACAAGGGACGTGAAGGATCTCTTCAAGAACTACAAAGCACTGCTCAAGGAGGTAAGAGAGGACACAAGCAAATGGAAAAATATTCCATGCTTATGGATAGGAAGAATCAATATCATGAAAATGACCATACTGCCCAAAGTAATCTACGGATTCAGTGCTATTCCCATCAAGCTACCATTGACCTTCTTCAGAGAATTAGAAAAAAATTACTTCAAATTTCTTTGGAACCAAAAATAAGCCCATATAGCCAAGAAAATCCTAAGCAAAAACAACAAAGCCAGAGACATCATGCTACCTGACTTCAAACTACACTACAAGCCCACAGTAACCAAAACAGCATGGTACTGGCACCAAAACAGACATGTAGACCAATGGAACAGAACAGAGGCCTCAGAAATAACACCACACATCTACAACCATCTGATCTTTGACAAACCTGACAAAAACAAGCAACGGGGAAAGGATTCCCTATTTAATAAATGGTGCTGGGAAAACTGGCAAGCCATTTGTAGAAAACTGAAACTGGACCCCTTCCTTACACCTTATACAAAAATTAACTCAAGATGTATTAAAGACTTAAATTGAAACCTAAAACCATGAAAACCCTAGAAGAAAACCTAGGCAATACCATTCAGGACATAGGCATGTGCAAATACTTCATGACTAAAACAATGAAAGCAATGTCAACAAAAGCCAAAATTGACAAATGGGATCTAATTAAACTAAAGAGCTTCTGCACAGCAAAAGAGACTATCATTAGAATGAACAGGCAACCTACAGAGTGGGAGAAAATTTTTTAATCTATCCATCTGACAAGAGTCCAATATCCAATCTACAAAGAACTTAAAGAAATTTACGAGAAAAAAGCAACCCCATCAAAAAGTAGGCAAAGGGTATGAACAGACACCTCTCAAAAGAAGACATATGTGGCCAACAAACATGAAAAAAAGCTCATCATCACTGGTCATTAGAGAAATGCAAATCAAAACCACAATGAGATACTGTCTCACACCAGTTAGAATGGCAATCATTAAAAAGTCAGGAAACAACAGATGCTGGAGAGGATGTGAAGAAATAGGAATGCTTTTACATTGTCGGTGGCTGTGTAAATTAGTTCAACCACTGTGGAAGACAGTGTGGTGATTCCTCAAGGATCTAGAACCAGAAATACCATTTGACCCAGCAATCTCATTACTGGGTATATACCCAAATGATTATAAATCATTCTACTATAAAGACACATGGCCACGTATGTTTATTGCAGCACTATTTACAATAGCAAAGATATGGAACCAACCCAAATGCCCATCAATGATAGATTGGATACAGAAAATGTGGCACATATACACCATGGAATACTATTCAGCCCTAAAGAAGAATGAGTTCATGTCCTTTGCAGGGACATGGATGAAACTGGAAACCATCATTCTCAGCAAACTAACACAGGAACAGAAAGCCAAACACCGCATGCTCTCACTTATAAGTGGGAGTTGAACAATGAGAACACATGGACACAGAGAGGGAAACATCACACACAGGGGCCTGTCAGGGGGGTGAGGGGCGAGGGGAGGGAGCGCATTAGGACAAATACCTAATGCATGCGGGGCTTAAAACCTAGATAACAGGTTGATGGGTGCAGCAAACCACCATGGCACATGTATACCTATGTAACAGACCTGCACGTTCTACACATGTATCCCAGAACTTAAAGTATATACATTTAAAATCTTAGGGACAACAAAATGCTAAAATTCAATATCCCTTTTCTGATCCCTCCATGCTTAGCAGTCAAATGGAGAGACAGTGTGTGCAGTTTTTTAAAAGCCCTCGACCTAGACAGAATAGGGTTTGAATCCTGGCTAAATGTTCAGGAAAAGCAGTGAGTATTAAAGAGATTTCAAATTATAACAAATACAACTTTTTGCTTCACAGTGATGTTGCATTTTATTTAGAGTTAGGCATTCTTAGTAATGATGGTCAAATGCTTCAGTCTGTCTTTTTGGTTGTATAAGGTTCAAACCTTGGAGCCATCTTGGTTTCTTTCAGACCTTCAAAATACATTATATCTAGAATCTGACCCTTTGTTCCTACCTCTTCTGCCACCACCCTTGTCAAAGCCACAGTCATCTCTCACCTGAATAGCCTCTCACTTGAATAGCCTCCTAACTCCCTACTTCCGGTTTTGCCCCCAGGCAGTATTTTCTTAACGCAGCAGCCAGAGTGATCCTCTTAAAATCTGTCAGTTCATGTCACTCCTCAGCTCAAAACTCCTCAAAGGCTCCTCATTTCACTCAGAATAATATTACCAAAGTCCTTGTAATAGCCCATAAAGTTTTACATGATCTGACTACCTCTCCCCACACCATTGGCCTCCCTGCTCTTTCTTGACAGTGCCAGGCACAACCTGCCAGATGAGCCATGTTCTCTGCCAGGGATGTTCTTCCTCCAGATACCTGCTTAGCTAACCCTCTTATCTCTTTTAAGTCTCTGCTCAAATTTTACTTACTCAATAAGGCTTGCCTTGCCCTTCTTATTTAATACTGCAAATTATTAATACCTGCAACCACAACCCAGGAATCTCAATCCCCTTTCCTTGTTGTACTCTATTTTTCCCACAGCAATCATCTTTCAACACATTATGTAGCTTATTTATTATATTTTGGTTAATTCTCTCTCCCCTCCTAAAACATAAGCCTCACAGGGGCTACAGTGTTTATTTGCTTCACTGATGTGTTCCAAACATTTAGAACACTGTTTGGCTTATAATATACACCCAACAAATATTTGCTGATTCAATTAATTAGTTTTGTGTTTACTAGTTTTACATGTGTTTGTTGTACTGTCTTATTTGAACGAAGACTAAGCCAAATTGACAATCATTTAAGAAAGCAAATAATTACATGAATTGAGGGGTTTTCCATTTTCTTTCTACTCCTGTTTTTAATTTCTTCTTCATACTAACATAAAAATTCCCATATGTCCTAAATATAACTCTACTTTAAGCTGATGTGCACATTTCCTCACCTAAGTGTTCATCTTCGTCATGTTGTATGATAGTACTTATACCATTTCCACTCCTTTTCTAGTCATTAGCAATCCCCAATTTGTGAACAGAACAGAACTTTATTTCCAAATATGCATTAGTTTTAGGACTGCCTGGTCTGATACATTGGCTGAGAGGCACTCATCCTCAGGCCAGTAGCCTATGTAGGGACTATTGCAGTGAAGAAATGAGAGAAGGGGAATAGCAGCGCATAGGGGATGATTTGTGAATTGGCCATCTATGGGAAAACATAGAAAACTCTCTACCCACCCCACCCCGCTGGTGGAACAGGGAAAAGAAGAAAAATGAAGGGGTATTAATAAAGTTGTGTGCTGTAGAGTGTGATTTATAAAGCCCTCCCTTGGCTCCTTTACAAAATCTTCAGTAAAATCTCCATTGTTTATAAATATCTGAAGGGTGGGTTTTCTTTTTTTTTTTTTTTGAGATGGAGTCTTGCTCCATCACCCAGGCTGGAGTGGAGTGGCATGATCTCGGCTCACTGCAACCTCTGCCTCCCAGGTACAAGCGATTCTCCTGCCTCAGCCTTCCAAGTAGCTGGGACTACAGGTGTGTGCCACCACACCCAGTTAATTTTGTATTTTTAGTAGAGATGGGGTTTCACCATATTGGGCAGGCTGGTCTTGAACTCCTGACCTCACAATCCACCCGCCTCAGCCTCCCAAAGTGCTGGGATTACAGGTGTGAGCCACTATACCCGGCCAAAGGGTGGGTTTTCTTTTGAAAGAATTTGAACATGTTCTGATGTTTACTTTAAGGTAGGCATGGAGCAAACATGGAGGCTTCCCATGGCAGGGTTACATGAGAAAAATGTTAGGTGTTGGATTAGCAGAATTAATAAGGACCTGTTCAAGTAATCAAGGTAAGTGTTGGGAGAGGGACCATAAAAGTGCATAATGGAAGTGCTCCTTTTGGGTGAAGAATCTGACTCCCCAAAACATCTTTTACAAATGTATAACATCACCTAAGAAGGGAGAAATCGGTAGGGTTTGTTCCATCTTTCATTAACTCACTTATTGAGGTGAGTTTCCTTAATAAACAGTGAGCAAAGCCTTGAGAAAAGAAGGCAAAAGGAAAGCATTCATAGTTAGCATGACAGTGGAGTTTCGGAAGTGCTTGGAGATCAAGTACATTGCCAACAGGGTTAAACAGGCATTGGCACCACAGCATGTGCTCAGGGCCATGGGGAGAGGACGGAGTGGAAGGTGCTGGCCCTTTGTGTGAGAGACTGGATCATGTTCTCTTAGATTGCATCACATTTTTGCCTAATATGATTTTTGGTCTAAGGTTTTACGTTCACATACAGCCTCATCTCCTGCTGGCCTCTTATTTCCAATGGAGAGTTTGCTGTCATTTAAGCAAGTTCTTAACAATGTAGAGAATTTGGAGCCCTAATTTAAAAAAAGAATGTGATTAGGTATACACAATGCAAGACAGACTGTTAAACCCTGAGTAGGGAGATAAAGAAATAAAGAACACAGAGAATACTAGAGAATCTGAATTTTCTCCTCAAAGAAAGTAAAGGTCTAGTTTGGAAACACAACACACATATTGTTGGAAGGTAATCAGCAATAACCAGTGGTAAAAAAGAGACAAACAAACGAAGGATAACACTGGGATAGCTGGAGAAAGCCTTAAAGAAAAGGTGAAATTTGATTGGGCATTGAGGATTGGTGAGGATTACTACTAAATGGAATGTGGAAGAGAAAAAGAAATGACGTTTTAGGTAGTAGAATAAATTGATGACTCCTTGTGACTGAAGAACTGACTGAGAGACTCCAAAAATCAGACACATAATTATCTGTATTTCATGTAATAGCAAAAAATGCTTAGAAATTTTAAAGTTTTTTTGTACACAATGTTTTCCCATCTGTTTCTTTATCAAAGCTGTATGTTTATGGAAGAATTACGTTCATCATTTTGACTGGTTGGCACTGTACCTTGTCTTGAATCCTACCAGTCATAGTATTTTCATCTGAAAAGACATTTCAGAGCAGATATAAACACATCCCTGTAAATATACACAGGTATCTGTGATCTCATTTTTGTCATGCCCAGGAAGTAACTATATAGTTCAGTAGATAGGGCTGGTTTCATAGGTGTAACCAGTACAGTTCCATAGGACCCGGTGCTCAGAAGGGCCCTGCTTTTGGGGTTTAATGTCTGCAGTCTCCTTAAAAATCTGTGTAATCTTTATCTTTGAATTCGTGTTTTTAAGTGAAGTTTGATGGGACAATGGAGCATATGATGGGGGCTTGGAACCTTGGCTCACACATGTCCCCCGTCTTGCCATCTCCTTGCCTCCCAGGAGGGGTTCTCAGCTGCTGGCTCTACCATGTTCCGGCAGCCAAAACCCTGCCCAGCCTCCCTCTTTTTGCCCCTGCCAAGTGACCACTTCTACCCAGGGTAGCAACCAGGTCATGGAGGTGGGGTTGCAATCTGCTGGCACCCTCTGCCTCCAGCAGGGACCATGGCATGTTTGGGAAAGGTCTGAGTAGGGTACATGCACCTAGTAGCATCTTGGGCCAGGGCATGACTGTAGCATCCCTGCTCTAGGTTGTTAGCACCATAGTACATTTGATGGGTGTCTTGGCAGGGTCAAGTCTCTAGCCCACCCATGAGCTGGACATTGAATATCTCCTGGTATGGAGGTTATAGTCTTGAAAGAGGGTGCCTGTCTCCTGTGGGTTGAGTGGCAGGCCATGTGAAGGGGAGGGTGACTTCCTGTTCTTTGCAGGGTGCAGCACGTTGGTCCTGCAGCTGATAAGCGGGTGAACCTGGCAGCTGGTAGACAGTGAAAACATAGCAAATCCAGGAATGGGGCCCCGTGCACCTGTGAGTGTCTCCATTTGCCCTCTAAGCATTCCCCTTGCAAGGGAGCACAACATTAAGTAGCAAATAAAACACACCATGATAAGTTGAGAGAAAGAGAAACATCTGAAGAAAAAATTTTTTATTTTAGTACCCTTAATGGCACTCCCACCTCTGCTTTTTGAATAAGGCACCCATATCTTCATTTTTCACTGGGCCCTGCAAATTATGTAGCAGGTCTTGTCTGTAGGCATTCTGCTTCTTTTTTCTTTCTAGGTAACAGGACGTAACATCAGAAATGGTGATATGCCTTCCATTAATGAAAATAAGCCAATTTTTACAACACATAGTATTATTAATCTTCGATTACATGTGATGGGTTTAGCAAAGGGGAAGCAATTTTTCTCATACTCATAAGACTCGCTGTGTCATTAAATTCACTTTATTATATGATTTAACACTAATAAGCAGGAAATAAAATTTAGTAGTCAGTAAAATTCCATTTTAAATTGCAGTAATTTCTTTTCTGGATGTTCTTGATATCTAGCAATCATGATATAAAATGTTGCTTGTGTACAGATGTTATATTACATAAGATAATTTATTTTCAGTACTGAGGCAGTTAAGTTTTCTAAGAATAAAATAAACATTAAAAATAATTGAATCTTTGAAATATGCATTTCTTGCTGATATGATTGCTGTCTCTTGTGTTAGGAAAGTGATGTAGCTTGGTAGAAAAAACTCAGAATTCTGAGTTGGCTCTCAATTTTCTTTTATTTTGTTAGACCTTGAACAAAGTAGAATATTCCTAAGATTTATTCTAATCCTAGAGTTCAGTGAGATTTAAATAGCATGCTTTAAACACACACACACACACACACACACACACACACACACTTTATTTATTTGAATGAATACCACCACTAGTAAATTATCTTTAATAATTATGGGTCTTGAAATACGTTTGCTTGAAAGGAATAGAAACCCACTACATTAGCTCAAGTTAAAAATCTTTTTTGAGAAATTGTGTCATATAGAGCAAGAGTATATAAAACATACATGTATGATATTAAAAATAACTCTAGAGTAACCACCACCAGGTAAAGAATACAGCACAGCTGTGCCTTAAAAGGCCCTTATTTGCCCCTGTCTGAAAATATCTCCCTCCCTCTCCTTCAGAGGCAACCATTACGCTGCTCTTTGAGGTAATTATTCTCTTGTTATTCTTTATAGATTTTACCATCTGTACATGTGTCCTTAAATAATAAATTACTTTAAAAGGAGCATTATAAAAAATCATCTCATGGTCTACAAGGAAAAGGAAATGAAACAATCTCAGGAAGACAAGAATCAATACAGCTCTGGACTCTCAGTACAAGCAGTCCAGTATCGCGTCATTAATGCAGTTCAGGTACTAAAATATTGAGTCAGAGAATCTGATTGGCTGAAGTAGCTTGTTTCTCCTCCGTCAGGTATCCACCTCTGATCCAATCAACTGTGGCTGGTGAGAATGCGGTGTAGTAGAAATAGGGCAGCCAGGACCAAAAAGGCCCAGGCAGGATTTATTCAAAGGTGATAGATTGTTCAGGAAATAGCTAGATACAGTATATAATTCCACCACTGATGATGTCACCTTGAGAAAGTGTAAACTACCATTGACTTTATTTTTTATTTTTATTTATTTATTTTTGAGATGGAGTTTTGTTCTTGTTGCCCAGGCTGGAGTGTAATGGCACGATCTCAGCTCACTGCAACCTCTGCCTCCCCGGTTCAAGCAATTCTCCTGCCTCAGCCCCCTGAGTAGCTGGGATTACAGGCATGCACCACCACGCCCGGCTAATATTGTATTTTTAGTTGAGACGGGACTTCTCCACATTGGTCAGGCTGGTCTCGAACTCCCGATCTCAGGTAATCCGCCCGCCTCAGCCTCCCAAAGTGCTGGGATTACAGGCGTGAACCACTGCGATTGGCCGACTTTATTTTCTTATAAGCAAATACTGCATTCACATTCTTTTAAAATATATCTTCAGATCCCTAAAAGAAAAATTACCAATCTTAATTCAGTTAATCTGGCTAATGGAATAATTTATCCCTTTTATTTACTGGGCCTTTCTTTGGTGTCTGTGTTGCCATTTAATAGAGAAATGCATTGAATACCTTACCAATTGCTGTATTGCATTGGACTTCCGCTCTCTGGCCACACCTATGTCTTCCTCCTTTCCCAAACCAATTTAGAAACTCAAATGCAATATGTTAAGCAGAAACGTGTGACGGAATAAAATACATTCTTGTCTATTTGATATTATATAATATAAAACATAAATTGTGTATTGGAGATGAATTAATTATATCCATCCTCTATTCCAAAAGATTTTGACTCCTGCTTCCATCACAACAGAGACTTTACTGGCCCATTTGTACTATGTGACCCTACCCCCTCCCCTGGACTTAGGTAAGCAGTCATGGATGAACAATTTGATGCCCCAAGAAGATGCACCCCACAGCATAGCTAAACAAATTAATTTCTCCTTGTTTCAACATTTAAGAGAGGAGACACAGAAACCTAGGGAGTGAGTAGCTACATCATTTTTAAAGAGGAGCCCAAGAGGGTGATTGCCCTGGTCCCACCCTTGCCTTTTCCTTGAATTCTGTGAGTTTTGCATTTCAAAGTACAGATCAAGAGTATAATCAATACTTAAACTTATCTGAGTAGGAAAATTGCTCTAAAACAAATGAAAACATGTTTTAAAAATATTTTTTCATTTAAAAAACTAAGTAATTTCCTAAAACAATAGTTCTCACACTTTAACATGCAGTGGAATCAGCTAGAGGGCTCGTTAAACACAGATTGCTGGGCCCTACCCCTAGTTTCTGATTCAATACATCTGGGATGGAGCTAGGTCATGATAGTTCAAATTTCTGTCAAGCTCCCACATGATGATAATCTTCCCAGTCCACGGACCACCCCTTGAGAAACAATTCCCTAGAAATAATCATCTGAGTAGTATATCTAACATAACCTTTTTCATTTTAGCCAAACAGTAAGATTCTATGCAAGAGCGCAGTGGTTAAGAACTCTTACCCTGTGTATTAGATTGTTCTCATGCTGCTATGAAGAAATACCCAGGACTGGGTAATTTATAAAGAAAAGAGGTTTAATTGACTCATAGTTCCACGTGGTTGGGGAGGCCTTAGGAAACTTACAATCATGGTGGAAGGGGAAGCAAACACACCTTTCTTCACATGGCAGCAGGAGAGAGAAGTGCTGAGCAAAGGGGGAAAATCTCCTTCTAAAGCCACCAGATCTCATGAAAACTCACTCACTATCATGAGACCAGGATAAGGGTAAATGCCCTTGTGATTCAGTTACCTCCCACCAGGTCCCTCCCACAACACATGAGGATTGTGGGAACTACAATTCAAGATGAGATTTGGGTGGGGACACAGCAAAACCATATCACCCTGGAAGACGCCTGATACCCTAAATGCAAATCTTAGCTCTTCCACTTACAAGCTTGGGAAGCCTGGGCAAGATATTTAACCTTTCTGTGCTTCTTCATTTGTAAAGTGGAGATGGCAATAGATAATACCAATAGGCAGCCTAGCAGTACACAATTTCAGGGATCTCATTCACAAAGATCACAATGTGAATGGCATCTCATGGAATTATGCAAAAAGGTCATCCTGTGATGAGGACCTACCTCATGAAGTTGTGATGATTAAGACTGTCATAAAGATTAAATAAAATGTAATGCATTGCAAGGGTTTAGAATAGTGCCTGGTACATGGTAGGGACTCATTAGGTGCTACCTATTATTAAAGGTTAATATGGTTTGGTTCTGTGTCCCCACCCAAATCTCATCTTGAATTGTACTCCCATAATTCCCACATGCTGTGGGAGTGACCCTGTGGGAGACAATTTGAATCATGGGGGTGGTTTCCCCCATACTATTCTCATGGTAATGAAAAAGTCCAATGAGATCTGATGATTTTATCAGGGGTTTCCACTTTTGCATCTTCCTCATTTTCTCTTGCAGCCACCATGTAGGAAGTGCTTTTCACCTCCTACCATGATTCTAAGGCCTCCCGAGCCATGTGGAACTGTAAGTCCAATTAAACCTCTTTTTTCCCCTGGTCTTGGGTATATCTTTATCAGCAGCATGAAAACAAACTAATACAATGGTTCATGTCGTGCTTATGCAAAGAAAATCCTAAATGCATGTTGCTTTGATTGGAATGTGTGTCCTCCAAAATTCAGGTGTTGCTAAAGTGCTAGTCTTAAACAGTAGGGTGTTTAAAACGTAATTAGACTATGAGGGCTCTTTGCTCATTAATGGGATTAAGGCCCTCATAAAAGAGGTTTCATGCAATGGTCAGTTCGCTTGCCCTTCTGTCGGGAAGGATGCAGCAACAAGTCCCTTATCAGACCAGATGTTGGTGTCCAGAGCTGTGAGAAATAAATTTCTGTTCTTTATAAATTACCCGGTGAGGACTACTCTGTTATAGCAGCACAAAATAGACTAAGACACACGTCATGGTAACTGTATCCTGTTAAGAGTTAAAGGAATGCAGGCCTACTGTGCAAGTGTAGTAGATTAAACATGTTTTTTCTAAGAGATGTATGCTTTGTCACCACTATTCCCAAATAATATTTTAATATCCTGAAACATTAATACCCTACCAAGAAGTAGTAGGGGCTCTATATAGATTGGACTTGAATGGCTTTTAAAATTTTGTCAATTTACTCTCCAGCATGTGTTCTGATTTCAGATATTACTGAAGGGCATAGGTGGTAGATTGCACAGTTTTATTTGACAGAATAAGAAAGTGCTTTAAACAAGCAAACAAGTTGAAAAAGAACAATATTGTATTTGGAACAGTAGGGGTAGTACAAGCCAGGTGAGCTTGGTGCCATTAAAAAAAAAAAATCCTTTGAGACACGTGTGTAAATGTTCATTGCAAAGTTATTCATGAGAATCAAAACCTAGAAACAATCCAAATGCCCATCTACCAGAAAATAGATTTTTTAAATGTGGTATATTAATTGTCTATTGCTGTGAACAAATCACCCCAAAATGTAATGGCTAAAAACAACAGGAAATCTACCTTACTTAGCTGGTAATTCTGACTCAGTCTCTCCTGAGGTTGAAGTCAAGGTGTTGGCCAGAGCTATAGTCTCATCTGAAGACTGTACTATAGAGAAGTGGTATCTGCTTCCATGCTAACTGATGTGGTGCTAGCAGGCCTCCAGCTTTCACTGGTGGTTGCCCAGAAAAATTAGTTGCTTGATATGTGGACCTCTCTATAGGGCTGCTCACAACATGGCTACTCAGTCCAAGGGGCTTGAGAAAGTGAGAGAGAATGAGAGCTCCCAAGATGGAAGTCATAGTCTTTGTATAACCAGGTCTCAGAAGTGACATTCCATCACTTCTGCCACATCCTGTTCATTAGGAGCAAGGCACTAGGTCCAGCCCATACTCACTGGGAGGGAATTACACAAGGGCATGAATACTAGGAAGTGGGAATCATTGGGGACTATCTTAGAAGCTGTTCACCAATGTGGCATATCCATACACTAGAATATTATTCAGCAATAAAAAAGGAACAACCTGTAGAGATATACTACAAGTAGGTGAACCTCAAACATGCTAGGCTAAGTAAAATAAGCCAGACATAAAGATCATATATTGTATGAATCCATTTATGTGACATTCTGAAAAAGGCAAAACTACAGAGACAGAAAGCAAATCAGTGGTGGCTTAGGACTGGGGGTGGGATTAGGGGAAAAGGGAACATTTGAGGGTAATAAACATGTTCAAGACTGGGTTTTAGTGATGATTGCACCCCTCTAAGTTTAATAAAAATCATTTAATTGTACACTTACCAAAAAAGATGGCATGGGATACAAACCGATTAGCCTGTTCTTAAAAAAAAAAAAGTCAGTGTTATGAAAAGGAGAAGAATTATTCCAGATTAAAAGAAACTGAAGAGATATGACAGCCAACTACTATGTATGATCCTGGATTGAATCCTGAAGGGGGTGGGGGTGGGGAAGGGTGATGGGTGGGATGCCATAGGACATTATTAGGAAAATTAGAAATAATTACACATGGACAGTAGATTAGATATTAACATTGTTTCAATATTAAATTTCCCAAATAATTGTCTCTGTGGTTATATTTCTTTGTTTTTAGTAAATATATGCTATTTAGGGGCAAAGGGACATATTTTCTATAACTATCTCTCAGCTAGTTCAGAAAAAAAATATGTACATACAGAGAATGGAGGAGTGATACAGCAAATGTGGTAGATTGTTAATAATTGGTAAGCCTGGGTGAAGGGTATATGGGAATTCTTTACACGGTTCTTGCAACTTTTTTATAAGTTTAAGATTATTTCAAAATAGAAAGTTAAAAAAAATCTTTGAACAAAATTCTCTCTCTGTCCCTCAGCTTCTAGCTAGGATCAAATACAGCTACCAACATAAATAGTAAAACTAACGAGAAAGAAAGAAACAAATGATTTTTTACCTCCTACTACTTATAGGATGCTTTTTCCTCCTCTGCTTTATTTAATTATCATAACACTTCCTAGAATATCGGTTCTCAACCTCAGTTGGACATTACAATCCCCTGGGGAGCTTTAAAGCTTCCCATTCCCTGGCAACAACCACGCTGATGAATTTAGAAGCTCTGGGATGCACTCAGTTGTTAGAAACAAAATGCCTGTTCCTCGATTGTTAGAAACAAAATGCTCGTTCCTCTGAGCCGCAAATAAATAGCACTCAAACAGAAATTTAATTTTCTCAGCAATGCAATTTTACTTCTAATTCGTGTGACTCACGAATGGAGTAATGGCGAGAGCATACCTGAACAAGGGACGGGAAGGGGTTCTTATTCCTGACGCAGGTAGCCCCTTACTGCTGTGTCCTTCCCCTATTGGCAAGGGTTGGACTGCACAGTCTAAGCTAATTCCGATTGGCTATTTTAAAGAGAGCAGGGGTATAAGCCAGAGTGGCAGGGTGAGTAGTTTGGTGGGAAGGATGGTTAGGAACAGGTAACTAAAGGTGACTTAGGTCACAGCAGGTGACCAGGGGTGACTCAGGTCAAAGCAGGTGACTGGGATGAGTCAGGACAGAGCAGGTGACCAGGGGAACAGATGTGAAGTACTGATTAAAACTGGTGGAAAAGGTTGTTTACTGAAACTACGAGGAAGTTAAACTTTAAAATGGAGGATAAAGAACTGAACATACTGACACACTGATTCTGTGAAGAGAAATCTAGAATTCACTGTATCCAACATAGTCATCAGTATTTTTAAAAGTTCTCCAGATGATTCCATTACGCAGCCAAGGTTGAAACCACTGTCTTGGACCTAAAGCTTTATCATCTCTATTTCACAAATGTAAAAGTTGAAGTCCAGGGAGATTCAGTAACTTGCCCATGGTTACAAAACTTCTGGAAGTGGCAGCAAGGATAGAGGTGGACATGGGCACACAGAAAGAGGGAGGAGGGCCTATGTGACACTATTGCAAGTTGTCCCCACTGCACCTTCTGGCTGCCTTCTGTTTTCACTCAGCTTTCCAGAGCCTAACCAGCAGGTGAGAAGCTGAGTTAGGCACTGTAAAATACAATGAAACCTGCTTATAAAATGAACATGAGCACATAAAAACTAGTGAATATGAAAAATTCTATGAAAGCACAAAGCTGCTTTGTAAGGGTGAAATCAGGTGATGGGAGTAGGTTCAATCCAGAAAGACTTCTTTGATAAGTGGTCAAGAAAGATAAATTGATATCCCTAAACATGTCATTGTCTTCTATTTTCCTTTTTAGCTTTTCCTTAAATTTCCTTTGACTGGATAAAACAGATCTAAATTTTTAAAACCTCAATATAAGAAATTTTGAAAAGACTTTACTCCAAATTTAGAATAGTTAAATATATCTCCTTTAAGCTATGTTTCTTGATAACTTGTAAATCATTAGGAAGAATTATGTCTCATTTTAGTTAAGTCCCATCTATTAATTTTTCTATTGCTGAACAGATCATGTTCACATAATAATCCTTAATTGCTGCCGTTCCCAAACATTTTAAAATAAGCCCTTCTGGAGTGCTATTTAAGCTGAAGAAGGGGAAATTTGACCCACAGTTTATCACTTAGCTCATTAACATGCTAATATGACTACAATTTGCATTTGACTAGGGGGTTGTTCTTTCACCCCTGTAATCTTGTTGGCAGAATATCACAGTTTTTGGTGGATTTTTTAAAAAACAAATTGTCTATCTACACTAGGGAAATAAGGTGGTGGTAATACAAAAGACTTGGAAGTGAATTAATTGCTCTGTAACAATTCCTCATTGGTTTAGTTAGCCCCTTAGGTGGTGTTATTTGCACAGCTCTCGCAAATGCTAATGATCAATTCACATTGGCATTTAAACAAAATCAACCCTAAGACATTTCTCACACTTGCTAATGAATGATTCCTTTTTTCTTAGTCTCAAGTTACCCAAGTCCGGCGGTGATCTAGGATAGCTCTACTTTGATAATTAAGTGTGTCTGGGGCCTTCCAATAGCTTTTTTGGGTAAGTAGTTCAGAAAGAACTAACTCTTTTTCTAACTGATTTACTATTCAAAGCATTTACCTTGATGCGGATATACAGAGGAAGGAATGGATCTTATTGATGGCAATCTTACTGATAATAGAGATTTTTATTATAAAAATGTAATTAAACATTTTATGTAATATGTTATTTTGGAATATTCTAAAAATATTTTTAGAAAGCCTGTGATAAAAAACACATTCACAAAGAGGCAGATATCTCTGGTGTAATGACACCACTGGTTTCTATATGTGTGCCAGTATAAGGGTAGGTATATAATTATCCAAGAGAAACATTTATATCTTTAGGAGATACCAAATACTAAATAAGTCTCTTAGCCCAAATGGTTAGATGAGTGTCCCTTTTAGCGCCCCACTAAATTTCTTGGCAACAGGTTTGCATTGATTTTCTCTGTCCTGGGACAAACTGCCTAATAAACTTTCCTAAGGTGATGAAGGGACTTAAATACTCATCAATTATGAGTACAAAATAATTAATTGGTAATTAGTACTGGTAGAATTTCTGTGATGCAAATAGGAGTAGAGATTATTTTGGGTGGGCTGTAATGGAGTCCTTTCTAGTTACTTAGATGACTTCCTACTCCATCTCTATTCAAGTAGGAAGACGACTTCCTACTCCATCTCTATTCAAGAAGAAATACCTGTTGATAATTCAGAGGGAGGGAGGAAAATGAAATGAATGACGCGAATCATTATCAAGCATCTACTATATGCAGGACACTATTATAAACACACTTAACCTATGTTGTCTCATTTAATTCTCTCAGCAACCATAAGACAGATTTCCCTACCTGACAAATGATGGAGGTTCCATAACTTGCTTAGCGTAACATGATAAAGTGATTGAGCAGAGATTCAAGTACAGTTCTATCCATTCTAAAGCCTCCTTTCTTTTCACTACACCATGTTGCTGTCAAAACGAAAGAAAGAAAAATCTGATAAGAAAATACATTTGAATATTTGATATCCTATTGAGGGAAACATAACAAGGTTTGGGATTAGACATGCCAGAAAGGGTATATTGCTCAGGATATTGCAGAAGACTAGAGGATACCTAGAAATAGAAACAGGAGAATCCAGACTCCTTAGAGACCCAGAACTAAGAATAGAATATACTTGGGTGACTGAACAGAGTGAAGGCTCTCAGTAATAGAGTTCTTCTAAGTTGAACAAACATGAACTGTGAGTCTGTATTTGCTGACCTAATGTGGCTATGGCTTTGAAAGAATAGTCTTATCACTTGTAGTAGCTTCAAGAAGGTTAGCCTAAGTGCATGTTGCTGCCTTGGGAATTCACCAAGAGGAGAGTGTGAGAGAAAGGCAGGAACACATGTGAGGGGTTTTCTCTAGGGTATATAACAGCAATGAAATTGTTGGGACAAAGGGTATGAAGATGAGCATCTTAAGTGGATCCAAGTATTACCAATATAGGAGAGGACAGCTGTTCCTAAGAAGTTGCTCCAAGAATATGACCCGACTTCTCTATGGGAGGAAAATGAAACTGCCTTCACTCCATCAACAATTCACTAACCTCATCAAGAACATGGTGGGTTCATCATGAATGTGGCGCTGGATTCTGGGAGAGGCCAATAGATCCTCAGGATGGTTCCTGCGTTTGAGGAGCTGATTTTATGATGTAGAGCTGGAGCATAGGTCCTGAAACACTAAATACACCTTCTGGATGGTGAGTGCATGTGAGGGGCAGCCTCGGGAAGTCAGGGAAAGGAGAGATATGTGGAACCTGGTGACAAACAAGGCCTTCTGAGAGACTGGAACTGGATCTTGAAGGACAGGAAGGTGAGAGGACGTGGATCAGGACAAAGAAGAAAAAAATGGAATGCTGGTAGGACCATCTGGCCTTGGAACTTCTGGGCTCTGATACATATACCTTATTCACATCATATACATATGACATATGTGTGAATGTGGGCATGTATATATTTATTTATACATAAAGAGTACATTATGCAAACATTACTTGTAATACTGTAAGTCAATGCAACCACTTCAAAGGGCCATTTGGTAATGTCCATTTAATTTGCATCCTTTTTCTCAACAATTTTATTCCTAGCTATATACCCTAGAGACAGTCTCCCTCATGTGTTCAAGGAGACAGGAATAGAACAGTCATTGCCGTGTTTTTAACAGAAAGATTGGCAACCACTTACATGCCGATCCGTAGGAGAAAGAATAAATGAATCACGGCATATTCATCCCTGGAGTATCTGTGATACAACAGTTAAAATCAATAAAGTAGAGCTATATACATTGATGTTAATAAATCTCAAAAATGATGAGAGACAAAAAGCAAATTGCTGGAGAATATATTCAGAATAATATTTACATAAAGTTTTAAAAATATGCAAAACAGTCCTATATATCACACATATATAATAAAAATATGCTACATAACGTATATGATAAAAATAGAAAAAAACATTTACCATAGTGGTAGCTCCTGACAGTAAGGCAGTTGAATACAACTGGGAAGGGGTCTTCAACTGTGTAATATTTTGTTTTTAAACTGTGTAATGGGCACATGAGTGTTTGTTTTATTGATCTTTAATATTTTATATGCCTGGATATTTCAGCTTAAAAACATCAGAAGAGGTAGAAAGATCAGAAAGATATACAGTGAAATGTTTAACAGTATTTGTTGGGATTATATGTGGATTAAAATATCATCTTTATATTCATTTCTATTTTCTAAAATAAATGTATCATTTTTATTTAACATTTTATAAGTAAAAGGCTGGGCGCGGTGGCTCATGCCTGTAATTCCAGCACTTTGGGAGTCTGAGGTGGGAGCATCACAAGGTCAGGAGTTTGAGACCAGCCTGGCCAATATGGTAAAACCCCGTCTCTACTAAAAATATAAAAATTAGCTGGGCGTGGGGGCAGGTGCCTGTAGTCCCAGCTACTTGGGAGGCTGAGGCAGGAGAATCTCTTGAACCCGAGAGGTGGAGGTTGCAGTGAGCTGAGATCGTGCGACTGCACTCCATCCTGGGCAACAGAGTGAAAGTCCGTCTCAGAAAAAAAAAAGAAAAAAAATTTTGTAAGTAAAAAAGTAAAGAAGAAAACAGTGCATTACAGAGACAAGGTATATTTCAAGGGCCTAGAACAGTAACTGGCACATATTAAAATCTCAAAAAATATTTACTGAATAGGTAAATATTCAGTAGCCACACAGGCTGGCAGGAAGGAAGAGGAAGCTGGGAATGGTGGTGGCAGGCTGGTGCCTGACGCAGGTGGTCCTGTATGGTACAATGTACAGTAGCCATCTTCCTGTTTCTGAGGAGAACTAACTCAGGGATAAACATATTCATTCTGGTAGATGGGGTTGGGCAGAGGCAGAAATGTTGATTTGGTCACTTTTTCCATCCTCACCCATCCTATTTCTACCTTCTTCCTCTTTCCTCTTTCCTACCTTGCCTGTATTGCTGAGATTCCATCATTCCTAGCACCTGAGCCTGCCTGTCTATATGTAAATGTCTATATGTAAAATGTGTCTGTGTAAAATGTCTATATGTAAGTAGTGTCCATGGTTTAACAGCTAACCTAAGTAACTTGGTTTGTGTCTAGACATGAAATGGATAAAAACTAATTAATTTTGAGTATCAAACTCTAAAACATCACCTCAAACTAGTCAACATTCAGAAATCTAGGTCTGAGTCACCATAGACAGATTACATAGATTCAGCAATGTATTCATTTGCTTCAAGTGAGTCCATGCTAGTATTTTTTACCAAAGTTCTTATGCCTCCAAGCTGAATCATATATCACTTGGTAAGATTCTGCTTTATTAAATTGACTAACAAGGTAATTCTTTGGGCTGAGGCGATTTTAGGAAGATACAACAAGAGTCTGCACAGAAAATAGCAGTAATTTTCTAAATACAACCAAGTCAATTGTATCTGTTGTGCACTAACAGAAAGACTCCTGAGTTTTAGTAGATAGCCCACTATGTAATCGTACTGGCTGAATAGCCTCAGATACTTTGTTTTGAAGGGAGTGCAGAAATCCTGCAGGTTTAATTGCCAATAAATCAGCATGACCTCTACTCCCTGGCAGGCCTTTTCTACAATGATCTTTTCAACCAGAAAATGAAGAGATGGATTTTACAGCGTGTGCTTACTGCCTATGGTAAGATAAGAGAATTACGCTTGCCGTTTCCTCCATTACAGGCTACACTAGATAATGAAGGACTCTATTAATGACATGTTCTGTTTACTTTTAGGTTATTTTCATCTTGTATCACAGTTATTTCTTTTCATTATTATGGAGGACCATCTTCAAAAAAAAGCTATCATTTGTTAGTTCAGTATTTTACCATCATCAGATTTTATTCCCTAGTTAATTCACAAGAATTTGCCTTAAAATATTCTGGCTCACTCACAAAGCTATTCACAAACTGGTTGAATTGGATGTTGCATTTAGCTGATTTTCAGATTTATTTTGAAAAGTATATATTTTAAATTAATATTTCCAATACATGGCTATAATAAATACAGAAATTTTAACACTCATTCATACCCAAATGTACGATAAACTTGATGTTTATACTTTGGAATTGTTTGTTTATTTTAATTTGAGTAACATTCTGTGGTATATATTTATACATTTAGATTTTCAATTGTATGAACACTATAAAAAAACAGCAAAATTTAAAACCATTAAACAATAATGGGTTCTACTTCTTACTTAATTTCTGAGTGCTTCTGTTATCTATTCTGAATTTAGGATGGTGCTCTTCCTGCCTAACCACAGGGAGGTGAACCGGATGATCTCTTGAGGCTTTTTCAGCTCCAAGATCTCTGATGCAACCTGCTGTGTCAGGAGGTCATGTTGTTTCGGGCAGTGCGCAGGAGAATTCTGTTGTGCTTTAAATATATATCTAAAAAATGTATTAGGATTGAGAAGATTCTGGGACTGCAACAGCAATGACAGTTTTTTAGTCTCTCAAAATCCTTTCATAACAACAAACAGATCCACTAGATAGCAAAACCAAAAACATTTACAATAAAATCAGGTGATAAAGCATCCCTGGAAAACCCCAAATACTAGCAGTCCCCCACTTAACCACAGGTTTGCTCTTTGTGATTTCCCATAGCACAGTACAATAAGATATTTTGAGAGAGAGAGAGAGAGAGACCACATTCACATAAATTTTATTACAGTATATTTTTATAATCGCTCTATTTTATTGTTGTTAATCTCTTACTGTGCCTAATTTACAAATTAAACTTTATCATAGGTATGTATGTAAGGGAAAAAAACATAATATATATAAGGTTTGGAACTACTTGCAGCTTCAGCCACCCACTGGGGGTTTTGGAACATACCCTCCATGGATAAAGGGGGACTACTATACAAGCAAATTAGAACAAATCATTAATATCTGCAAGATCTGCCATTTGTGTGGGAGAAAGCAGAGGAAAACAATAGAGCCCCTGATAAACCCGAGAACAGAGTAGGAAAAATAGCCAACAGATATTTAGTGAGTGCAAAGTGCAACAGACCAATTTGAGAATAGTAGCTGAAATTAGGAGGCATTTTCTTCCACTCCAAAAGCAGATGAATACAAGAGGCCCACATTAAGGGTGGAATGAGCTAGAACAGGTGGGCCCCAATGAACTTATAAAACTGACCAGATAGGGCTTCCTTCCAAAATGGAGCATGACCCAGGCTTCTGAAACTGGAATCAAAATGGATCAGGATAAAGACAATAGAGACAAAGGAAAGAAGGTGCACAGCTAGAAAATCTCAGGAGGCAAATAGTTACTTTTAAAAATTACTTTATGAAGACAAAACAAGGAACTTTCTGAAGTTGGCAAAACTACCTTCAACCATGTCTTCTAAAAGTTCAGAAAAACCTTTTTCACATAAGAATGAGCAATGAATCAGTTACTATGCAAAAATAAAAAGCAGAATGGCATCTGTTCAGGCAACAAAAGCACACTGGAGACATGTGTCCACAGAATACATCAAGAGTGTAGCTTTCAATTTCAAAGTAAGTTAAAAAGCATTAAGAAAATAATATAAGACATGGGAAAATCTATAAATCAGATTTTTAAAACTCAGAAATGAGATGATAGAACTTGGAGAATTAGAAACAAAATTTACTTAAGAAATGAAGTCTTAACTAGAAAAAATACAAGAGAATAAGCTACAGATAATGTCGTAAGAGAAAAGAGAGTGAAAGGAATAAGGATTTTAAAAATAAAAAAGTTAAAAGAGAAACAATTCAATAGAATAGGAAAAAATTGAAGACAAAGAAGATCCAACATATAGATAATAGGAAGTCCCCCATATGAGAAATTAAACTAAGAGAACTGAACAGATACTCAAAACCATAATTCAAGAACTTTCCTGATATAACAAGAAAAAAAAATATTTTAAGTTACATGTTGAAAGAGCACACCATAGTCTGAGAATAGTCGTTCAGAATAACCAGCACCAATACATAATTTAGTAAAATTCATGGACTTAAAAAAATGGAAAAAAATATTTAGACATTTAGGCAATAACAAAAATAGAAAAACCCTCAAACCCGTGTGATTTTATGAGGCAAATACAGATTAGCAAATTTGTAAATAATACTTCATGCCAGATAAAAATGGAGTACCGTATTTGAGATACTCAAAGAAAACGTGAGCCAAGGATTTTATATCCATCAAAGCTGACCTTCAAATATAAATGACAAACATTTATCAACATGCAAAACTCAAGGAGCATTGCTTTCACTTTCTTTCCCTGAGGAATCTGCTAGAAAATGAACTTTAAACAAGCAGAATGATTAGAGACATTGACATGAGGAATGCTCATAAGCATTAACAAATAATTACTTGTAGGACTAAGATTAAAGAAGTGGTAATAGGGAAAGCATAGTACGTAATGGCTATCTGACAATGTCAATACAGTACAACTATTAAATCTTAGGGGAGAAGGGGGAGGGACTATATGGAAACAATTTTAGCTTTTCTCAGTAAATGTATATTTTTCTGAGCCTGTGATATGTGTAATACAGGATAAAGTAAACAGCAATTATCAGATATTCTCTGCCCTTGAGAACTAGGTTTTGTTTGTTTGTTTGTTTGTTTGTTTAAGAGGGGGTCTTGCTCTGTCACCCAGGGTAGAGTACAGTAGTGTGATCATGGCCCACTGCAACCTCCGTCTCCTGGGTTCAAGGGATTCTCCTGCCTCAGCCTCCTGAGTAGCTGGGATTACAGGTGCCTGCCACCACACCTGGCTAATTTTTTGTACTTTCAGTAGAGACGGGGTTTCACCATATTGGCCAGGCTGGCCTCAAACTCATGACCTCAAGTGATCCACCCACCCCAGCCTCCCAAGGTGCTGGGATTACAGGCCTGAGCCACCGTGCCTGGTGAGAACCAGGCTTTCTTGTGTGAATACAGGAGGATTAAAAAACAAAAAAAAAACACTGTGGTCCTGAATCTGAATTGGAAATGTTACTATTAACTCAGAGGTATTTTATATTTAAAATGTGTGCTTTTCTGTATGTGTTGTTTTAAAAACAGGTTTTAAAAGGAGATTTTCTTTTTTAACCTTGATATCTCTGTCCATGGAAGAGGCCTAAAAACAGTGAACAATCCTGTAGTGATCAGCACCCATAAAAGCCAGACTGTGATTTTTGAATAGCTTTTCTCATTTAAAGAAACCAGGACTTCTTGGAGAAATGGCTAATTTCAAATCTTGGGAAACGTATTATTTTGTTAGGGCTGTTGTAACAAAGTACCACAAACTGAGTGTCTTAAACAACAGAAATTTATGCTCTCACAGCTCCAGGCTATTTTCTCCCTGTTTCTTCACATTGTCTTTCCTCTATATGTATTTCTGTGCCCCAATTTCCCCTGTTCATAAGGATACCAATCATACTAGATTAGAGCCCACTCTAATGACCTCACTTCAATTTGATTACCTCTGTAAAGATTCTCTCTCTCTCAAAATGCAAATCAAAACCACAATGAGATACCATCTCATACCAGTTAGAATGACAATCATTAAAAACTCAGGAAACAACAGGTGCTAGAGGGGATGTGGAGAAATAGGAACACTTTTACACTGTTGGTGGGACTGTAAACTAGTTCAACCATTGTGGAAGACAGTGTGGTGATTCCTCAAGGATTTAGAACTAGAAATACCATTTGACCCAGCCATCCAAAGGATTATAAATCATGCTGCTATAAAGGCACATGCACGCTTATGTTAATTGCGGCACTATTCACAATAGCAAAGACTTGGAACCAACCCAAATGTCCATCAATGATAGACTGGACTAAGAAAATGTGGCACATATATACTGTGGAATACTATGCAGCCATAAAAAAGGATGAGTTCGTGTCCTTTGTAGGGACATGGATGAAGCTGGAAACCATCATTCTCAGCAAACTATTGCAAGGACAAAAAACCAAACACCACCTATTCTCACTCACAGGTAGGAATTGAACAATGAGATCCCTTGGACACAGGGTGGGGAACCTTACACACCGAGGCCTGTCGTGGGGTGGGGGCAGGGGGGAGGGATAGCATTAGGAGATATACCTAATGTAAATGACCAATTAATGGGTGCAGCACACCAACATGGCACATGTATACATACGTAACAAACCTGCACGTTGTGCACATGTACCCTAGAACTTAAAGTATAATAAAAATAAAATAATAATTCCCCCCCCAAAAAAAGGATTCTCTCTTTCAATGAAGTCATATTTTGAGGTACTTGGGGTTTGAATTTTAACAAATGAATTTTGGAGAATATAATTCAACTCATAACTGGCAGTCAGTATACAAGATGAGCCTCAAATATCTTGTCATACTAGATAGTGGGGAACCTATCAAGACTTACCAGGGTCTAGCTGAACACAGTGGCTCATGCCTGTAATCCCAGCTCTTTGGGAGGCTGAGACGGGTGGAACACTTGAGGTCAGGAGTTTGAGGCCAGCCTGGCCAACACAGTGAAACTCCATCTCTACTAAAACAAAAATTAGCTGGGCAAGGTGGCAGGTGCCTGTAATCCCAGCTACTTGGGAGGCTGAGGCACAAGAATTGCTTGAACTGGGGAGGCAGAGGTTGCAGTGCACCAAGATTATGCCACTGCACTCTAGCCTGGGAGATAGAGCAAGGCTGTCTCAAAACAAACAAACAAACAAACAAGGACTTACCAGGGTCATGTCCAAAGACCCAGGAGCCAGCCTAAAGAGGTTTCCATTGGCCAAAGACAGGATGATAACAATTTGAGCTCCAAAGTTGATAATAATTTATTAAAACTCATCAATTATAATTAAATACATGTGTTCAAAGTTATATATTTATACACATATATATATGGATAAATATAGGTGTTTGTTTTAAGTTGGTCTTCTTTAGAACATGATAGACAACTAATTCCATGTCTTGAAAATTGATAATGAAAAAGAATTAAGCATTTGTCCTACCTTATACTATCAGTACCATTATATTACTAAATAGTTAATGAGGGGAACCATCTTTATGTAAAACTATTTCAACTAGTAAATTAAAAAAGAAATGATAGAATTAAAGTGTCACCACTTTTTAACCCCCAATGATTTAATGGATATAGGCACTGAGCACCAACAGCCGCTGATGGTACAAAAAGAGACAGGCAGACATGTCTCCATATGAAAGAAAACACTGTTGCCTAGTATTCTCAAAGGAATCAAAGTTGAGTATGATCATACCCCCAGATCTAGCTGCCAACCTGTAGGAAATAAAGAGGACAGAGAAACTGGTTGAACTGCTTCATGAGTGCATAATCAGCAACATTCAGAGTGTAGGGGAATAGATGGTCTGTGTTCCTCAACAGATAGGGTGTAAAGAAGAGAATTGGAAAAGGAACCTATAACTTGGAATAGAATTAAAAGAAAAAAAGTGTTAACAGACAAGACAAAACAATAGTCTAGGAATGCACATGGAATGTTTTACTACATTTGGGTGATAATTCTGTAAAGAAAGTAAATTGCTTTAATACCCAGATAGTGGTTGCTTTTGGGGAAAGAGGAGGTTATAATTTGAATGAGCATTTGGAGAAGCTTCTGGGCTGGGATTGGGTTGGCAGAGTTCTGTTTTTTGGCTTGGATGGTGGTTACAAAGGTGTTTGCCATAATGACTCATAAAGCTATGCTGTACATTTTTTGTGTATATTTTTCTGTGCCTGTCTTTTGTTTCTCAGTCAAAAGGTTTGTCTTCTCTTTGTTTTTATATTCCTTAAGAATAGTGCAAAACACAGAGAGCTTTGGAAGAGACTTTTGCTGTATATTGCTTTCATTTTAGGACACTTGTCAATGTCTTCCAAAAGTCCTAGTGTGACCCCATTTCTCCATTAAATTCAACCAGGACTGTTCCTGGAATAACAGACAAACACACATTTTATCTGCAGCCTGACTTAAGGACAGTGTAGGAGGAAAACAAGAAAGAGGCCAGTAAAGTAGGGAATAAAAAGTCTTGCCATTCAAGATATTCTTGCAAAAATATTAAATGAAACTCCTGGGAATGTATATGTATAGGTATGGCAGTGTTAGTGTGGTGGTATCACAAAATTTTTCTGAGAAGCTAGAGGATCCCTCACTATCTTCTCAGGTCTACCTCCTCAACTCTATTCAGATTAGGCAAACAAAACAGCTTTGATTCATTCTATCTATTGATCTTTTGACTTTAAGATGTTAAGGGGCTACCCGGAGACCAATTTGTTACCCTTATCAATCTCTAAGTCTTCAGCAAAGCTCTCTCTGAAAGCTAACTTTCCTGAAGTATCATTAAAGCAAAGAAACAGCATCCACTTTATATCACAATAACTCATTACCTGTGATGAGTGAGATGAGGGCCATGGGATCTGTATCAATCAGACAATTTGAAAGTATTTATTGAGCATAGATTTTTCTACAGAGTCTCAATTCCAAATATGTCCTATTGTATGACTGGAGTTGAAGCTCTAAATATATGGTCAGCATAGATACATTATAAAATAATTCTTTGTCTTTCCTTCTTCCTCTAATGAAAGCAGTGTCACTCTTACAGGTAGATCTGACAGATTAATACGTTTTTAAAATTTTTAAGTGATTAGAACCAGACCCAGACAATCTGAGGATGTGCCCCAGAATCCCCACAGTGCCACTTGGAGGACTAGGGTTAGTAAGCATGCAGTGTTATTTAAATCCTGTCAATTTTTAAGGCCTGGTTCAGCATCATCTCTCTGTTTACAAGTACCTTAAGTGCATTACAAATGGAACTGCTCATAACCCAGCTTTCATTATTGTCATTATTACTATTGAACATTGTTTCCCAATCACTTTATGATGGTTAACTTTGTGTCTCTATCTGGTTGCCAAGTTTTCTGTAGGCAGCAATTAGGTCTTCTATTCCTGTATTCTCCATTACATATAGAAAACACTCAATACTCATTGATCTCATTGATTGATCCTTCATTTCATCCGCTTATTCAACTGACATTTTTGGTTTTTTTTGAGACGGAGTCTTGCTCTTTTGCCCAGGCTGGAATGCAGTGGTGCGATCTTGGCTCACTGCAAACTCTACCTCCCGGGTTCAAGTGATTCTCCTGCCTCAGCCTCCTGAGTAACTAGGATTGCAGGTGCCCACTACCATGCCTGGCTAATTTTTGTATTTTTAGTAGAGATGGGGTTTCACCATGTTGGCCAGGCTGGTCTCAAATTCGTGACCTCAAGTGATCCGCCTGCCTTGGCCTCCCAAAGTGCTGGGATTACAGGCGTGAACCACTGCGCCTGGCCTTCAACTGACAAATATTTATTAAGGACCATCAATTTATAGATGTGGGGTTACAGCTGTGAGCACGTCTGTGCTTTCCTGAAACTTCCACTGTAGTGGTTGGAATCAGTAAAAACACCAGGGTACTTTCATTTTCTTTTCCAAATTATGAATCCTAAAATGACCAACTTCACAGCAGTAGCAGAGGTTAAGGTGCATTTTGTACAAAGAAAGTTTCCAGCACATTCTGCTGCTTAGTGTTATGCTAACAAAACAAAACAAAGCAGGCTCACCAGGTGTGAATTCATTCTGATCACTCTCCCCTTCAGTGAGGTGCTTATTTCAAAAAGCCAGGTATTACCTTTCAAAGTCCTGAGGTGGGAGGAGTTCACACACAGTTTCCCTTTGGTTCCCTTACTTTTTCCCATTATTTTCCCTCAGACATATACTATTTTATATAATATAGTTATATATGTATATATGTGCATACATATATGTATGTGTATATGTGTATACATATGTATGTATATATGTGTAGACATATGTATACATATGTGTATATGATGTACATATGTGTGTATTTTTATTATTTATTTATTTTAGAGTTGGGGTGTTGCTCTGTTGTCCAGGCTGGAGTGTAGTAGCACCATCATAGCTCACTGCAGCCTTGGACTCCTGGGCTCAAGCAATCCTCCCACCCTTAGCCTCTTGAGTAGCTGGGACTACAGGCGTGCACCACCATGCCCAGCTATGTGTGTGTATTAAAGTCTGTTTCTCTTCCCTGCATTCATAGTGGTTCTAGGGAGACTTTTATTTTAAACAGTAGTCACCCCAGTGCCCTTTGTCCTCTGGAGGGATTTCTCAAAGGCAGGGCAGCATCAAAGCTGTAAACCTTTGCTTTTGATTCTCTTTTTTGATGCTGGAACTTTCTCACCACCTGCTTTTTATTTGTCTAAGCAATAATGGTATGTGGGAAGCCTGGGAATCTGGCTGCTTCTCAACTGTTGTTATTTAGGTCATCAGTAGTGTTGAATGGCAAATTTTATAGCACTGTAACAACAGTAATACTGATTCTCAAAATATGTGTTTTCCTGGTTATATTTGTTTTGACAAGATAATCTTTGACAGAAAGGAGAACTAAAAAAGTGAATATATTTGTTCCAGGCTAATTGCCCAAACTTCAAGATGCACACAATATAAGAGTTATAAAACTCTAGCTTTAAAAAAGTAATTATAGTGAACATTGGTATAGTGCTGCATATAATGTTATAAATCAATTAATAGATATCTACAAGGATACAGGTACCTTCTGAATGAAGATGAAAGTGGGAAAGTCACAAGGATTGCCCTCAATAAATATAAAATCACCCCTGCAGTGGGATGCAGCCCACTTTTTTTTGAGGGCAATCTTTGTGACTATCTTGGTATCAGGCCAAGATAGTAGGTACAATAATACTTGTTGACTAAATAAATTTAATTCACTTCTTTTATCCGCAACTCCCAAATCCCTAATACTTCAATAGTGGATTATCTTTGAAGATAAGACACATGTTATGAATAGGAATAGTAATAGGATTATAACAAATCATACATTATTTTAAACTAGTATGAGTATGGTCAGAATTTAGGGTCTTAAGCCAGGGTTCATGTGAATAATTGTTCACTCACTCTTTGTGCATCATCTGAGTAATCCAATTACAGACAGATGGAAAAATAAAAGTTTCCAAAACAGGAATCAAGAGCATTTTTCTTGTTAGAAATGCACATTCTCAACATGTCCCAGGTTTGCTCTAGGTGATTCATTCTTGATACCCAAAGAATTGCTGTCAGAGGTCTTACTACTCAGAAGTGGGGCTAAGTGTGTTTGAAGAACTATAAATGTATGGATTGTCATGTGGGGTGATTATTTTTGTTTGTCCAAGTAGAAAGGGCACATGAAAAGCAGATGGCTGTCATTCAGCACAGAATGGCTCCAGATGACAGTACTGTTCCCAAGTTGAGCTCTGGGGAAACTCAAACCAAGTCGACTATGGACAATTGATGGGTAACTGCAGTATTTCCTACATAGACTCCGACCTGAACTTTATGCTGCATTATCTCCTTGCGGAGAGAGATTTGTTTACTGAGCAAGAGATTTCTGAAATGATTCAAAGTCCTAAAGGTAGAGAGTAAAGGATTCTTGTCAAACAAGTAGAGTTCACATCTCTATTCCAGACCAGGAGGAGCAGAGAAAATATAGACATTTCTTAGGTTTCTTCTTTATTCATACAAATGGAACAACAGAAATGCAGTGATCCTGGAGAGTCTTAGGCTGAGAAACAGTTGGTCTCATCAAATGAGTTTCTCTAAGAGTAGATCATTTGGGGGCCCATATGTTAGACAGCTAGTTGAGTATTTCTACCCCCTAAAGATATGGCAGCTTACAACCCTTGAAGGACAATTAATTCTGTTAATATGTTGCTACTGACCTGTGAATTTGAACTATAATTTCCTCATATGACATATTTGTAACAGCCAGCTTGCTTCTCCCTTCTATTTCCATAGCCCACGAAGCTAGAACACTCTTTCTAATTTGTCTAACTAGTGAGTGGAACTCAAAAGTTTTTAGTCAGGAAGAACTTGAAACCTGACCAAGTCTCCAAGCAGAATGCATAATGCACATTGACTACAGAGTTATATGGGAGATTGTCCCTAAAAAACGTGTGAATCATAACTGTATAAATTAAAATAAATCTGTGTGTATACTTAAATAATAGGTCTTTCTAAATTTACCCCAACTTCTCGAGCTGTGTTGAATCACATTTGCATTCATTCATTCATTCACTGAACAAGTATTTATCAAGCACCTACTATACGCTAGGCTCTGATCTAAGTACTAGGAATATAATTGTGATCAAAAAGATGAAAATTGTGAGGCTTACATTTAGTGTATTTAACAATAATGCTTCAGCATATAAATAACATTCACCAAATTAATTCCATGATTGCTCCAAGTGACCCATTTTACTTTAGTCTGTCTCTGACCACTCTTGGCTCTCAATTGTTCTTCAGTTTATTTCCTGCCTAGTTACTTTAGTTTGGCACATGGATTGACAGACTTTCAGATCAGAGTCTGCACTTTGTTCTTTGTATTCCAAGCAACTACCTTTCCCTTCTGGTGTGGTTCCCCTGACAATAAATGACCCCATAATAAACCTCGTGACTTGCACCCCCAGAGCCTACCACTTTTCTTATAGCCCATACATACCGGAGATGGCCTGGGCCACAAGCAGATGCTAGACAGTAGACTTGTGCTTTGTCCTAAGCTCTAGAATGCATGATTGTGCACAGATTCTGCTTGGCGCAGGGAAAGCTGAAAATAAACAAGGTAGTTCCAGGGCAAAATCAAGAAGCAGATGAAGATGACTTTCATACCTTAACTTCCTGTTTCTTTCCCTTTCCTCACTTGGTACAGTTTTTTTCTATCATTTTACATACTGCTTTAGTCAATTTAGGGACCAAGAAAAGGGGATGTTTCTTCTCTGACCTGTTCCTTCTGCCCCCATGGAAGGGAGCCCTGGCTGTAGCAGCTAGAGGCTTGCTCCCTCTGAGCTACTAGGAGTGGGGAAGATCCATTCAAATTTCCTTCCCTGTCCCCTGAGCTCTAAGTCTTCATTAATTATGCTGTGCCTTAAGCCTCTTGAACACCAAGAGCCAGAGCAATCACCCACAGGCCTATGTCTCTGTATAATAGTGGTAAATAGCATTAGTTGAGTTCTTACCTTGTACTGGGCTCATACTAAACACTTTACATGTACTATCTGCTTAATCCTCCCAACCTGATGAAATAGGTATATTATTGCCACAGCGTGAGATCTGAGTGGAAATTTCTTTTACTGTTGACCAGGCATACAGTGGAATTTTGGCTCTAGGGGCTAGAGTTCAAGAGAGAAAGTGGGCCCGGCACGGTGGCTCAAGCCTGTAATCCCAGCACTTTGTGAGGCCGAGGCAGGCGGATCACTTGAGGTCAGGAGTTCGAGACCAGCCTAGCCAACATGGTGAAACCCTATCTCTACTAAAAATACAAAAATTAACCAGGCATGGTGGTGCATGCCTGTAATCCCAGCTACTTGGGAGGCTGAGGTAGGAGAATCATTTGAACCCAGGAGGTGGAGATTGCAGTGAGCTGAGATTGCACCACTGCATTCTAGCCTGGATGACAGAGTGAGACACTGTCTCAAAAAAAAAAAAATAGATAAAGTGTTTTATGTTAGTTGTGTATTGCTGAGTACTCCCAACAGTTACCTCAAGTTTAGCAGCTTAAAACAACAAACATTTATTATCTCACAGTTTCCAAGGGTAAGAAATCTAGGAGCAGCTTAGCTGAATGTTCTGGCTTAGACTGTCTCATGAAGTTGTAGACAAGATGTTGGCCAAGGCTGCAGTCATCTGAAGGCTTGATTGGGTTGGAGGATTGGCTTCTAAGATGACTGACACTCGTGGCTCTTGGCAAGAGTGGTAGCTGACTCCACTCATTGAAAAGACCTGAGTTCCTTGCTGGATGTAGGAAGACTGAAGAAGACTTCAGATCCTTGCCTCATGGGCCTCTTCTCTAGGCCTCAAGCCATGGCAAGGGGCTTCCCAGAGAAAGTGTAGTACAAGAGAAAACAAGGCAGAAGCCACAATATCTTTTGTAACTTAGCCTTGTAATTGACATTTCATCATGTCTGCTATATTCTATCCATCACATAGACCAACTCTGATACAATGTAGGAGAGAACTACCCAAGGGCATGAATACCTGGAGGTGTAGATCACTGGGGGACCACCTTGGGGTTGGCTACCACATCTTCTACAGCTGAAACTACAAACTAGCTGTCTTCCATATTAAAAAACCAAGTCCCAGAGTGCCTCTTATTGCCTGGCAATATCTGGCTTTATTGATTACATATTATATAAGTGCTGGGCTGGCTAGAAGTGTTGTCTTCCCACTCAGGTGAAATGCCCACACAGGATTAGGGCTGTCAGTTATCTTTACCGACAAGTGTAAGTGGGGTACCCAATTTGGGATTATTAGTTTGCAAAGGCAGTTTCAGTATGGTTAGGTCACAAGAATGCTCAGGGCTAGAGATGGAATGAGAAGGTCGACGAAAGGGATCTCCTGCTTCTGATGGACAGATACAGTGTCTTTGTTTCCTATTGTGTATGAAAGTGACATAGGAAACCTGGTTTTGGTAAAAACTGTTGCAAGGGTACTTTTCATTGATGCTGAATAATTAACAGAATGAAAGGAAAACATGTAGACACTTTCTTTGGCAAGATAAAAGGAACACAGCTGTAGTCATTAATGTAAAACATTTCCCATTTGTGTCTGATTAATATAATCACTTCAGGAATACATGCAAGAGAATCATGGGCTCTGAAGTGAATCTAGCAGACTCTAAAACATGTTTCCACTGGATATTTCTATTAGGGCTGGCTCTGCCCTACCTTCCTTTTTCAAAAACAAAATAGAAAGTAGCTATTCCTATTGGGAAATGGAAAATGATGCTTGCTCTGAAGATACTGTGGAGGCTGACCCAGGCACCATGGCTGATTTATGTGCATTATACAAGTATTTTGTTAGAGATGATGCCACATTAAGACACACATATGTATCTTCCTCTTCTGTAAAGCCTTCTCTGATTTTGCCATGGTGATCCAGGTACTCTCTCTTCTTGTTTTGCCCACATAGAAGTTTGGATTAAGGGTAAGAAAGGAAAGGTCATGTTAAAACGTGGAGCATTTGGGGGTGAGGAGGGTTGCATTGCTCTAAGGATTGTTGGGGAAGTCTCAGACTTCCCAGTTAAACTTTCAAGTTCTTGATTCTCATTTTTCTTCAAGAGTGAATGTAGGGTGGGATATACTCCCTTCTTGCTGTGTACCAAAATAAATACACAGGCCCTTTCCATTTTAAGGGCTTTGTTTGGGACTAATTATCATGGAAAAACAGAAGGTAATAACAAAAATAACAACATGGGGAAGTACAAAGTCTCCAAAAAACCTGACATGGTGTTCAACTTTATCTGTATCTGTTACCCAGAAATGTAGATAGCTTCTCTTCTGCTGTCAAGGGCAAGGCTGTCATCAGAACTTCTCCTTTCTGAACCTTTTCCCTCCCTTATCTTGTTCCCACAGATCCCCTGCTCTTTCTCTGAGGGCCTCTTTGAAGATGTGTAAGAGCAGTTTGGGTGTGGACACATAAACATCCGTGTGCCCCACGAAAGAATCATTTACTGTCAGAGTCATTTAAAAAAACAAAAAACAAAAAACAATTATCTTCATTTCTCTCAATGCCTCCCTTGTGCCTCTAAATATTTTTTGCAGTACAGCTGAGAGCAAAAAAAAAAAAACTGTGGCTGGGGAGAAGGGACATGGGGATGAGGCAAAGATAGGGGCTATGAGTAGGCACCAAAGGCTAACTATACCTACCTACTTGGCCATTTTGCTGAGGGCCTTTGGTAGTTAGTCTGAGTGGGGTTCCCCGGAAATCATTTCTAGGTGAAACATTTAATAGGCTACTCTAGGTGCGTATCCTCTATAAATGTAGATCTAGACACTGTAGATGTTAGTGTACAAATCAGGAATGCAGCCTGGTGTAACCTGGAAGCCAGTGCCAGTGACACCACAACTTGATAATATCACACAAGCAGAAATCTTGGCAGCCTTGGTTTGCTAAATGAGAATAAAACATATTAGTCATTTCTAATAGGAGAAGAGAGAGTATATACAAAGTCAGCTTTTAAAAATGTCTCTGGCTGGGTACAGTGGCTCACGCCTGTAATCCCAGCACTTTGGGAGCCCGAGGTGGGCAGATCATGACGTCAGGAGATTGAGACCATCCTGGCCAACATGGTGAAACCCTGTCTCCACTAAAGATACAAAAATTTGCTGGGCATGGTGGTGCATGCCTGTAATCCCAGCTACTCAGGAGGCTGAGGCAGGAGAATCACTTGAACCAGGGAGTCGGACATTGCAGTGAGCCGAGATCATGCCACTGCACTGCAGCCTGGTGACAGAGTAAGACTGTTTAAAAAAAAAAATTTTTTTTTCTAACTGTTAGTGTGCTTGATGCATTTGGCAAGAAAAGGTGAACTCTAAGTTGGAGAAGGTGGCTGATGATGCTAAATTGTTTGGAGAAGTTAAAAAAAAGAAAAAAAAAAACACGGAAAGATTCTGAGAAACTCCAGATGGACTCGAACATGTTGAGAGAGGCAGCGAGCAGCCGTATGATAGATTAAGTCTGACTTGAGTCTTCATAATTTTTTAAAAGTAAGTGAAATTCTCAGAAAAGCTAAATTTGCTGAAAGAAGGGAAGAACTCTAGAATTCATAATTATCTGTCCAGGGGTTGAAGAACTGTTTACGAGTATGGATCAGCCCAAGGGTAAAATTGGAACAATGGACTTGTTGCCCCGTCCAAGATAGCTGGGACTTCTGCTCCTATCCAGCCATATAGAATTGCTTATGGTTCCCTGAATACACCATGCTGGGACCCCTCCCTCCCAACCCTACCATTCTTATTACCTTCCATCTGTGACAATTATCACAGTTCGTAATTAGATACTTGTTTGATAATTTGATTGCCTAATTTTGTCATTCTGCAAACTTCAAGAACAGGGACTTCGTTCTGTTCAGAATTGTATCCCTGGCCAGGCACGGTGGCTCATACCTGTAATCCAAACATTTTGGGAGTTTGAGGCAGGAGGATTGCTTGAGACCAGGAATTCAAGACCAGCCTGGGCAACATAGTGAGACCTTGTCTCTACAAAAAAAATTTAAAGATTAGAAAAAATTAGCCAGATGTGGTAGTGTGCACCTGTAGTCCCAGCTACTCAGGAAGCTGAGGTGAGAGGATTGCTTAACCCCAGGAGGCAGAGGCTGCAGTGAGCTGTGATTGTACCACTGTACTCCAGCCTGGACAACAGAGTGAGACCCTGTCTCAACAACAACAAAAGAATTGGATCCCCAATGCCTACCCAGTGCAAGCTCTTAATAAATATGTTTAAACAAATGAAGAAATGAAGCTTTGCACATGTTTTTGTCCCTCTTCTTGGAATATTTTCCCTCTTCCTATTTGGCTGGTAAACTCATATATATGTTTTTCAAAACTCAGCTTGTGTCACCACTCCGAAACACTGCTCCTGCCGAGGAAATTACAGCCTCTTTTCTCTCTATGTCTTCTAAGCATCTGGACCACTACACTCATAACACTGTACTGCAATTGTTTGTTTATGTGATTCTCTTGAAAATTTGCCTGTGAGCTCCTTGAGGTCAGGGACTGGATCTTATTTATCTTTTTATTCCCAGTACCCAGTGGTATTCAGTAGGTGCTTATAGATATAATCAATGAACTTTATGTTTTCTAGCCATCTCCTCCAAGGAGAAGTCCATTTAGGAGCAGTGCTGAACTAAAGAGGAGGAAGTTCAAACTAACGTACCTGCCCAGGGCCAGGCTAATTTGAAAGAGATAGTCCACTCCACTGAACAGCAGAAAACTTCAGGAGCTGGTGGCATCAGGTACAGGGAAGACAGAGCCTAGGTGAAGGAGTGAAAATCGGGAGTAAGAGTGTGTAGGAAGCCCCTAGACGTCTAGGTTCCCACCCACTCTACAAAATAGGAAGATGGGTTTATGGAGAAGCTAAACCAGAAAGTACTAGGAAATCAGGTACCAAACAAAGGAGAGCTGGCAGTGAGGTGCTAGAGTCTGGAAAGAGGAAAGTGAGAGCCTCCGTGCCCTTCTCTGCCAGGTTTAGCGGCACTCCCTCTTTCCCCTCCGCCCATAGAGATGGGGTGATCCTTCTCTGGAGAAACTGAATACCACCAGAGAAGAGACCTACTTACATTAATTGTAGGGATACCAAATGAAAAAGTTTGCTGGCCATCTGTTTATATTCTAGTAAAGGCCACCAGAAGACAGGGCCACCAACATATAAATAGCTTCCAAACATCTTTCAAATGCCTTGTTTTATTTAGTATAATCTGTTAACCCAAAAGTAACTGAGACAGATCTCAATCAATTTCAAAAGTTTATTTTGCCAAGGTTAAGGACGTGCCCCTGACACAGCCTTAGGAGGTCCTTATGACATGTGCCCAAGGTGGGCAGGGCACAGCTTGGTTTTATACATTTTAGGGAGACATGAGATATGAATCAATATGTGTAAGATGTACATTGGTTTGGTCCAGAAAGGCAGAACAACTCAAAGGGGGAGAAGGGGCTTCCAGGTCATAGATAGATAAGAGACAAAAGTTTGCATTCTTTTGAGTTTCTGATTAGCCTTTCACTGAATACACAATTTACATGTGAGAATAGAGTACAGGAATAGACACTTATGCCTTAGTCCACCTTAGTGAAACAATAGGGCAGAGTAAGCAGTCAGATAGGCAGTTGTCTCAGGTGAACAGAGTGATGACTTTCCTTGTGAGCAAATTGTGAAGGAAGTATGTAGCTTTAAAATAAAAAACAAAAACAAAAAACAAACAAAAAAAACCCCTCTTTATCTTATTTAGTAATAAAATGGGAGGCAGGTTTTTCTGATGCAGTTTCCAGCTTGACTTTTCCCTTCGGCTTAGTGATTTCGGGAGTCCTGAGATTTATTTTCATTTCACAAAATGAATAGAAAAGATACACAAAAATCACTGCAGATGTGATTAAATCCCCCAATAACGTAGGTGGAAGCCAGCAGAATAAAGACAAAAATTCAGAGGAAGACAAAAGGCTTTCAAAGAGAGAGAAAAAAAAAATCATTCCAAAGGATTGGAGTAAAAGAATACTACTGGACTTCTCAACAACATTGAGAGCTGGAAGCTAATGGAATATCTGAAAGCCATTGAAAATCTGAGTAAAAATGATTTTTAACCTAGAATTCCATACTCACCCACCAAAACAAACCTTTGATTATGGGTGAGGATAGGATATACACTTTTTTATACATGTAACATCACAAAAAGATGTTCTTTTCACATATCCTTTCTCAGGAAACTACTGGATGATTTGTTCCACCAAATGATGAAATAAACCAAGAAAGATCCAAGAAACAGGGGATTACATACAGGAGTCAGGTGAAGGACATCTCCAGAATGATGACCAAAGGAAGTCCCTGAAGACCAACAGATAAGACTAGGCCAGGTGGCAAGCCCAGAAAGTAACCTGTGTGAATTAGGTGGGACAGGGGGCTCCAGGAAGGATGCCGCCAGGAGGAAGAAAATGGAACTACTATTAGATTACCTAAGAGGCTGGCCATGTGAAAGTTTTAATTGAGAAGCATTTTACACAGCTGTTGGTTTATTGTGGGAACAATTGGTTCTATGAAATCTAAGCAAATGAAAAAACATAAGCAACTACCAACTTCCAAAGAAATTAAAAGATATGCAAGAAAAAATGTAATCTCAACATCTTTCTTGATTCATCAGAAAACAATATTTCCAGTCATATTAATTGAACTGAATATGGATTTTACCAAAAGATGTGATACAGTTACATTGGGAGAATGGGAGAAGGGGCAGAGGGAGTAGAAGTGTTAATAGCCTCACCACCAACAAAAGGAAATCAATAGGTAATATCTAACTTGATAAATAGAGAGAGAATCACAAATCCAGGAACTGGAGGCAAATAGAAACAGCTAATACAGCTGAAAGTGATTGTCTCTGGATAATAGGATGTTGGGGGTGGGATAGAGTTGCATGAAAATACGGCTGTTTTTTGTTATAAACCTTTTGAACTACTGACATTGTAAGCTATGTACAAATATTGCTTTGATAAGTAAAAATTAGTTTTAAAAAAGCTATCATATTAAAAGGGTAACAAATTATTAGCCTGCTCCATTGCTCTAGTGTCTCATTATGGCTGTGCTCTTCTGCATGTAGGATGGAAGAGGTGATCAGAGAAAAAGTCAGGGACAGTTTATGAAATGGTTTGTGTGCCAAGCCAAAGAGCTTGGGTTTTATTGTGAAGGGAATGAGGGAGCCTTTGGAGATCTTAAACAGTGGAGTAATAGAATCAGACACGCTCTCTAAGCATTAGTTTCCTCATCTGTAAAATGACAAGTTGGCCTAGGAAGAACCATTCTGCCACTTTCCCCTACCAAACATTTTATTGTAAAAAATTTTAAATGTTTATTGGTTACTACTTAAACAATGTATTTATTAATTAGTTATTTTTACTAGCATTTTATGTTTTATTAAATTATAAATTATTTAAATTTATGAAAAGTTTTCAGAAAAATTAAATTAAAATAATTACATAGTAAACATTCATGTAACCACCTAGATTCTGCAATTAACATTTACCATATTTGCCTTCTCACATAATGATCTATCTATCTGTCAGAGCCAGTCAAACCAGAACAACTCCATTTTGAGTGAGGGCTAGGAAAATGAGGCTGGGACTTGCTGAGTTGCATTCCCAGAAAGTTAGGCATTCCTAGCCTCTAGATGTTTATGGTTAAGGGAACAAATTAATAATGTTTACTAAAACAGACTCTGACTTGGGAGTGTCCAGATATCCCAAATCTGGAGAATAAAGGCATTCCTAATTTTGCTTTAAAGATAATAAATAATATTGATTCTTGCAAAACATAGTAATTAAGAAAATTAATTCTCTATCACAAACCCTAGTAGCATAGCACATCTCCCCATATATACAAGCATTGTACCTACGGTAGGTGCACTCCTCCTCTTACTTTTGGGAACATCCTACTCTGTCTATGTAGTAGCTGTCCTTTCACCACTTTACTTTTTAAATAAACTTACTTTTACTTTGCACTGCAGACTCGCCCTGAATTCTTTCTTGCACAAGATCTGAGAGCCCTCTCTTGGGGTATGGATTGGGACGTCTGTCCTGTCTATCTATCCTTTTGTCCATCCATCCATCCATCTTATATTTTTGATACATTTATGGACATCAATATATTTCATCTCAAAATACTTCAGCATGTCTATCATTTATTAGAGTTCAATATATTTTTAACAGTGTTTTGGGGCTTTTTGCAAATCTTTAGTGTACCATTCCAAAGTGTTGACAAATACACAAGTTTGTATGACCCACACTCTTATCAATATATAGGATATTGTCATCACTCCAGAACGTTTTCTCATTATTCTGCCATTTTTAAATTTCTTTGCAACTGTAAAATCCCAACACAGGGTAGGGTGATGATATTTAAGCCATTCCATGAGTGTGGGAAGGAGTAAGAGAGGAATATGGGGTGGAATTCTCAACATGGGTTGAGGTTTCAGGAAAATCAGAGAAGTTGACAAGATGTGAAAGGTTCATTGTGGTGAAAGTTACCAGATAAAGCTTTAAAATCTACTGGCAAAGTCTACACCAGATGACCTCTAAGATCCCTTTCAGCTCCAGTGCTCTTTGTTTCTGGGGTTTGGAAAGCAGACTTTATTTTCAAAGAATTTCACAGTCATTTAGTGTGCAGCTGTAGCAGGTACTGAAAGGCTTGCAGCTACTACTAATGCCATCTGTCAGTGGGCAGAATTAACCTTCTTTTACCCTGGCTCAGGGCTTTGGTTATATCTGTCTGATTTTGTAAGGTGGAAGTTGGTAAGCGGGAGTCTGTTAGTATACCATCCTTGACATCTGGTGATAGCGCCTCTTACCCACCTTCTGTAAGAATTATGCAGTGAATACCTTTCCTGTCATGACCAATGATGGCCATTTGTAAGTCAGCTGGCTAGAGTTAGGGTTGTAAGTACAGGAATTTCTCAATGTGAAATTAAGTAATATTAGGAACTGTAGTCTCACATCCTTCTTAGCCAGTCAAGACTTTCATGAATACTTAGTAAAAAACTGCTATCTGGGAGAGTTCTGATTAAACTCTACATTTGTACAGATCATTTATTTTCAGAATGGTGAAGATGCAGAAGTGGCCGGGCGCGATGGCTCACACCTGTCATCCCACCACTTTGGGAGGCTGAGGCGGGTGGATCACTTGAGGTCAGTAGTTGGAGACCAGCCTGGCCTACAAGGTAAAACCACATCTCTACTAAAAACACAAAAATTAGCTGGGCATGCTGATGGGTGCTTATAATCCCAGCAACTTGGGAGGCTGAGGCAGGAGAATAGCTTGAACCCGGAAAGCAGAGGTTGCAACAAGCCAAGATCGCGCCACCACGCTCTAGTCTTGGCGACAGAGTGAGATCAATCTTAAAAAAAAAAAAAAAAAAAGCATTTGCCCAGGCTTGAATGCAGTGGTGCGACCTGGGCTCATTGCAGCCTTCGCCTCCCAGCTTCAAGTGATTCTCCTGCCTCAGCCTCCCAAGTAGCTGGGATTACAGCACAAGCCACCACACCCGGCTAATTTTTGTCTTTTTAGTAGAGACGGGGTTTCACCATGTTGGCCAGGCTGGTCTCAAACTCCTGACCTCAGGTAATCCGCCTGCCTAGGCCTCCCAAATTGCTGGAATTACAGGCATGAGCCACTCTGCCTGGCCCCCAGTAAATGTTAAATAAATGAATAGAAGTTATACAAAGGCATTTCCATTAAATAAAACAGTTTGAAAATGCAAGTTGTGCCAGGTTTGGTTTTTCAAGGCCTGTCCTTTGCAGCAAAGGTATACCATTCTCTGAAATGATCCCTGGCAGCAACATCATTCCCACAAAGCCTTGTTCCACTTCTGTGCCTCCACCCTGTTACAACTTAAGCATCTGTTATGCTCTGTACTATACATCTCTTTGTTTTCTTGCCTGTATCCCCTATAGTCAGGGTGTACCTTAACGGCAGAATCCCTTTATCTTTGTGTACTAAAGCCATGGATGGAAGTTGAATAATGTATTCCTGAAGTTATGAAAGCTGAGCCCATTTGTTCATCATGCTATAGACAGCATTAACCAGAAGCAAAAGCTTATAGTATTTTGAGAAGATTTTTCTCAAGAAGTATTTGTTGAAAACTGTTAAAGGTAAATTATTAATCCATTGCAATTAATGTTCCCAAGGACCTCTAAGAGCTCATTTTCTGTTCTGAGTAAGCTCTATCATCTTCTGTGAACTAAGCTCTATTTCACAGGAAAATGAGGCAGATTGTCTCTGATGGGATATTGAACAGTGGTAGTAAGTCTGATTGGGAGGACAATTTTCTTCTCTTTCATAGAGAAACTTAACAAGACTAGGATTTCCAAAGGTGACATAAGAAGGCTAATAGTCTAGAACTAGTATTCAGAAAATAGTAATTACTGGGGATGGGGTGTGTGTAATTATTTAACTGGAAATGTAGATCTTAAGTTACTTAAGAACATTTTTAAAAAGCAGGTTACACCAATGGAATTTGGTTGCTACTGAAAGCCAAGGAGTAAATATTTAATAATTTTACTATTTAGAAAATGAAGATCCCCAAATCTGCTGTTACATTGAATAATCTAAGAGCACAGTTATAATCTGAGATCTGAAGCAGGTCAGTTCAGATTTCATAGCCTATACTTTCCTCTTCCTTATATCATAACTCTCTGGAAAAACAAATGAGATGCCTGATATGAAAACACTCTAAGAATGGTTTATATCTCTTTGTATTCTTTGATACTATGGTAAGAATTGTGTCCTGGCTGCAGAGGATTGTCAATAAATATTACTTCTAATTGTGCTGCTAGTATAGTAGAAAGAGCATAGACTGGTATTCAAGCCATGACTGTGGGGCTCACTACTCAGCAGCTCTGGAAAAGTAACTTTAGGTTCAATGAACCCCCATTTTTCTCTCAGGAATAATTAAATGTCTCTTATGCATCACTCTGCACAAGAGCCAGGCTCTAGCTTAAGCACTTTACAGTATTACCATATTTAATTCTCACATCACATAGATAACAATAATAGATAGTTATATTTTCCAGTTGGAAATAGGCTTAGGGAAATTAGATAACTTGCTCAAGGTCACCAAGCTCCTCTACCTACAGCTTCAGACATAAATCCAACAGCTTACTCACTATCGCCATCTAAACGTCAAATAGGCACCTCAAACTTTATCTGAAAACTCTTTCTTTAGTCACTCATTGCCATCCCTGTTTCTCAGTCATCCATTTCTCAGACCAAAACCTAGAACCATCCTTGATTTCCCTTTCTCCCAGTGCCTGCTTCCAGTTCTGCCCCATCAATCAATCCATTAGCTAGTCCTCTGAGCTCTACTCAAAAATACATTACTCATTCAGCTACTCCTTAGTAGCTCCACTATTACAATAACCCAAGCCATCATCATCCCTTACCTGGGCTCCTGTAATAGCCCCATGCTTCTGTGGCATCATGCCTCCCCTAGCCTCCTCCCTACAGGAGAAAAGACAGAGCCTAGAGCCTTTGTGCTCCTGGTAAAACCTTCATCCCTTCCTCTCCCACCAGAGTTATGTATGGCCTCACTGCCGCAGTCTACCTGGGAGACCACTGCTACAAGTCCCGTCCTGCCCCTTATCCTTATATGTGTGCCTTGTATTGCCACAAGACAGGACTGTATGCCCATAATGCTCTGTATATTTTTTCACCGGATCCTATTTCCTTACCCTCCATAACACAAGAACTTTCATTGTGCCCCCTGGAATGTGTAGTTCACCATTAGCAAAATTTCCTATATTCTCTTCACCTTCTTGGCCTAACTGAAAATTAGCTGTCCGCTAGGGCACTGCTTCCTTTGCAGTTCCCTCAAGAGGTGGCTGCTTTTCTGTCACATCCCATGTTCCACTGGGCCTGGAGGCAGGATACATAACCTGTGTGCTCCTATTGCTGCTTTAAGACCATTTTCCCTTGCTCTTCCTAAACTTGCACCACCCCTCCCCACAAAATTTGAATCTCTTTACATTAAACAACTGCCAGCCCTTCTTTCTGCAGCCATCTGCAGATCTTGGACCACTCCACTTCATTCCTTGAAGAGTTTAGCTCTTGTCTAACTGTCATTGTCTCCAAAGGTAATCTTGTTTTAATTCTGAATAATTTCTATGACATGCAAATAATCCTTTCCGTGCACTGACCTCTCAAGTCTTTGACCTCTGCCTTTCCTCTCCTCCAGTGGTCTTGTCTTCCAACCTACCTTAGCTCCAACTGCATGGTCATACCTTGTCATTACCAATAGCTGCAACTTCTTTTCCATCTCAATTCCATATAACCCACTCTCTGACCCCTCCTAATTTTCCCATGCCATCCCTCTAGTACCTTGTCAGGATTCTACCATTGCGTTATACCTCACTTCCTCATTGCTTCAGTTCCTTGCTTTTCCACCTTAGTTTGCATGTTTCTTTCCTACAATCACCCCTTGCATACCCACCTAATCTCTTACCCCTCTCTCCTTTCATTGTACTCACCTGATGAAATCCCTCCTGATGATGCCAACTTTCCACTTCCTCTGAATGAGCATCCACATAGATAAACATGATTGGAAAACATGCTGACTGTGCCATATTAAATTCATCACCACTGCTGTGGATTCAGTTTTGTCCCTTCTAAATTTATGTTGAGATTTTATTTACAATGTAACAATACTAAGAGGAGGGGCCTTTAAGAGGTGATTCATGGATTAATAGATGAATAGGTTAATAGGTTATCAACAGATCGGGTCTGTTAAAAGCCAGTTTGCATGTTCTTTTCCTGTTGCCATGTGATGCCCTGTACCACCTCAGGACTCTCTGGAGAGTCCCCATCAGCAAGAAGGCCCTCATCAGATGCAGCTCCTCAGTCTTGGACTTTCAGCTTCTAGAACTGTAAAAACTGAATTTCTTTTCTTTATGAACTACCCAATCTCAGGTATTCTGTTATAGGAACAAAAAACAGACTAAGACAACACCAATCTCAATTAGGTCCTCAGTGCTGCAAGATAATCCTCCTACCTTTCCTTAATATATTCATTTTCCTCATCTCTTAGATGACTGCTTCACTTTTCACATCTTTTCTCAAACCCCCAACACCTCTCCCCCTCCTTATTCTCAGCTGAGGATCTTGCTTCGTGTCTTATTAAGAAAGCAGCAAAAAGCCTTAGATGAGAAATTCTGCTACATCTGCCCACCCACCTGCATTTACACCTGTAGGTGCTGCCTGTCCCTCGGTGACAGATGAACTGACTGCATTCCTAAGGCCAGCCTGTTCACTTGAATACCAGATTCCATTCCTCTTTCCCTCTCAAAGACATTCCCATCTTTTTTATTAATTTTTCCCTCTTGACTGGATCATTTTCTCTGCCGTACATTGTATTTTTCTCAACTTAAAAACCAAAAACAAAAATACCCTCCAGCACCGCTTGATTCTTCTGCTCCTTTGCAGCAAAACTCCTTAAAGGTGTCTTATCTATATCTGTTTCCACTTCCTCTCCTCTCCTCTTACGGTATTTGTCTATATACCCTCATTTTATTTCTGTACTTAGAGAAAATAAATGTAAAAAAGAGAAAAATGGTCATTAAATGTGACAATTCTTATCTGAGCTTTATAATAAAGTTGATTAAGGTAAAGAAAAGTGAATGTCAATTTTTCCTTTGGATGGTTGAAATAAAAATAATATTTTAATAATAACAATAGCTTATGTTTATTAAGGACTTACTACATACTAGACCTTAATCAGGCACTTCAGGTATGTTTTTTCCTTTAATTTTTATAACAAAAAACTCTACGAGAATAGTACTGAGTTACTCCAAATTTTATAGACAAGGAAACCAAGGCATAGAGAATTCAAATAGCTAAAAGCTATTTTGTCTCAAATGTACTCCAACCAAGCACTCACCCCTACCACTCCACTGAAGTAGCTCTTGAAGTCACTACTGACCTCCATGCTGCCAAATCCAGTGGTCCAATCTCAGCCTTCATTATACTTGACCTGTCTCCAGCACTTGACACAGTTGCTCACTCCCTTTTCTTCAAAACATGTCTTTTTCACTTAGTTTTGGAGACTCACTTTGTTCTCCTTTTTAGCTCTGTGGCCGTTCTTTCTGTCTTCTTTGCTGGGTCCACCTCATCCCCCTGACTAGCAGAGTGTCCCAAGTACCCAATGGCCCAACCATTAGACATCTTCTTTATCTATACATCCCCGCTTGGGAATCTCACCCAGGGAGGGTCATGGCTTTGAAGCAATCCAAGCAGGGAGATTCTAACTTATGTCTTTAGCTATACTTCTCTTCTAAACTATGGAACTTTCTACATATAACAGCAGTTGATATCTCCACATGAATATCTGATAGGCATCTCAAACTTGATGTGTCCAAAACCAAATGTCTGATTACCTGTCTACTCCCACCCCAAATCTGCTTGTCCTACAGGATTTTCATCTTAGTAAATGACAGGTCTGTGCTTCTAGTTGTTTAGGCCAACAACTTGGGAGTCATTCATGATTATTTGCTTTTGTTCACACTTGATATCCAGTCTGTCAGCAAATCTTGTTGATTCCACCTTCGACATATATCTGGAATATGACAACATCAACTGTTGCCATCCTGGTTCAAGCCACTATCAATTTCTCCTGGATTATTGTAATAGTCTCCTTGTTAGTGATGCTGTATCCAGTCTTGCCTCTTCCAATCTTCTTAACAGAGTAAACAAAATGATCCCTTTAAAACCCAAATGTTTAGCCATTCCTCTGCTCAAAACCCTCTAGTGGCTTCCATCTGATAGGCAGCACATGCTCACGTCCTCCTGTGGTCCCAAATGCCCTACATGATGGGAACGCTGCCCTCCTCTCACCCCCTTCCTCTCCAAATACTCTTTCCCTCCCTCCTCCTACTCCAGCCACACTGTCCTACAAAAACACCTGGCATGCTCCCACCTCAGGAACTTTGCCTATGCTATTCTTCTGGTCTCTACTTCTTTCCCCAGGGTCCTTCCCTTCCCACCTTTGGTCCTCTGCTCAGATGCCACTGTATTAGCGAGGCCTTCCCCAGCTACCCTATAAAAATTAGTAATGTCCTCTCCCTCCCTTAACCCAAACCTCCCTTTCCTTTTCCCCTGCTCTGTTGTTCTCCATAGCACTTACCACAATTTGATAATTCCATATATTATCTATGTATTTATTGACTGTCTGCCCCTAAGCTTCATGAGAGAGAAATTTTATCTTGTCCACCTTCATATTTTCAGCACCTAGAACTGTGCCTGGCATGTAGTGTTTAACAAACATTATTTGTATAAATAATACATTAATTATAGCTTTGCTACTATAAAATGTTATTACTGATGTTGTTATGTTAGTTCAGGTTTTTCCTTCTTTAAGTAGCTAATTTCTATTCACCCTCCAAGACTTCAGTTAGAATTCCCAAAATCCTACAAGCTTTCCTTTGTCTCCAAGGCTACATTAGTGTCCCCTCTCTAAGCTCCCGTGGGAAACTGAGCACATTTCTGTCACAGAGCAGACCTGGGTCAGATGATAATGTTTGTTTACCTGGGGAGATTCCCTGCTGGATTACCAGCAGGGCATAGTATTTTTTTTATTTTATTTATTTTTTTTTTAAGAGACAGTGTCTTGCTCTGTTGCCTGGGCTGGAGTGGAGTACAGGGGTGGTGTGATCATAGCTCACTGCAGCCAGCCTCAAACTCCTGGGCTCAGGTGATCCTCCTGCCTCAGCCACATAAGTAGTTGGGACTACAGGCACATGCCACTGTGCCTGGCAAATGTTTTAATTTTTATTTTTGTAGAGATGGGCTCTCACTTTGTTGCCCAGGCTTGTCTCAAACTCCTGGATTCAAGCAATCCTCCTGCCTTGGCTTCCCAAAGTGCTGGAATTACAGGTGTGAACGACAGCACCCAACCATGGTATGTTTTATCAGGGGCCTCCCACAATGTTTGGCAAACATCAAGTAGATGTTTGAAGGCAGGAAGAAGGGAAGGATGAAGGAAGAAAGGAAGGAGGAAGGAACTAAGGGAAGAGTGATGAAAGATAGGCTATGGCTTTCCTTTCAATGAAAAAAAATCAAATACTTTACAAATTCAGTTAACACACCCTTTAGAATTAACTTCCTTTTTTCAAAAAAAAATTGTGGCAAAATGCACATACAAATTTACAGTTTTAATCATTTTTAACTGTATAGCTCAATGGCATTAAGTCCATTCACATTGTTGTGCAACCATCCACCAGAACGCTTTTCATCTGCAAAACTGGAACTCTGTAACTGTTAAGCAATAACTCTTCATTTCCCCCTTTCCCCAGTCCCTGGAAACTATGATACAACTTTCTCTCTATGATTTTGACTATAGGTACCTTTTATCAGTGGAATAATAAAATATGTGTCTTTTTGTGACTGGCATAGTGTCTTCAACGTTCATCCACGTGGTAGCATGTATCAGAATTTCATCCATTTTTAAGGCTGAATAATACTTCATTGTGTGTACATGTTTTGCTTATCCATTTATCTGTCAATGCACACAAGTTGTTTTCAGTTTTTGGCTATTGTAAATAATATTGCTCTGAACATGAGTGTGCCAATATATGTTCCAGTCCCTGCTTTTCTTTTCCTTTTTTTTTTTTTTTTTCTGAGACAGGGTCTCACTCTGTCACCCAGGCCGAAGTGCAGTGGCATGATCTCAGTTCGCTGCAGCCTCGACCTCCTGGTCTCAAGCACTCCTCCCCCCTCAGCCTCCCGAATAGCTGGGACGCATGCCATCACACCCGGCTAAATTTTGTATTTTTTGTAGAGACAGGGTTTTGACATGTTGCCCAGGCTGAAGTCCCTGCTTTCAATTCTTTTAGGCATATATCAAGAAGTAGAATAGCTTGATTATATGATAGTTCTATTTTTTAATTTTTTGAGGAACTGCCATACTGTTTTCTATAGTGGCTGCACTATTTTACATTCCCACAATAGTGCACACAGGCTACAATTTCTCCACATCCTCGCTAATAATTATTTTCTGTTTTTTCTTTTTTAAAAAAATAGTAGCCATGTTAATGGGTGTCGGATGGCACAGACTGCATTTTAAAATCTAAGTACATCTGCAAATAGCTGCAAGCCCCCAACTGTAGGTCATTAGCCTGAAAGGTAGCCAGCAGTCCTGAGATGAGCTTCTGGAATTTGTTCACTGGCTGCACTGCCTTTTCTCTGCTGGCTCCCTTGCTGGTTTCTAGCAGAGCCCCAGAGACCACTATTGAGCAGCTTCTGGGGTGTAAAGTCTCACAATCCCTGATGCCCAGCTGCTCAGCAGCATTAAATATACACTGTGAACTTTCCTCTCCTCTCTTCTCCAGCAGCCCTGGTGCTTACTTTCTGTCAGTGTGTGGGGTTGCCTCTCCACACTCATGGGTCCAACTCCTCCCTAAAATTCCATAGCTCACAGAAGGCAACTGAAGTTTACTTGCAGAAAAGAGATAGCATAAGGACAATTAAGCAGTCTGAGTGAGTTATAAAACAAAATAAAAAGAAAGTGAGGACAGGTTCTGAGGACTTCTTGTAGTATGGGCTAACAAGGATGAGTGAAGGAACACCTGGCAGGCTCTTTCCCACAACTGCATACCCCAGCCTATCAGCCCGTCACCCCTGGAGTCCACCTCTGTTCTTAGGGAGCTTTGGTGTGGCCTTGGATTATTTCCTCCATATCACAAACAATTCTAAAAATATTTCCAAAAACTTCCTTATGTGCAGGATAATGGAAGGGACGCTATGATTTAAAAATGTTAATTTAACAATGAACTGTTTTGCTTGGCAAGCCAGTAAACCTCATCATGTCTGTTTTTTCAGCTATAAAATGAAACTCTTGGACAAAATGTCTTAAGGACCCTGCCAGCTCTAAATAATTTTAATTCCAAAACTTTGAGTGATCCAAAAAATAAATCCTTTTACTTTTAGAAATGTTTATGTGTGTATGTATGTGTATATATATATATATATATATATATATATATATACCCACACACACACACTTTATCTCGGATATATTCAACCCATAAAATTTTGTGTAGTCTAATGTTTAAATAAGTTAGTGGTTTTCTAAATATAACTTAGGCAGAGCAGTTCACTTGGGGTTATGCTGGCTGAATTTCAAGTAATCCACCAAGTGGGTAATTCACATATGGTCAAGCATTAGAAGGCTCCAACCAGTCTTTAAAAGGCCTGAGAGTCAAAGCAATTCTATCTTATTCTGCACTGAATGGTGGCCTGGTTAATATAGAGTAAACCTCTGGAAACGTAGGCTTGAATGCTGCTGTTTGTCCTCTGCTAGAAAATTGTAAATTTGCGTGTCTGCATTTGCAGAGGGCTGTGACTTCTCAGTCATTTGCCCTCTTAGCCAAAAACTTTTCTCTTCTAAAAGCACACCCAAAAATGTCACCGGATTAACTGTAAATATGAAAAGCTGCCTCAGAAGCAAATATATAATATCAAGTGCTCAGTGGTAGTCAAAGGCTATAATTTCCCATGTTTCACTCCCTTTTATTCATTTACTCACTGTCAAATTCACGTTGCAAACAATGTAAAAAGAGACAAAATTCAGAATTGTCATCAGCTCCCAGAGTATCATCAGGATTGAAAGGTAAAAAACCTGTCATTGCTATGGGCCAGGAGCTGTTTTAATGGCTTTCCCAGCCTGTTGAGAGTCATTTCAGGATGCTGAGTCAAAGAGAGTGAAACCTGAAGTGACCCAGCTGTTAGTCTCTGACATACCTTTTAACTGATGTCACCAGGCATTTCTTAGATAGTAGAGTAAGCCACTGTACTTCTGCCAGTCATGTTCATTTTTGTCAGTTTTTAAAGTAAAAATATTACTTTATAGAAAATAATCCTTAATAGCTGCTCATTCAGTCATTCTATATTCTGGATACACTGAAAAAATTAAGTTAAACATGCTGCCCATGATTTGATGTGTGTTTTTTTGTTGTTGTTGTTTGTTTCTATTTGTTTGTTTTGTTTTGTTTTTGAGACAAGGTCTCACTCTGTCACCCAGGCTAGAGGGCAGTGGCATGATCCTGGCTCACTGCAACTTCTGCCTCCAGGGTTCAAGTGATTCTCCCACTTCAACCTCTGAGTAGCTGGGACTACAGGCACATGCCACCACACCTGGATAATTTTCATATTTTTGGTAGAGACGGGGGTTTCACCTGTTGCTCAGGTTGGTCTTGAACTCCTGGCCTCAAGTGACCCACTTGCCTCGGCCTCCCTAAGTGCTGGGATTACAGGTGTGAGCCATCGTGCCCAGCCTGATGTGTAATTTTTTTTAATGTGCCAGTAGTTAGCACACACAGAAGAGAATCTCCTAGATAGTTTTCCATTTTTAAACCACTTAACACTCATTTCAGTAGCATTCAGTGTATAGGATAGATACAAATATAATGAATTACTTTAATATTCTAAAATAGGTTTGCAGTTTCTCTGTTTGAAAATTTTTATTATCAATTATATGAGTTCAGGAAACAAACCACTCTGCTATTAAAATAGGCAGAAGAGCATATAAAATGGAATTGGGTGCTCTCAGAACTGCTGGGGAGGTTGTTAGGAGTGTGTCTGTTCAGGCTGCTATAACAAAATACCATATACTTAGTATCTTATAAACAACAGAAATTAATTTCTTGTAGTTCTAGAGGCTGGGAAGTCCAAGATCAAGAAAGACCATCCTTCATATATGAACATCTTCTTACTGTGTCCTCACATGGTGGAAAGGGCTAGCTAGCTGTCTGGGGTCTCTTTTATAAGGACACTAATTTTAATAGTGAGAAGTGTGCCCTCATGACCTAATCACCTCCCAAAGGCCCCACTTGCTAATACCACGAACTTGGGGGTTAGGATGTCAATATATACATTCCAAGGGACTGCATATTCAGACCACAGCATTCAGGCCCTGCCCCCCTGCCAAAATTTATGTCTTTCTCACATACAAAATGCACTCATTCCATCCCAGTAGTCCCCAAAGTCTTAAATAATTCCAGCATCAACTCACAAGTCTAAAGTCCGCATTCTCAGCTAAATATCGTCTAAATCAGATATGGATGAGACTCAAGGTATGATTCATCCTGAGGCAAATTGCTTTCCAGCTGCAAACCTATGAAATCAAACATGTTATATGCTTCTAAAATACAGTGGTGGAATAGGCATTTCTCCCTCTGTTCCAAGAGGGAGAAATAGGAAACAAAAAAGGCATAACAGGGCTCAAGTAAGTTTGAAATTCAATAGAGACAATATTAAGTCTGAAGGCTCAAGAATAATCTTCTTTGACTCAGTGTTCTGCCTCCTGGACATACTGGGGTAGGAGTTGGGTCCCTAAAGCTCTGGGTGGCCCTTCCCTTATGACTTTGCTGGTCACAGTCCACGGTGCAGCTTTCATGGGTTATAATTGAGGTTCCTGAGGCTAGAATCACATGCAGGTAGTTCTACACATCTGGGGTTGCAATTGAACCCTGACCCCACAGCTCCACTAGGCAGTGTCCTAGGGGGGATTCCCTTTGCTGGCCCTGCCCTTGTCATGGCCCTCTAGCTGGGCTATGTGAGCTCCATCTTTGGCAATCTAGGTGTAGGTAGCCATGCCCACATGGCTTATGTACCCCATGCACCGTGGAAGATGGCACTGTGAAGATGCCACCAAGGTTTACCATCTGTGTCCTCTAGAGCTCACACCACATCTAGGGTGTCAGAAGAGGGCTGCACCAGATTGCAGAAAGAAAATCACTGGGGCAATGCCAGGGTGAGGGCTCCCTGGACTCCTCCTTTGAAATCATTCTGTCCTCAGTGCTTTTTCATTCTGGGCCTGTGATGGAAAAGGGAGCAGTGATGATCTATGAAATACCTCCTGGGTCATTTTTCCATTGTCTTGATGAATAGTACCTGGCTAATGAATACTAACCTCTTTATTAAATGATGGCCTTATCCTTGGTGTTCTCTTCTAACCATGCTTTCTTGTATTATCTGATCTTATATTAACTGATCTTATATATCAGTTACAATATAGACAGGCTAATTTTCCAAATCTTTAAGTTATGTTTTTCTTTTGAGAAGAAATTCTGTTTATTTATTTATTTATTTTTACTTTACATTCTGGGATACATGTGCAGAACATGAGGGTTTGTTACATAGGTATACATGTGCCATGGTGGTTTGCTGCACTTATCAACCCATCATCTAGGTTTTAAGCCCCACATGCATTAGGTATTTGTCCTAATGCTCTCCCTCCCTTTACCCCCCTACCCCAATAAATTATATTTTTTAATTGTTTGTTTATCTTTGTATGTTATTATGAGCATTTAAAAGAAGCCATGCTGTACCTTCAACATTTTGCTAACAAATTTATTTCATTAACTTTCCTATTTTATCACTCATAAGCTCTACTTTCCACAAAACACCAGGACACAATAGCCAAGTTCTTTCACACTTTATAACAAGAATTGACTTTCCTTCAGTTTCCAGTGTTCCTCATGTCCATCTGAGATCTCATCAGCATGACCTTTACCATCCATATTTTTACCAACATTCTGATCATGACCACTTAAGGATTCTCTAAGAATATTGAAGCTTTACCTACAGCTCTTCTCTTCCTCTTCTGAGCCCTCACCAGAATTCCCCTTAACAGTCTGTTCACGGTAATATAGGCTTTAATCTAGGATGAACCTCCAAATTCTTCCAGTCTCTACTATTACCCAGTCCAAAGCTGCTTCCACAATTTACCTATTTGTTACAGCAGCACTCCCACCCCTTGGTACCAATTTTGGTCTTAGCCTGTTCAGGCTGCTATAACAAAATACTCTAGATTGGGTAGTTTATAAATAACAAAAATTCACTTCTCACAGTTCTGGAGGCTGAGAAGTCCGAGATTAAGGAGCCAACCAATTTGGCGTCTTATGAGGGCTCACTTCCTTCATAGACAGACATCTTCTCACTGCGTCCTCACATAGCTAGTTAGCTCTCTGGAGGAGTCCCTTTTATAAGGATACGAATCCCATTCATGAGGGCTCTACCCTTATGACCTAATCACTCCCCAAAGGCCCTACCTCTTAATACCTAGGATTTCAACATATGAATTTGGGGGTGACAAAAACATTCAGACTATAGCAGAGTCAGGTAGACTTGGCTCTTCCTAATGACCACTAGAATATCACCACTAAACCATCCTGGCATGGGGGCACCAGAGTCAGAAAGGTGGGAAATCTGGCACCCTCTCTGGGACTTTTGAGTTTAAGAGGGCATCACAGAGGCTGAGATTCAGGGATCAGGAAGCACCACTGCAACTGCATCTTGACATATGTGTAGCTAATCTCTGGACACAGGTTTTGCAGAAAACCCCGATAACTCTATGACCATGACTGGCAGCAGCAACAGCCAAGAACACAAAAAAGTGGTGCCGGCTTCTCTGTTTTCCAAATCTTGCATAATACATCAGATGGGTGCAATCTATTTTATATCCAGAACCAGCTGCAAGGGAGGATGAGAAGTAGAAGTTTTTCTTCCCTTTTTTTTTTAACAGCAATAATCATTAATTATTGTTGTCATGAGCATCACATAGGCAAAGCACAGAATATAATGACAACAACGTGTCTAACTTAGTTTGCAAGGGTCGGAGATATTTATCTCCTATTTTTGAACATAACTCTCTTCTATACTTTGCCTTTTTCATTTAATAGAATAATTGGATATTATGCTATATCATTGAATGAGGAGTTTTTTACATTTTTTTTTTAATGACTACAAAGTATTCTGTAGTATGGATGTACAGAATTTATTTTACCATTCCCCTCTCAGTGGACATTTAGGCAGTTTCCAGTCCTTTGCTATCACAAATATGCTGTAATGAATGACCTTTCATTTATATAACTTCACGTATGTGCAAGTGTACCCACAGAATAAATTCCTAACACTGCTGTGGAAATTGTTAAGGCAATGGGCATGTTGCATGTAATTTTAAAAGAGAATGTATTTTATATACGAACCATTTTCTTTCTTTTTTTCTTTTCTTTCGTCCTTTCCTTTCCTTTCCTTTCTTTGTTTTTTCTTTTGCTGGCTGCTTGGAGTTTATTTTCCACTTGGTGCAAGGCGAACACTTTACAGGGTGTTAGGAAAGCCCGCCTGTGGCTTGGACAGTAAAGAGCTGGACTCTCTCTACTTCCTTTTTGGTGTTTGCTGTGTTGATATAAAGAATCCAACTGCCTCTCTGTTGCTGCAGCCTGCCTGCACAGGGTGGGCTGTGGGGCCGGGTGGGGAGGGGCTCTGATGACCTAGCACCTCCGAAGCCTGGGTTGGTGGCAGCCGCTCAGGTCAGGATGGGTGCTCAGTACTGGTTTTGCGAAGCTGGCCATAGAGCTGCTTCCTTGTGGCTTCCTGAGTCAGGCCTCAGGTGGTCATGTTGTCAGAGGCCTGGGGGGATTTCGCGTGCTCTGGGGAGTCCAACACCGTGGCCATAAATGGGAGAGTGGACCTCCCTAAAAAGAAGCTCCTCCACCAGTGACCTGGGTCAATCTTGGGAACACCAGGAGGTCGGGGATATGGCTTCTCCAGGATACTTGGCACTTCCTCTGCATGTTACTGCAAGTGGAACCCAGGTGGCTCCAGTAGTAGTTGTGTGGCCACGAGGGAGCCGCTGGAGGGACTGGCTGCCTTGCTTTTGCTTGCAGGCTGGTGGAAATCCAGTGGCGATGCCTCGCGGGCTTCTGCCGGCGATCATGGATGGTGGTGACAGAGACACTAGGCCCCCGAGCCCATCTACTAGAGGAGACCATGGCCGATCGATCGCACCACGGCACCACCAAGACGTGCACGCTGGGGCATAAATTCATCCTTTTGAATAGCTAATGACTGCATATGGTAAGAAGAAGGAGAAGGAGAAGGAGAAGGAGAAGGAGAAGGAGAAGGAGAGGAAGAGGAAGAGGAAGAGGAAGCGGAGGAGGAGGAGGAAGATGAAGAAAGTGGGAAGTAAATTTTCTTCATATCTGCTTCCATAATCCATCCAGAGATACTCAATATATATCCAAGCACATAGACACACATGTATACATATACACACAGACACAACATATACACATGCATATTAATATGTGGGGGAAATTATCTTCTTTGGGCAGATTTAAATGTTTTCCTTTATGATAGTCTATGAGAGTCAGGAGAGTTTTGCTAAGACATAGAGAGACCCCGGACTTCAGTGTATCCTGTGTGTTAGAAATGTCCTTTGTTACTGTCTCATCATTTCATCTTTGTTGTCCATGCATGGGCTTTCACTATGCCCATGAGTTACTGTGGAGGCAAGGGCAGCTATGGTCATGGGCCCTCCACTGTCCTTGGCCTCACATTTTCTAATAAGATGTATACTTTGTGTACAGCAGCCATCTTGGGATTCACCTTCTCCACAATTTGACAGATTCCCCTTGCCTCTCTTCTGTGGTGAAGCTCCTGTTTCATGCAGCCCCATATATTCTTCCTTCTTGGTTTACTCCCTTCATTTTTAATATTTATTTATTTTAGAAGCTGGGTCCCACTCTGTCTCCCAGACTGGAGTACAATCATAGCTCAATCATAGCTCACTGCAGCCTAACTTCTGGGCTCAAGTGATCCTCCCACCTCAGCCTCCCAAGTAGATGGGTCCACAAATATAAGCCACCATATCTGGCTAATTTTTTGTATTTTTTTGTAGAGATGGGGTTTCACCAAGTTGCTGAGGCTGGTCTCAAACTCCTGAGCTCAAGTGATCCTCCTACCTCAGCCTTCCGAGTACTGGTGACTACAGACACAGGCCAGACCCTTCATTTGATGGAACACATTCTCCAGTAGTTTTCTGAAAAAGAGTATGCAGAAGGTAAATTCTCTGAGATCTTGGTTGTCTGAAAATGTCTTTATTCTACCTTCCTGCTTGACTGGTACAGTAACTAGATAAAGAATTTGAGATCGGGAATGTTTTTCCTTTAGAATTTTGAAGGCTTTACTCCATGATGTCTAGTTTCAAGTGCTGCTATTGAGAAATCTCAAGCTATTCTGATTCCTAGTATGTGACCAGTTTTTTGGTAGGATTTTCTCTTTGTATCCAATGAAATTTCAAAATGATATGCCTTTGTAAATTTTCACTCGTTCTGTCGGGCATCTAGAAGGCCCTTGCAGTCTAGAAACCTTGGATAAATTATCTTGAATTATTCTTTACTTCTTTCTTCTTCTTCTCTGTTATTTAGATGTTGGATCTCCTGACTGGGCTCCACTTTTATTCTATTTTCTCTTCTATTTTCCTTCTTCTGTTTTTTTTTTTTTTTTTTTTTTTTTTTTTGCTCTATTTTCTGGGGAATTTTCTCAAATTTATATTCCACATTTCCAGTGACTTTTTTCATTACTGTTATCATGTTTTCAATTTTTAAGAGCTCTTTTTTTGTTGTTATTTGAATTTTTTTCATAGCATTCTATGTGCAAGATCTTCTCTTGTCTCTCTGAGGATATTAATATACTTTTTAAAATATATAGTTTATTTTTCCTAAAAGGCTCTTTGTTCTAAGTTGTCTTTTTCTATTTGTTTGTTGTGATGTTCATTTTCCATGTTAGGGTCTTTCCTCAGATGTCTGGTAATCCTTGGTTGTCTGTTCATGATTTAAAGTGAGTAACTAATTTTCTTAGGTGTTGGAAATGTTCCATATCCTGGTAGGGATGTGAGTTACATGGGTGTACGCATTTGTCAAAACTGCTTAAACTGTATACTTACAATCTGTGCATTGCACTACTGTATAAATTATACCTTTAAAAACCCACCCAATTTAAAAAAAAAAACAAACAAAAACTAAAAACAAATGAGGAATGAAAACACTAGAAGCTCTGGGCAAGTAAGTGGGACTTACCAACCTAGACGTTGACCTTTGGCCCATCTGGGTGTACCATTTGTTGGTACAGAACCCAGCCCTCAGTGGGGTCTGAAATTCCCTTGTCCTAATACTCTCTTTCTCCTTCAAAAGGAATAAACATCCAGGCTATACTAGGATATAGGAGGACAGTTCCCCAGCAGTATAGAGTGGGGGAAGCAGCTTTAAGGGGTTCACTTCTTTTCAATCATCTTTCACACAATCCTCCTTATTTCGGCATGATGCCCCCTTCACCACAATTCCATTGTTACCTGGTATAAATAGTTGTTGAAACTTTTGAGACTTTTGCAATGTAAATTGATTTGTTTCTTTGCTTTCTTCACTGCCACTATCCAGCTTCTGAAATATTGTTGTTCTTGTCTCTTCTCTTGTTTACCCAGTTGCAGAGGGCTTACATCTTTTTACAAAAATAAATCTATTGTACCTTTTGTAGGGTTTCAAGAGGAAGAGAAATAAGACGTGTGTATCCAATTTACTATCTTAGAATTCAGGAAATCAGAAATGTGGTTTTAAGCTCTCCAGCTTCTGCAATACAGGAAGGTCCTCTGTAAGGAGTTTGAAATCAATGCTAAAAATGACCCACTAACACTAACATATTCTGCTCCTTTGGCCAGTTAACATCTCTATATATCCTTCTATCCATACTTTAATTTCTAAACAACAGTAGCAATCCAATCATGCTTTCACCTAACAAAATGCCATGATCCTTTGTGCAAATGAAAACATGCTCGGTATCTCTATTTTTGGTTATTATCTATAATTATGTGTGTATTGGGTTGTTTCTGCAACTGGTCATGAGGCCACAGTTTGTATTCGTAACTTCTTTCCTTTGTACCAGCAATTCTGTTATTTAGGGTTCATTTTGTCTGTTAATTCAATTAGTGGTTGGACTAGAAATTTTGAACTGCCAAGAAGAAAATTTCAAATAGGTCTTCCCTATCCTTCATTATTTTCAAATGCAGATCTCCAGCCTTCTGGCATTGCAGGATAGTCTTGATATTACTGAAAAGAGAAAAGCAAAAAAGGGTCATGTGTTGCACTTTTCTGTGAAGATGAGTGTCCCAGGTGAAAATTACAGCTAGACAGCTGAGCACTTTTAGAAAGTTAAGCAAATATGGATTTATTTACTGATATAAGGAAGAGGGACATGCCTTGGATTCAAGGCCAGCAAGTGGCAAGGTTGCTATTGTTTGTTATCCAAGAAGCCTGACTGATGTGGTTAGGCTTTGTGTCCCCACCTAAATCTCATCTTGAGTTATAATCTCCATAATCCCCACATGTCAAGGAAGAAACCAGGTGGAGGTAGTTGAATCATGGGGCCGTTTCCCTCGTGCTGTTCTCGTGACAGTGAGTGAGTTCTCAGGAGATCTGATGGTTTTATAAGGGGCTCTTCCCACTTCACTCGGCACTGCTTCCTGATGCCTTGTGAGGAAGGTGCCTTGCTTCCCCTTCGCCTTTCTCCATGGTTGTAAATTTCCTGAGGCCTCTCCAGTCACGCTGAACTGTGAGTCAATTAAACCTCTTTCCTTCATAAATTACCCAGTCTCGGGCAGTTCTTTATAGCAGTGTGAAAATGAACTAATACACTGACCTTGTGTTCAAGAAAGCCATCAACCTTGATCCAGATATGGTCAGCAGGGGTAATTGCAAGTAGAATTAAGGTGGTCCTCAACAAGCAGTTTTGTAAAGGTAACACATTTTTTTTCAGTGTCCTCCTTGCTCCCTCATTGGCCCCAATTTTTCCTTCTCTCCCCAGCCTGTGTGGCATTTGTACCTGTCTCTGCTGAAATACAAAGTGTTTATAATGTCAACTGATAAAAGACTGGTATAACCCCTTCAGGAGTTATTTGCATTTCAATAGAGGATTCATCGAAACTGAAAAGGTTTCAAAATTAAAGAGTAGAACTTTACTGATAAAATAACAGATGGTGAAATTAATCCGCCCCGCCTCCACCTGATTTTGAGCAGAAGGTTCCATTAGCCTACCATTCCATTGAATTACTCTATAATACAGATTATAATTAATGATGGGGCAGTATTATATTCACATCTCTTGACATTCAGCCCATGTTCAGACTCTATTGTCATAGAGTTGAAAGGTGAGCTTTATTAATTTATATTTTTATTATTAAGCCTAGAATATGTGCACAGTGGTCAGCTTGTATGTTTATGGTGCAGAGCTCTAGTCTGTCAACACAGGTTACGTCACCTGCCAAATTCATACCTGGTCACTAGGAAAACTGACTTGGGGAACTAATGGTAATTTTCCCGGGTCTGTTTCATCTGGCAATTTTAACTACTTTTTTTTTTTTTTAATTTTGTGGGTACGTAGTAGGTATATATATTTATTGGGTACATGAGATGTTTTGATACAGGTATGCAATGCATAATAATCACATCACGGAAGGTGGGGTATCCATCCCCTCAAGCATTTGTCCTTTGTGTTACAAACAATCCAATTATATTATTGTTATTTGAAAATGTACAATGAAATTATTATTGACCATAGTCACCTATAATGCTATTAAATACTAGGCCTTATTCATTCTAACTGTTTATACTCATTAATCATTCTCACCTCCACCTCACTCTTCCACTACCCTTCCCAGTCTCTGGTAACCATCCTTTTACTCTCTATATCCTGATTTTTAGACCCACACGTAAGTGAGAACATTCAATGTTTGTCTCTCTGTGCTTGGTTTATTTCACTTAACATAATGACCTTCAGTTCCATCCATGTTGTTGCAAATGACTGAATCTTGTTCTTTTTTATGACTGAACAGTAGAGGTTGCTTCCAAATCTTGGCAATTGAGAACAGAGCTGCAATAAACATGGAAATGCAGATATCTTTTTAATGTATTGATTTCCTTCCTTTTGGGTATATGCCCAGCAGTGGGATTGCTGGATCATATGGTGGCTCTATTTTTAGTTTTTTGAGGAGACTCAAAGCTGTTCTCTATAGTGGTTGTACTAATTTACGTTCCCATCAACAGTGTACAAGGATTCCCTTTTTGCCACATCCTTGCCAGCATTTGTTAAAACACTTCTTGGTGCCATTCTTGCTGTTGGGCCTGTGTGGCTACACATTAAAAATAATAATAATAATAAAGAAAAGAAAAACACTTCTAGGTGCCATTTTCACACTGGGAAAATTTTCAGAAAGATTGACTTGAGAAGCCAGCACATTTTAGGTATGAGGTAGAGTTAAACAAGAGGTATTTTCCATGAGAGAAAAGGGCAAATACTGAGTAATGCCCTAGACTCTAAGGCCCAGAACAAGAAGTGGTGAAGTGTAAAATGATTACTTTAGGTTGCTTTAGGGATAGGATAGGGGGAAGCCTTTAGTGCTCTTTGTAAAAACTAAAATGTATACCTCATCTCTGCCTTGGGCAGTCAAAGGATGCCTCGAGCTTTTAGATTCAGAATCTACTATTTTGGAGTTAGTGATCTTTTGACTTTGCCTTTGCACTGGTGATGAGAATAAGATTTATTAAATACAGTCATGCGTTGCATAATGATGAGAATACATTCTGTTGTTAGGCTATTTTGTCATTTGGGAACATCATAGAGTGTACTTATACAAACCTAGATGGTACAGCCTCCTACACACCTAGGTTATATGGTAGAGACTATTGCTTCTAGGCTACAAACCTATACAGCGTGCCTACTAAATACTGGTAGGCAACTGTAACACAATCATAAATATTTGTATATCTAAACATAGAAAAGGTACAGTAAGATTAAAAATGGCACACCAGTATAGGGCACTTACTGTAAATGGAGCTTGCAGGACTGGAAGTTGCTCTGGGTGAGTCAATGAGTGAGTGGTGAGTGAATGTGAAGGCCTGTGACACCACTGTACACTAGTGTTGACTTTATAAACACTGTACACTTAGGCCATATTAAATTTATTTTAAAAATTTATTTTTTCATGGTGGGCATGGTGGTTCACGTCTGTAATCCCAGTCTTTGGGAGGCTGACGTGGGTGAATCACTTGAGCCCAGGAGTTTGACACCAACCTGGGCAATATGGAGAAACCCCATCTCTATGAAAAATACAAAAAGCCAGACATGGTGGCACATACCTGTAGTCCCAGCTACTCAAGAGGCTGAGAGGTGGAGGTTGCAGTGAGCCATGATCATGCCAGTGTACTTCAGCTTGGATGAAAGAGTAAGACTCTGTCTCTCAAAAAAAAAATAATAATTTCTTTAATAACAAATTTTGGCTGGGCGTGGTGACTCACACCTGTAATCCTAGCACTTTAGAGGCCAAAGTGGGTGGATTGCTTGAGCCCAGGAGTTTGAGACCAGCCTGGGCAACATGGCGAAACCCTATCTCTTACTAAAAGTACAAAAACTGAGGTGGAGGATCACCTGAGCCTGGGGAGGCTGAGGCTGCAGTGAGTCATGATTGCACCACTGCACTCCAGCCTGGGCGGCAGAGGGACACCACATCTGAAAAATAAATTAATAATAATAAGTTTATCTTAACTTACTATAGCTTGTATTTTATAAACTTATGAAAAAAACTTGTTGGTTCTTTTGTTATAACACTTAGCTTAAAATGCAAACATATTGTACAGCTATATAAAAATATTTTCCCTTTATATTCTATATTTCTGTTTTCAAGGTTCTTATTTATTTATTTTCCTTTTTAAGCTTTTTTTGTTAAAAACTAAGATGCACACACATTAGCCTAGGCCTACACAAGGTCAGCATCATCAGTATTCCTGTCTTCCACAACTTCTTCCATTGGAAGGTCTGCAGGGACATCACCATCCACACGTAAGTAATGAGTTGTGCTATTAAGTCCTGATGTCTACAGTGTCACTAGGCAATAGGAGTTTTTCAGCTCTATTATAATCTTACAGGACCAATGTCATATATACTGTCATTGACCCAAACATAATTATGCAGTACATGACTGTAATTGACTACAAGGAGAAGTCTTCAGAGGAAAATAAGAAAACCATCTTATTTTATTATTATTATTACTTTTTTTTTTGAGATGGAATATTGCCCTTGTCACCCAGGCTGGAGTGCAATGGCGTGATCTCAGCTCACTGCAACCTCCATCTCCTGGGTTCAAGCAATTCTCCTGCTTCAGCCTCCCAAGTAGCTGGAATTACAGGTGCCCACCACCACACCTGGCTAATTTTTGTATTTTTAGTAGAGACAGGGTTTTACCATGTTGGCCAGGCTGGTCTTGAACTCCTGACCTTAGGTGATCCCCCTGTCTTGGCCTCCCAAAGTGCTGGGACTACAGACCTGAGCCACCGTGCCTGGTCAGAAAACCATTTTAGAGAATGAACTCTTTTCACAGAAACAAGTGACACACTAAATGAAATGATGCTTACCTGTTAATTATAACAGGCCTAGAAGGCCCTTCCCTTGAAATGTTTTATTAGCTTTAAACCCTGTTCTTCTAAGTGCTCACAATTATGTTACATAATTGTGTAACATAATCTCTATAACTGAGTTTATAATTCATACTGTCTTCATCCCCCAACCAGCAGTTCAAAAAGTGGAGTTTTACTAAGAGCTATTAACTGAAACCATGTAGTGCAGAGTCCAGATTGAAGAAAACCTTGGATCCTTGCTCAGGAAGACAGACGTGAGCTCTCTGAAAGAGGGTGGTGGTAGCAGTAAAAAAAGCTTGCAATAGGAAGGAAGCAAACTTAAGTAAAATATTAGGATAGTTGTCAAATAACAAACTAGAGGAAATTGTGGGGTGGGTCAGGAAAAAGGTTAACTGAAAAGACCTTCGAAGTGGATGTAAACAACCTGACTAGAGTAAATGAACTTGTGGGTCTGGGTTGCCATAAGCAAAAATCTGATGAGTATGAGAAAATGGAAAGAATAAGTATTTAAAAGACCTGGGGATAGCTACGCTTTTGATAGCTTTTGGTCATTTTGTAAGCTTTTAATCTTGCAGAGGAGGTTGACCCCAGGGAAACTAAATACAGACATCTGGAGCAGGTTTACCCTGAACCTTGCAGATAGAATGGAGACACATTAACGTTAGCCTGGCCTCATAATATGGTGGGAAACCTGTTTTACTATATGGCAATTCTGCCAGTAAGTACTCCTATTATCTTGGTCTAAAAGGGTTTTATACTTTAATTAAAAAACACATATTTGCCAGGCACGGTGGCTCATGCCTGTAATCCTAGCACTTTGGGAGGCCAAGGCAGGTGGATTCCTTGAGGTCAGGAGTTCGAGACCAGCCTGGCCAACATGGTGAAACCCCATCTCTACTAAAAATACAAAAAAATTTAGCTGGGCATGGTGGTATGTGCCTGTAATCCCAGCTACTCGGAGGCTGAGGCACAAGAATCACTTGAACCTGGGAGGCGGAGGTTGCAGTGAGCCGAGATTGTGCCACTGCACTCCAGCCTGGGTGACAGAGTGAGACCTTGTCTCAAAAAACAAAACATAAACCAAAAAAACACGTATTTGCTTTAGTTCAGGTTGAAAATACACCTGTTAGCACCTTTAAGTAGAGTTTTTATTTTAAAATATGAAGTCAAAACAAAACAAAATATGGTAATTTCTGTATCTATCCATAAACTCTTTGCTTATAGTCCATGAGCATGTAGATGTTTAGCTCCGTGCCAAGGAGGCCCACAGAGAAGAGACGGGGAAACCAGGGCACTTGCTTATTAAAATGTTTACTCAAGAAATAATTTTAGTAACTAAATAGACAGAAAAAGATTCCCTCTGTTTTTGTTCACTTTTCGGATCCAGAAGACTCTATTCATTTCTGTTACGGAAACAACTATTGATAATCCTGGAAATTAGCTCAATTATGCTAATTACATTTTTAAAAAGATTTAAAATGTGTGCTTTTCAACTTAGGATGCTTTATTTTGGCCCTGAAATGTTATACCAGCCTGCTTGTTCAGTTGTTCACAAATGTCCATCCTGCTTCCCTACCCGCTCCCATCCCCGCCTCCAAGCTAGACTGGAAGTTCTTTGGGTGTAAATTTTCATCCTTGTAACCCTGGAGATGCTCTGCCTCCTCTCTTCCCTATAAATCAACTATGAGTATATTTGGACAGTGCTTTAATGCTGCCGATCATAGAGGCATTGTCTTGGTATTAGAAATTGCTGGAAGGCAGCCGTAGTCCCAAATAGCAAAAATAAGCTGGCTTCTCAAATTGTTACTTAGGCATTATGCTAGTCACATTAGAATGCTTGAACAATTTGCCAAAAATTATAAGAAAAATGCAAAAGTAACCAAGTCTTCAGGGAAGCATGCCAAGGTGCAGATGAAAAGAAGGCCTTCTCCACTTACTGCCCCACCACCCCCACCCATAGCTCAGGACATCTGCTAATAGATGCCATAAACCTGGAAATTGTTACCCCCACGGGCTGTGTGTTTTGGAAAGCACTCTATTAACACCACTGTCTCTGGAACATCAAGGAAAAAGTGCATTTCAAAAATAGCCCATGAATAAATACAATCATGTACTCTTTTGACTACTTGAATGATTTTCAACTTGGACACAGAATCGATGGATGCCAGTAGAGAAAATTGCACTGTGTTCTGATCTGTAAATCAGATCAAGCACAAATCTAAAGAGCTTGAATGGCTTTCAGGTGCTCCAGCTGATGATCCTAGAGGAAGCCAGGACCATCTGAAAGCCCAAAGACAATCCTATCTGGTAAACAGAACCGGTATAATTAATTATAGCAGTAAATAGAGCTCAGAGCACCTGACTTGTAGAAGCTATGCTGAATGGTACTTCATCTCCAGGTTTGTCTGGCAAACCTGGCTGTGTGGCTGTTTCATTAGGACTGACAATAATTTTATTTCCTCCCTCTGTAACTGGAGTGATTATTTAAACTGCAATTAAAAAAATTTTTTTTAGAGACAGGGTCTCACTCTGTCACCCAGGCTGGAGTGCAGTGCCATAATCTCAGCTCACTGCAACCTCCGCCTCCCAAGCTCAAGCAATCCCCCCACCTCAGCCGCCCAAGTAGCTGGAACTAATTAGCATTTGGCTAATTTTCGTATTTTTTTTTTTTTTTTGTATAAACAGGGTTTTGCTATATTGCCCAGGCTGCTCTCGAACTCCTGAGCTCAAGAGATCTGCCTGCCCCAGCCTCCCAAAATGCTGGGATTAGAGGCATGAGCCATTGCGCCTGTCCTAAACTGCAATATTTGGAGAACTGGTGAACTCAGCAAGCCCTTTCAATATTTCCTGTTTAATTTTCCTTGACCGTGAAGTTCTTTGCTCCCCAGTACCACCACCTGGCTACCTGAGCAAGAGACTCAAAACTGCCCCAAGTCTGTCTCCCTTCAGCCTTGCTGTCCTCTGATGCATTACAAATGGTCTGTATATACTATTCCCATGTCATCCCCCAGCAGAAAACTATTGCTTAGTGCAGTGGTTTTCAAAGTGTGCTCTTTTGACCAGCAGCTTTGACATCACCTGGAAACTTCTCAGAAATGAAAATTCTTTGTTGTCACCTCAGACCTACTGAATCAGAAACTCTGATGATGGGCCCCAGTAATCAGTGGTTAAACCAAGCCCTCCCCTGTGGGTGATTCTGATTCATGCTGAGGTTGAGAACCTCTGGCCTACTGGATCCACTGGAATCTCTTTTTCTATCTTTCCAGGTTTTTTGTTCCCTCTGGTCTATCAACTCAGTTCTGCTTATAGTTAGTAAGCACCTATTATGTGTTGGGGATGTACATTTGCTCTCTGGCTAGGTTCGAACTTGTCAAACTTTTTATTGCACACTGATGTTTTTATTTACTGACAATATCAAGGAATAAGTTTTTCTACCTGAATGAAAATCTCCTATGACCAAGACATTCTTTGATGTGCCAACACGTTTAAAACTAGTAAAAATTTTTTCACGAAGTCTTTTTGTATTATCCTTTGCTAGATAACAAATTTACCCCCCAAAATTAGCAACCTAAAACCACATTTATTATCTTATAGTTTCCATAGAGCAGGAATTTAGTTGCAGCTTAACTGAGTCTCTTATAAGGCTTCAATCAAGGTGTCATTCGGTGCTGTTGACTCATCTGCTTCCAAAAACGCACGCATTAGTGGCAGGATTTGGTTCCTTGTGGGTTGTTGGCCTGAGGGCCTCAGTTCTCAATGGCTGTTGGCCAGAGGCCTCCTTCAGTTCCTTGCCATGTGGGGCTCTCGGTAGGCGGCACAAACGTGGCAGCATGCTTTCCCCAGAGTCAGCAAACAAGAGTGAGCAAGCAAGGGTGAGCTAGACAGAGCCAGTCTTTTTGTAATCTAATCTCAGAAGTAACATCCCATCATCTTTGCTGCATTCTTTTTGTTAGAACCAAGTCACTACGTCTACCTGGCTCAGTCTTAAAGTATTTGGACCTGCCCCTGAGGTCTGTGGCAAATATCTGCTGAGTTTCTAACAGAAAACATGATTTTGAATTATCTGTGGTCCACTCATCATCATTATTATTATTATTATTTTGTGTCAGAGTCTCATGCTGTCACCCAGGCTGGAGTGTAGTGGCATGATCTTGGCTCACTGCAACCTCCACCTCCCAGGTTTCAAGTGATTCTCCTGCCTCAGCCCCCCCGCCCCCCAATTAGCTGGGACTACAGGTACGTACCACCACACCCAGCTAATTTTTGTATTTTTAGTAGAGATGGGTTTCACCGTGTTGATCAGGCTGATCTCAAACTCCTGACCTCAAGTAATCTGCCCACTTCAGCCTCTCAAAGTGCTAGGATTACAGATGTGAGCCGCTGCGCCCAGCCCTACTCTTGATTTTTATTTTTATTTTTTTGACATAGGGTCTTGCTCTGTTGTTCAAGCCAGAGTGCAGTGACACACTCTTGGTTCAAATAATCTACCCACTTCAGCCTCTCAAAGTGCTGGGATTACAGAAGTGAGCCACTGTGCCTGGCCCCACTCCTTATTTTTATTTGTTTGAGACAGAGTCTTGCTCTGTTGTCCAAGCCAGAGTGCAGTGACACAATCTTGGCTAACTGCAGCCTCGACCTCCCTTATTTTTTAAAACACCCGAAGGGACTGTAACATGGCAGGTCTGTGAACCACCATTTGAGAAACCCCGATCTAGAGCTGTGGTTCTGGAAATGTCAGTGTTCATAAGAATTACCTGGAAACCTGTTAACAATGTATATCCCCAGCCTTCAACCCAAGAAAGTCTCATTCAGAAGGGCTGGGTGTTGAATTGATGGCCTCTTGAGCACCACTTCACATCTTTACCTCCTCCAGCCACTGCCACAAAGTCCAGTTCCACAGCTTCTACAATTCCGTGCAGGGTGACCTTGCAATGAGCCTGTGTACCTGTACCTCTTACTTTCTGCTCTGGGGTACCTCTAAACACCAATGTGAGGATGCCCACAAGAACCCTTAGCACTCAACCGACCATAAAACTTTACTTGGTGCACATTTGTGTATTCATTATAACCTTTTTTTTTTTTTTTTTTTTTTTTTTTTTTTTTTTTTGAGGCAGTGTCTTGCTCTGTTACCCAGGCTGGAGTGCAGTGGCATGATAATGGCTCACTGCAGCCTCAACCTCCTGGACTTAAGCAATCATCCCACCTCAGCCTCCTGAGTAGCTGGGACCACAAGTGCATGCCACAATGCCCAGATAATTTTTTAGGTTTTTTGGTTTGTTTGTTTGTAGAGACGGAGTCTTGCTATGTTGCCCAGGCCAGTCTCAATCTCCCAGACTCAATCTTCCCACCTCAGCCTCCTGAATAGCTGAGACTATATGCGCTTGCCACCCACCAATAATTAATATGCTCAGCTAATTATTTTAAGTTCTGTAGAGATGGGGTCTTGCCATGTTGCCCAGGTTGGTCTCGAACTTCTGGGCTCAAAGTGATCTTCCCACCTTGGCCTCCCAAAGTGCTGGGATTACAGACATGAGCCACTGTGCCTGGCCAATTTTTTATTTGGATAGTGAATTTTCATAAACATTTAAACCAGACTTTATATACATATTTAGATTGCTAGAGTTCACATGGTAAGAGATCTCCATACCTGTGGAACCCTCCAATAATCCCAGGGCCTTGTGTGTCCTTGTATGACTATCATGCCCCTTGGATTTTATTTTCTTTCTCTTCTCTTCCAACTTGATCTCTTTAGCTATTTATTTTATCATTTAGTGTTATTTATTTACAAGTATTCTTACATCTTATGTGGAATGAATAAAACAGAAAATTATTTAAAATAAATGGATGCTTCCATATTTATTCAAACCAAGCCCTGGGGTTGATATGACAGGTGGACTTTAGTAAATAATAAAAAGTGGAACTTAAGCAAACATAGCCATAGAGCTTAGAGAAGATAATTGGAGATCACTTGTGTGCCAAACACTACATGTAAGAAGTTTTATGCCAAAGGTTTCTTGTAGTAATAATAATTATCCCTGGTAAATATTTGTCTTGCAGATGTTCAGAATCATATTTCTTAGTGAAGTCTGGTCCATCTCTGTGGTAGATACTGGGTCATTAGCCAGTACTCATCCTCACTCCCCTCCTTACTGATATGATCTTGATTTTGTTTAGGGTAGCCATGTGTATTAGTCCATTCTCACATAGCAGTATAAAGATACTACCTGAGACTGGGTAATTTGTAAACAAAATAAGTTTAATTGACTTACAGTTCTGCATGGCTGGGGAGGCCTCAGGAAACTTACAGTCATGGCGGGAGGTGAAGGGGAAGCAAGGCACGTATTATGAGAGAGAGAGAGCACCAGTCATTTATGAAACAACCAGATCTTGTGAGAACTCCCTCATTCTCACTAGAACAGCATGGAAAAAACTGCTCCCATGATCCAGTCACCTCCCACCAGGTCCTTCCCTGGATATGCAGGGATTACAATTCAAGATGAGATTTGGGTGGGGACACAGAACCAAACCGTATCATCAAATACCCAACTGGAAAATATCAAGATGGTCCAGTTCTGGCTATTGAGTTGTACGTGGAAATTGTTGGGTGAGGCTTTTGGGAAAACTGTTTAAAAGGAGGCAAATTGGGTGGGCGTAGTGGCTCACACCTGTAATCCCAACCCTTTGGGAGGTCAAGGCAGAAGGATTGCTTTGAGCCCAGGAGTTCAAGTTCAAGACCAACCTGGGCAACATAGCAAGATCCTGTCTCTACAAAAAGTTAAAAAATTAGCCAGACGTGGTGACACATGCCTGTATACCCAACTACTTGGGCAGCTGAGGTGGAAGGATCGTTTGAACCCAAGGAGTTCAAGGCTGCGGTGAGCCAAGATCACACCACTGCACTCCAGCTTGGGTGATACGGTAAGACTCTGTCTTAGAAGAAAAAAAAAAGGAGGCAAGTTTTACCCCTTACTTTTTGCCTCTATCTACCTGAAATGTTCCCTCTGCCATCTTGCAACAATGAATCCACAAGTGTATGGTAAAGATGGTTGAGGGCGGCCTTCCCTGAGGCATTGTAGTGCCAGACTAGTCCAGGAGCAACTGAGTTTGGACTCCTTATTCATGAGAAAAATAAACGCCTTCTTATTTCAACCACTATTATTAGTATTTCTGCATTACATGCAGCCAAATGTATTTCCTGATATAACCACCGCAATTCTTTTTTTCCTCCCTCCATTCTTCTCCATGGATGCTGTGTGTGCCCTACTGGACCCTCAATCCTTTCATTTACGGTTTCCTACGGAGTCAGGCATGGTGGCTCACATTTGTAATCCCAGCAGTTTGGGGGACTGAGGCAGGAGGATCACTTGAGGCCAGGAGTTTGAGACCAGCCTGGGCAACATAGTAAGACCTTGTCTCTACTAAAAAAAAAAAAATTAGCTGGATGTGGTGGCATGTGCTAGTGGTCCCAACCATTTGGGGGCTGAGGTGGGAGGATCACTTGAAGCCAGGAAGTAGAGGCTGCAGTGAGCTGTGACTGCACCACTACACTCCAGCCTGGACAAAAGAGTAAGACCCTGTCTCAAAAAAAAATTTCCTTTCATATTTACTATGGTTATAAGTACTTCTATTTTTAAGAAGTACAAATTAATCTACAGGTATATTTGAGAGAGAAGTAGGCACTTAGTATTTGTCATTACACACTAATCTTCACAATAGTTCCATTTCACAGATGACAAGACTGAGTATCAGTGGGCTAAGTAGGTTCGCTTGAGGTTTCCCAGCTACTAAGTGTTAAGACTGGGCATATCTCATTGTAAAGTGTGTGCCCTTCTTAATGGAGCAAATTCTACTTTAATGATTATAATTTGTAAAGCACTTAATACATGTAAATTATATTGCCTACAACTGGCATTTAACTGACTTCATCAATCTCAGAAGCATAGTGATATTTATATCTAATAAAAAACACTCCTGCTACCTTAAAAATGAATCCGCATTTTTAACTGTAGACAGATGCTCCTGGTTAGACAGTTTTCAAAGTTAGAACATGAAACATTATAAGGCAAGACATTTGAAAATTTTCTTCCATTCCTGTTCGTGCATGAAATCTACAATTTCTTGACCACATAAGATTTGTACAGCCTGTACACTTGGGTAAGTTAGCTAGTGGTTTAGAAAAAAGAGAAGTGTGAATTCAGAAAAGCAGCTGCTCCTAAATGGAATGATATCACACAGTCTCAAAATAAAGCTTGGTTCAAGATTGCTTATTCTCCTGTGAATTGGTTGGTACATCCTAAAACTTCCTCTCTTTGCAATGATTATATTAAATCACCTCTCTATTTCTGTAAGATTAGGCTATCAGCGGTTTTAAACCTCTTTGTAGAAGTCATGCCACTTTTTCAAATGAAATCTTATGTGGAATATTAGTATGTAAATCAGGCAAGAAGAAAAAAATATCTGGCTATTGCAGTGGGAGCCTGGAGGCATGTCAACTTCACTCCAGCTTGAGAGGAGGCTGCGGAGGCCCCCCTGAAGAATTCCGACCTAAGACAATCCCTAAGGTCCTTTGCAAGTCTAAAATTCTATGAACCAATGGCTCTGTTGGGTATGTGTAGGTTATCTTATTGCCATGAAAACCAGTCATATTCAACAAGGGGAAAATAACAATAACTGCTTTTCTCTGGGAACATCTGGTCTGGAAATTAGAATATTTTAGTTTTAGTCCCTGCTCTGCCATTATTTTGGTCTGTTACCTTGGATGCCGTTTGCCCATCTATGAAATGAGGATAAAACATGCCCTACCTACTTTATTTTTAAACACATTTGCTTGTGAGGTTAAACATTTCCTTTGACAAAAATAAAATTAGAGTACAATTGTGAAGTATTGCCTTCAGGAAGGTGTACGACAAGAGGTGGTGATATTGACTTCTTATTCCAAAGTTGCTATTGTACAGTTACTACCTCTTCATAATTATAGCAAAATCAAAATATTGGGGCATAATTTCTGTTAGTGCCTAGTTATGGGAGCAGGTATTCATTTTCATTTGTGCATAGTTATAAAACTTTTCCAGAAGAAAGTGAGAGAATTCCTTTGTTTAAAAAAAAATTGGTTTTACAGAGTTGATCTATTTTATCTAAATAATAAATGATCCTTATTAAAACATGGAAACAGAAAAATAAATTCCACCATTCAGACCCACACAAAATGATGTTTGTTGAAGATCTGTCAAAATGTTCTATGTGCTTCTAAGATATAGTCAGAAAGATGAGGAGGTAAGTAGGTAAATATATGTAGAATGATAGAGACAGATTGGCAGACAAAAATGAGAATCTTTATATACTATTTCAAAATAAGGTATAATAACTGGTTACACTTGCATTTAAGAAAGTCAAAGAAAATTGAAGAGAAGCTGTAAGAATTACTGAACTTCAGAAAAATGCTTCACTATGGAAGTTCTAAGATATTTTTCCAAAAATATTATAAAAAACACTAGGAATCATTTAAAAAAACTTTTAAAATTCAATTTTCAACTCTATTTATTGACCCAATGTCATGCAAGATGAGAAAATCAGCATATTCACCATTGTACCGTACTCTCAATCTCATCACCTTTTATCTGTAATCATAATTCTGAGTTATTTAATCTTAGTTACATATTTACGTAAATTAAATTTTCTTTATGAATACTTATCTAATGGCTTCTGTAGTCCCTATTTCTATATTATTTTGATTTGACTTTTTCTGGCTGAGTTTCATCATTTAATTTTCCTCCCAAATTTGAGAAGGTCTGTCCCTTAAATATATATATAATATGTATATTTAGATCATATGTATGTATATATGATCTAAATGACAGCCACTGTCATAATTATTGTATTTAATTTGGCTGATTATAAGGAGCCTTCCAACACATACACACAGAGTTTAACAAGTTGGAAGTTTATTACTGTCTCACACAGCAGAAATCCAGAACTGGCCTGATGCTTCCACAAACTCATCACAGACCTACAGCCCTTTCAGTTCACTGCTCCACCATTTCTTACAGAATGGTCCTTGTCTTCGTAGTTCAGAAGGCTGCTTGAGTACCAGCCATCATGTCCATACTGCAGGCAGCAAGATGAAGGAAAAATAAAGGGGCCTACCCCTTTATTAAGGAAACATCTCTGAAGTGACATACAACATTTCTGCTTGTATGTCATTGGTTAAAAATTACCTGGCTATGGAATATGTGATCTTTTTGCTGATGGCAATTTTCTAGTTAAAATCTTGATTCTTTTTTAAGGAGTTTTCTTTTTCTTAAGGAGTTGAAGCTCCTTTGTATGCTTTCTCTATCATTTATACATATTCTTTGTTTCATTCTGTCTGTCTAGCCTTTCCCTCATGTCTTAATCTGTTTCCTATCACACTTTCCTCCAATTTTTGGTTGTTGCTAATGTAGCACTCATTTATGAGATGTTTTTATTTTCTCTTTAATTTATTCCTGTACCAATTTGCTTTTATCTTCTTCTGTTGTATTTTTAAAATTTCTGTAATATTCCTTAGGATCTGTTTTTAGAGCAATGATTTATATCTAATACATTTTGTTCTCCTGATCATTTATGTGTTTATTTCGTCAGTTACTTTTAAATAATGTAATAAACACTTGAAAATCCAAGATGAAAACTAGGTCCTTGACAGTAATCTGTATCTAACTATATGGCTCCCTCATTGCATCCCAGTGTCTCTCCGCATTAAAAAAAAAAAAAAAAACATTATCTTAAATCCTGTGTTCATCATTCTTTTGTTTTTTAAATACTGTGTTATTATATCAACATATATTCCTTAAAATTATATATATACACACATATATATCTTCTTAATGTTGGCTATTTCTAACTTTATAAAAAGGATACCATTCTATATGTAAAAAACTTTTTAATTTCTGTTGTATTGCAGATATCCATATTGCTGTATGGTAGTTCACCTGTTTTGGCTACTGTATACTATTTTATGGCATGATTATACCACAGTTTATTATCTACTTTCCTGTTCATGGGCAATGTGAATTATTTCCCATTATTGGTTATTGCTATTGTTTTTGTTTGTTTGTTTTTTGAGACAGTCTTGCTCTGTTGCCCAGGCTGGAGTGCAGTGGTGCAATCTCGGCTCACTGCAATCTCCACCTCCTGGGTTAAAGCGAATTCTCCTGCCTGAGCCTCCTTAGTAGCTGGGATTATAGGCGCACACCACCATGCACAGCTAACTTTTATATTTTGGGTAGAGACTGGTTTTCAACTCCTGGGCTCAAGCAATCCTCCTGCCTCAGCCTCCCAAAGTGCTGGGGTTACAGGTGTGAGCCACCACGCCTGGCCTGGTTATTGCTATTGTGAATAATGTTACAATAAACCTTCTTCCATACATATCTTGTTGTACAGGTCCAAGAATTTCCTTGGGGCTTATGCCTTGAAGTGGAATTGTTGAGGTATAGAGTATGTCCAAAACAGAACTCATTTTGTTACCCTCAAAACATGCCTTCTTTCTACTTCTCTGTTTCTGTAACACCCCAATCACCAATCCTTTGACTGCCAGCCTCCCTTGTTGCCTGTATCCAATTGATTGCCAAGCCTGAGAAGTTTTTGCTTTCCCATTATATCACCCATCTCTCCTATTGAAGCTTCATTAATTGTCTCCCCTATGCTTCCTATTCTTTCTAAACATCATTGTTAATAATTTCAATCGCACACTTTTCTTGTTCAACTTCTTTCTGTGGTTCCCTATTGACTATGAGTTTAAGTAAACTCCATAATCCAACATTCAAAGCTCTCAACAGAGAAGGTGAGAGTTGGAAGGGACCTTAGAGATCATCTTGTCAGATACACTTACCTACAAATGAGGAACCTGAGGTACAGATAGGGAAAAGGATTTTATTAAGGTCACGAGGTGATCTGTTTGAACAATTTTATGAGTTCTGCAAGCATTCCGGGAAGAAAGTGAAGAGATGCTTGTGATCTTCCATCTTGAATTAAGGACAGAGGAGTGGAACAGTTGTAGTTGGGACAATTAGCATGATTATATCACAGTGAGAAGAAATATTGAGACTATTGGACTGGTAGAAATTAACCATTAGAAAAATGGACTCTTGTTACCATGTTGAGTGTAACAATTGCTGCACTACGTTAAGACATAAGTGTTGTTTGGGACTGAAGGAGTAGAGCTGTGCTCTTGAAAACAGTCATTGTGCATGAGAGGCATGTTTTTAAAAGAAGAAAATAGAAAGAGGATGTGGAGGTGCCCTAGATGAGTGGTATGGGTTGTAGCTTTAAAATTGAAATGTGTCTCTCTCTCTTCCTCTCTCTCCCTAAGCCTTTTAACCCTTTTTTTTTTTTTTTTTTTTTTTTTTTTTTTTTTTTGAGACCGAGTCTTGCTCTGTTGCAAGACTGGAGTGCAGTGGCTTGATCTTAGCTCACTGCAACCTCTGCCTCCCAGGTTCAAGCGGTTCTCCTGCCTCAGCCTCCCGAGTAGCTGGGAATACACGTGTGCACCACCATGCCCAGCTAATTTTTGTAGTTTTGGTAGAGATGGGGTTTCACCATGTTGGCCAGGATGGTCTCAATCTCTTGACCTTGTGATCCACCTGCCTCTCAAAGTGCTGGGATTACAGGCGTGAACCACCATACCTGGTCAAACCCATTCTTTTCTCACCCGCAGGTCAGTTTTGTCAGTCTTGCTTGTGAAATAGTAATGAATAGTATTTACTGAATGCTTTCTGAGTGCTATACCTAGATTACCTCATTCAATCCTCACATCAGCTTTATACCTATCCTTGTTTTATAGATGAGCCACATTGGGCAAACAGAGAGTATAGGACATATGGCCAAAAAGGGGAATAGTGGGTCGTAAAATGTCACACTTCAGTCTGACACAATTTGGAGAATAGGAAACAAGACCCTGAGTATGCCTAAAATTTTTGCTGTTGTTATTTGAGGATAGACTATAGACACTGTAGATGCCTTGTAGAATAGGACAAGTCATGAGAACCTTGGGATGGAGTTCATGTTAGAAGGACTCAAAATTTATATTAGAGGAGTCTGTCTTTATTTTGTTTTTCTTTGCATTTGTTTCTCTTTTGACCTCCCTTAGGGTCCAATAAAGCGTGTCTGTTTTGTGAGAAGGTCGTCCAAGGGAAGGCATTTTGTGTTTGTTTACCTTGAGCCAGAGTGTTTAAGAGACACCAGTGTGCTCATGAAGGGAGAGGACATCTACAGATGAAAGGTGGAAGTCATGGAGATAGCCATCCTAGTATTACAAGAGCTTTCCTCTCTCCTGGAGTGTTCCCTTTCTGTGCAAAAACCTGGAATTCCACACAAGTTCCAACCAGAAAGAACAATGTTGGCTTTTCCAACTGGAATGGTTCATGATACAAAGCAAGTAGGGAAGGTTATAAGAAAAGATGAAAGCAAAAAATTTTCCCCTTTAATTAAAAAAATTTTTTTTGAGACAGGGTCTTGCTTTGTTGCCCAGGTTGGAGTGCCCTGGAGTAATCTTGGCTCACTGCAACTTCTGCCTCCCAGGTTCAAGCGATTCTCCTGCCTCAGCCTCCTGAGTAGCTGGGACTACAGGTGTGCACCACCATGCCCAGCTAATTTTTGTATTTTTTGTAGAGATGGGATTTTGCTATATTGTCCAGGCTGGTCTCGAACTTCTGGGCTCAAGCAATCCACCTGCCTCTGCCTCCCAAGGTGTTGGGATTACAGGCATGAGTCACTGCACCCGGGCTCCTCTTTTAGCTGTCAATCAGTTGAAATTAGTAAGTATTGTGAGTCCATGATGTGTAACACAATGGTAGATATGATCCTTGACCTCAGAGTTAAACATCAAAGTTGAAAAGGTAAATATGTACATGAGCAGAGTAGAAAACAAGTTAAAAATACACACAAAGCCTGTCATAAGACAACATGCCAAGTGATGGGAGCAGATAGCAAATACATGATGTAAATATAGCAGGGAGGAAGAGCTCACTGGCTCTGGAATCTTCCATTATGAGGGAGGAAGGACTTGAGCTAGATATATAAAGAATTGTAACTGTTGGGCAAGTGGAAAGGAAGGAAAAATGACAGAAGCAGAGATGGAGATCAGGAAACACGTAAGATATTTTGTAAAAGCAGTGATCAGATCTCTCTGGCTTGAACTATGAGTTCCTTTAGGAGACTAGTAGGAAATAAGCTCTAACGGTGAAGGGCTTTGAATGCCAGGGTAAGGAATCTGACTTTACCCTGAAGACCTGAGCACTCTTAAAGATTTTTTTTTTAAATAGCAATGAGGTTTAATTTATTTTTATTTTCTTAGAGACAGAATGTCACTAAGTTGTCCAGGCTGGAGTGCAGTGGCTATTCACAGGCATGACCATTGCACGCTACAGCCTCGAACTCCTGGGTTCAAGTGATTTTTCCTGCCTCAGCCTCCCAAGTAACTGAGACTACAGGCATGTGCTACCACACCTGACATGTAAAGATTTCTAAGGCAGGAAGTTAAATAACGAAAGTTACTTTTTGTTGTTGTTGTTGTTGAGATGGAGTATCGCTTTGTCACCCAGGCTGGAGTGCAGTGGCGTGATCTCGGCTCACTGCAACCTCCGCCGTCCAGGTTCCAGTGATTCTCCCAACTCAACCTCCCAAGTAGCTGGCATTACAGGCACCTGCCACCATGCCCAGCTAATTTTTTTTGTGTGTTTTTTTAGTAGAGACAGGGTTTCACCATGTTGGTTAGGGTGGTCTCAAACTCCTGACCTCAGGTGATCCACCTGCCTCGGCCTCCCAAAGTGCTGGGATTACAGGCATGTGCCACTGTACCCGGCTGAAAGTTACTTTTTAAGATGACTGGTCAGGAGGGAGGTGTGTTAAGGAATTATAGAAAAACCTCAACATTTCAATAGCAAATGAGTTTTGAGACTTTTAATGTGTCAAATGTTTAGAAAATTCTGGATTCTTTTTTCTTATGCTAACTGCTGACTTGTGTTGGGGACAAAGGAGAAAAAAGATCAGGTAGAATTTTATCTAAAGCAGAAGACAGCTACTTTGCTAGCATTTACCCACATTGCTGACATTTTAGGGACAACCATGGCAGAGGCCACTTCCCCAGAAAAAGTAAAACACAGTTTTCAATACACCGATTGAATAGAGGACCTTCAGAATTGGGGAAAAGTAAAGTCCTCAAAAGCCAGTATGCTGTTTGTTCCTCTTTTAAAATAAATTTCTGTTTCATTATTAAAAAGAGAAACTGGTTAAAAGCGTCTCATTGTAGTTATACGACCAGGACATTTCATATATAGAGAACTGGTTCTCTTTTCTTAGCTAGCAGTTTCTATAGGCCCAACATGCACCATGATTCCCTTTGGAAATTAAACACCTCAGATGGGGGCCTCAGCTGCTAAGGACACATGCTATTTGCTCTCAGGAATGGAAGTGTTGCCAAGATCACTAATGGTGATGGCTTGTCAATAATCCTGGGAATGCTCCCTTACCAAACAGATCTAAAGGGGCCAAATACCTACTCTAGGCCATCAAAGTCCAGTGGAGGATTGATGTAGAACAAACTTCTGCTTGCTAAGTTGAAAGCAAGGAGACCCCACTGGGCAAGGTTTGGGATCAGGATAGAGTTTTCTGGAATAAGGGACATAGAGAGGACTTCAGGACCATACTCAGGTCTACAGCACCTAGTCAAGTGCTTTCTTCACTACACCAAGCTGCATATGTACCTACTATTAGGTTTAGAACCTTCTGCCACTCCCTTGCTCCCTCTTTGGCCACCTATAATTATTTAGTTGAGTGGGAAGTTTTGAGCATAGTTCAATTCCAATCATATGCTGCCTTGGTAATGTGTGATATGAGGTAATAGGAGCCTAGTTATTAGAACTAAAGTACTAGGAATGGTAGACTGGGTTTGAAAACAGGATAAAATTCTATCTGGAACTACAGCAGCAAATCTCAAAAATGTTTCTCAAATTTTTTCTCCCTAAGGTTATTAAACTTTAGTAAGCTTCAGATTCTGAGGCAGACTTTGCCTCAGAATCAGATTTATATATCACAGGACTCTGATTGCTTAACCTGACATATCCTTGATCTGTCCTAACCTCTGACAGTTGTTATCCATTAACCTACCTGCCCTCTTTTTCTGACATCTGATAACAGAGCCTGTACTTGTGTTGGCCTGATACTGTCCAAATATTTGTACCATTGGTGTTCATCACTCTGAATTAAATTTGCAACAATATGGTGATCCACTTTTTATGTGGTTTCAGGTTAGCTGTTTTCACAGACAAGTCACTCTAGGCAGGAACTGCTATCTAATTTAATATACAAATTTGATATAGCAACCAGCTTATGAGGCCCCATAGGGTGTGGATCCCTTTGGTTAACAGTGTTGACCTGGGAAGCTGGGATCTAGAAGCCAGAACAAATCAATGGGGGGAAGGCTCACTGGAGAAGTGATAAAGCTACAGCTGCTAGCTGTGAATCCAGTCCTTCAAAGATATCCTAAAAATATGGCCACAGAGTGCTGGTTATTGGAGGTACATGCGTGTACCTCATGATTGGTGGGAATAGGAGGCCTTCAGAAATTTAGGCAGGATGGTAGGCAGTTCAGGGAAGTCTGAGACTGCGTAGCAAGGGCCCAGCCACGTGATTCAGTTCAGGTCTGGGTATTGGTGATGGCAATGGTGCTTGGAAAGAGAAGGAAGAACCAGGGGTCTGGAATTTTCCCCAACCAGTGGCTTGCTTATTGACTCTCCTTTAAAGCGTTCTTCAATTCTGTTGCCTCTGGGGACATCACTAGTTTACCTCCTCCAAACCTGCTCCTCTATCTTCTCTGTACTTTGCTATCAACACAAACCATAGGGCTTGATTTTACATTTAACTCACTCCTTGGAACTGACCATTGAGTTATTTTTCCTTCCCAGGATGTCCATCTCAAAGGTAAGGAAGGAACTGTTGGCCAGCCTTGTGCATGCTTAGGTCCATCCTGCTTCCAGATACCTTGACCCTGGGACCCCTACATACTTGAAAGAAGAGGTTGGATGTGATGGAACTAAGTAGTTTACTGAGACAAAAATGAGGTAATAGGGATAGGAGCCTAGTTATTGGAACTAAGGTACTAGGAATGGTAGACTCGGTTTGAAAACAGGATAAAATTCTATCTGTTGGAACTAGGGCAGCAAATCTCAAAAATGTTTCTCAAATTTTTTCTCCCTAAGGTTCCTAAACTTTAGTAAGCTTCAGAACCAGTGCTTATACAAATTCTGCCTCAGTAGGTCTGGGGTAGGAATTGCAGTCTCGAAATCTTACATTTTTCTTGTATACCTTTCCAGAAATATTTTATGCATACTAAGCAAAAACTGCATTTCTCTTTTCATTCACATGGTAACATACCTTACACACCATTCTCAGTCTTAATTTTTCCCTCTACTTAACAATGTTTCTTTGAGATAAAGCCATACCAGTATATAAATTTTCCTCCTTTTGTCGATAACACATAGTATACTACTGTAGGAGGATACATAATTCATTTGACAGTCCACTGCTGATGAGCATGAAGGTTCTTTCTAATCTCTTCCAATCCAACTATAAACAATGTGACAATGAGTAACCATGTATATATGTAATTTCACAAACTAGTGATTATATCTGGATAAATTATTAGAAGTGGAATTGCTGGGCTAACTGACAAGTGATTCTGTAACTTTGATAGATATTGCCAAATTGCCCTTCACAGAAGTTACATCAATTTACACTCCTACAAACATGAGTGCCACTTTCCCACAAGCTTAAGCCAACACAGCCAACAAAGTGCGTTATCAAACTTTTTATTTTGCCAATATGATCAAAAATAGTATTTCATTGCTGTTTAAATGTACATTTCTTTTGTTATGAGAAAGGAGAATGAACGTTCTTTGATATGTTTAAGAGTAATTAATATTTTCTTTTTGTGAAATCTGTTCCATTTTCTTTTACCATTATTTTACTGAATCTTTCTTTTTTGAGATGAGTTTTGCTTTTGTTGCCCAGGCTGGAGTGCAGTGGCACAATGTTGGCTCTCTGCAACCTCCACCTCCTGGGTTCAATCTATTCTCCTGCCTCAGCCTCCCGAGTAGCTGGGATTACAGGTGCGTGCCACCATACCCAACTAATTTTGTATTTTTAGTAGAGACGGGGTTTTACCATGTTGGTCAGGCTGGTCTCAAACTCCCGACCTCAGGTGATCTGCCCGCCTCAGCCTCCCAAAGTGCTGGGATTACAGGCGTGAGCCACTGCACCCAGTCATATTTTACTGAATCTCTTGAGAGCTTGTTTGAAAGTTCTAGCAGGGGGTACGGCTGCTTGTACACCCTTGACCGAAGACTGTTCCTTCTCTATAGGGGATGGTCGTTCTTTTTGACTGAGTGTACAGCTTTGGGAGAGATGCACATGGAGTGGTGAGGGAGGAAGGGGACACCCGCCTAGCCAGCCAAATCAGCTGAATCAACCCTGGAAATCAATGGGGTGACAGATGTCACAGCCAGGTCACCCTCACATCTATTTTACTGAATCTTTTTATCTTTATTTTATTGGCTTGTAGGAGCTCTTTATATATTAGGAAAATTAAGCCTTTGGCTGTGATATGAGAGATTTTTCCTAGCTTGCCATTTATGTTTTCACTTACCTTTTGATGACTTCTGCAGGGCAGCTTTTTATAAAATGTTTATTATTGAATTCATTAATATTTTATTGAATGACTTCTGGGTTTTATGTAATACTTAGAAAGGCCTTCCCCACTCTGAGATCACAAAAAAGTTATCCCACAGATTCTTCTAATGCCTTTACAGATTAAAAAAAATATTTAAAACTTCAATCCATACAGAATTTGTTTCCAAATTTTTTTTTTTTTTTGCAGATGGCTACCCAGTTTTCCCAACAGCAATTATTGAATAATCTATTTCACCACATTATTTTGCCCATGATTTGAATTGCCCCTTATATCATATTCTAGATTTCTATGGGGATTGAGGTTTAATTCTGAACTTTCTCTCTGTGACTACTTTGTCTATCTTTTCATGTACCAATACCACGCTTTTTTTTGTTTGTTTTTTGAGATGGAGTCTCACTCTGTCGCCCAGGCTGGAGTGCAGTGGTGCGATCTCTGCTCATTGCAAGCTCTACCTTCCAGGTTCATGCCATTCTCCTGCCTCAGCCTCCTGAGTAGCTGCGGCTACAGGTGCCCGTCACCACGCCCGGCTAATTTTTTGTATTTTTAGTAGAGACAGGGTTTCACCATGTTAGCCAGGATGGTCTCGATCTCCTGACCTCGTGATCCGCCCACCTGAGCCTCCCAAAGTGCTGGGATTACAGGCGTGAGTCACCGTGCCCGGCCTGTTTTAATTACAGTAGCTTTAAAAGGCAGTTCTGATGCAGGTGATCCATGGAGCATACTTTGAGAAACGCTGTTGTAGGGACTAGTACAGTATCAGTCCTGTGCAGAATAGAATTATTATAGTGAATAACATTTGGAAAACGTGAAGATTTCATGATTCAAATAGATCCATCTGTTTCACAAATCTGAGGCAACTCCTACATCTTGACAGCAGCAAGACATATGTAAGGATAATGGATTATATCCTCCTTGGCCCTACTTTCCAAGTCAATTATATTGACTATTATACAGACCAGAATCTACAGTTGAGTATTTGGCTGTGGTAGTGGCTATAAAGCACCTCTGGCATGACTAACCAAATTCTGACAATTTCAGAGAGAATATAGAGAAGATGACAGATGCTTCCTTTTGTAAATCTTCATGTTTTTCTATTAACAAGTATAAATCTATTCAGACATTTTTGGGAGCAATTTTCATCAGTTGTTAGCTTTATTTGTATAACTCTTCAGTTAATATAAGAAGCACATGTATGTGATAGAAATTATGTATTAAGTCCACATGCACAGATTAATAGGTTCATGGACCCTTTGAAATAGTAAACAACTGAAATAGATTTTTAAAAATACCCATATACTTCTACTGAAACAGATTGTACACATAATCAATTTACTTGTTTATTCAACATGTTTTAATTGAACTCCTATTATGCTTCCAAGAACTCTGATAAGTGCTGGGAATGCATTAGGTAGCAATACCAGGAAGAAATGATTAATGCACATGAAAGTACTTGTATTAGTTTACTAAGATAGCCGTAACAAACCACCACAAACTAATTGGCTTTAAAAAATAGAAATGTATTCTCTTATAGTTCTGGAAACTAGAAGTCCAAAATCAAGTTGTCAGAAGGGCCATGCTCCCTCTGAAGGATCCAGAGGAGAAGCCTTCTTTGCCTCTGTCTAGTTTCTAGTAGTTGTCTGCAATCTTTCACTTCCCTCGCTTATAGCTGCATTGTCCTAGTCTCTGCCTCCATCTTCGTATGGCTGTTTCTCTTCCCAGCCTTCTTTCAAGGATGCCAGTCATTGGACCGAGGGCACACACTAATCTAGTATCACCTCATCCTAAATTAATTACATCTGCAAAGACCTTGTCTCCAAATAATGTCAAGTTTACAGTTATTGGGGGTTAGGACTTCAGCATATCCTTTTGGGGGATATGATGCAATCTACAACAGCACTTATCAAAATATGAGGCTGAAAAAATGTGTTAATCAGAACACACTTAGCTGTGTTCTTAGCAAGTTCGTTTTAAAATGTAATTTTAAGAGTTGGCTAATTAAATAAGTATTTAATTGAGTCAAATGGGAATGGAGACAATTGGAATAAGAGGTGGTAGAGTCATCAAATTTATTGGACCCACCACTGACCCAGATTATAGTAGCACTGTGCACAGAAACTGCATTACATGAGTTGGTGGCTTGGATTGTCAGGAGTAGTAGAAAAGCTTAGGGCACCCAGGAGAGAAAGACACCTCTGGAAGGGGATCTCAAACCGTCTGGAAAATTATGACTGAGACAGTGAAAGAGATCTAACTTAACCGACTCCATCTTGTTTCTAACCTCCAAGCTGTCCTTGTTCATTCATGGGCGTAAGCTGAACTAACTTTGGGAGATACTTAGTTTATAGTTTATAGTTTAAAACAAAGGTGGTAACACCCTTTCCTAAAGCAAACCTCCTTCTTGCGTGGAGACTAGATTGCCTCTGTAGGACTAACATTAGCCACAAGATTAGAAATTATGGTTTAGGAGTCAAACCTGGAGGCTACAAGATTTTGACCCTCCCTAAACTGCTCCAAAGTCATTGCTTGAGATATTTTGCAGACCCTGCACTTGAGGATCAGCTGGCTCCACCCAGATCAATTAACTGGCTCATTTGATCTTGTTGCCCCCACCCAGGAACTGACTCAGTGCAAGAAAACAGTTTTAACTCCCTGTGATTTCATTCCTGACCAAACAGCACTCCCGGCTCATTGGCTTCCCCCAATCCACCAAGTTGTCCTTAAAAGCTCTGCTTCCTGAATGCTCAGGGAGACTGATTTGAGTAATAATAAAACTCTGGTCTCCGGCACAGCTGGCTCTGCATGAATTACTCTTTCTCTATTGCAGTTCCCCTGTCTTGAGAAATCAGCTCTATCTAGGCAACGGGCGAGGTGAACCATTGGGCGGTTACAGATCTGGGATAGTGGCAACAGGAAACTTCATGTTTCAAGGAGGGCCTGTTGTGATTAAGGCATACTACCACTTTTCTATGGAGAAGACATGAACCCGGTCTGCTTTTTCCCTTGGAAGAGGTAGTAGAAACTAAAATATACCTCCCTCTACTGTCCTGTTCCACTGTGACTGCAGAAAAACAAACTACTCAGCTTTTCTCCCTTCTCTGCCCTTGGGAAACTTGGCCTTAGCCAACCTTCCCTAATGAGAGATCTGTTTTAGGCCAGGAACATGATTCTCAAAACATATTTCTATGTCTTTGGTTTCTTACCAGGCCATCCCTTTTCCAGAGCCAATATTTTCATAGAATTGGCAAAATAACTGTGGTTAGGATTCCATTTTATTGTATCTATTAACATTATTTTAAAAGTATAGTAACAGATTTAGAATCAGGAGCTCCAGGAGGAGCCCATATTTCCCTACTGTGACATGAAAAGCTGTAACAGAAGTTTTATCTGGCAGTAGATTTAAATTTTTATTATTGTTTTTTTGTGCTACATGGAAAGCTGGTCTGCAGCTAACCAGTGAAGTTGATTTAGTTTGCTTTCACCTGCACACAGCTGGTTTCTTTCCCCACTGCTCCTAAGCGACTTAATATTCCATCTGTCTTCCCCCTCCAGCCCATGAAAACCCACTCTCAGAAAAGCATTTGATAATCTCATTTACACAGTTGTGTTAATGGTTGACAAATGGTAAAAGGTAGTTAGTGGGATGCAGCTGGAAGTAAACTTGGGTAGGAACCGAAGGCCTGGCTCATTTGGATCCTACAAGAAGAGACAGCCCCCAGCTGTGCTGGTGAAGTTAGGATGGTTTGACCTACGGTTTTTTGTCTTTACCATGATGCAAAAGTGATATACATTCATGAGGCTCTTCGACTTATAATGGGGCCACATTTGTATAAACTCATCATAAGTTGAAAATATCGTAAGTTGATAATGCACTTTATCAGGTTCTCTCTTATTCCTAGGAACACATCCTTTCAAGGATTAAGTTAGGCCCTTTGCAAGGTGCTACTCCCCCTCTTCCAGTAGCCTTTACCGTGGTCACTTTAATGCTATCATAAATATTTTTTCAAGATTATCTGATCATCTTTCACTAAATTGGAGTCCTCCAAGAAAGAGAACTATGTATTTCATCATTGGTTTATTTGTTCATTTATTTGTGTATCACTATAAGATTAATAATAATAGTCAACATTGAATTCTTCCTATATGGCAAGAAAGATGCTAAGATTTTCCCATATTATCTAATTTAATTATCCCAACACCCTTGTAATATAGATACTATTTCTATCTCATTTTTCAAATGAGGAGACTAAGGTACATATATTACTATCCAGTCACATGGCCAGGAAATGGGAGAGTCGTTTTTCTATGGTTTGCCCACGTATATGCTAAGTGATCACTGAGTGGTATAAAAAATATGCAAATGATAGTTTTACACCTTCAGGAACTTAACACTTAGCTGGGAACATAAGACCTAAAGCAATTAAGGAGACTGATGGGGCAGCATGAGGTTAAATATTAAGATAAATATAATTGGGCAAAGGAAATCAGCGTAGGCTGCACCAGTAAAAGAACTAGGACCGAAGAACAAAATGGGTTTGCAAAGGTGTAGTATTCAGAACTCTGAGTGATGGGGATGGGGAGGGAGCTAGACCTGTCACATGTGGACTCAGCAGATAGAGAAGGGAGACCGTGCCTGCACAGCCAGAACATAGTGGCAGGACACAAGGCCTAGTCAGATTTGGGCAGGCCTTGAGTATTCGGGAGAAAAGGTTAGACTCTTCTATCAAACAGTCCATGAGAAACTGAACATTTTTAAGTGAGTGTGACTTAATCTAAACTGTGCCTTTAGAGAATTAAGAATTGTGAAGGAAAGGAGGTAGGGATTTAGAAAAGTAGTCAGGACATTCCTTGAGCAGTCTAGGAATGAAGTAAGATTCTGAACTAAGCAGATGACAGTATACAGTTCTTTCTGAGCTAGGAAGAAATGAGGATGAGATATTCCAAAGGAAAAGCTGATAGAACTTTGGGATTGACTAGGTTATAAGTGATAAGGAAAAAGATGGGATTTAAAAATGACTCCTAGGATCTGAACAGATGAGACAAGGAAAATGGTGGCAAAAAAACTGAAAAGTTAGGGGAGGAAGATGCATATAGTGTTAGACATTTTAAACTTAACTGTTGAAGATATCTGGTTGAAATGTCCCAATGGAGCAGGAAATTTGTGATGATAGCTAGGAAGAGGGATTCGGATTGGAAAAGCAAAGTTGCCTGTCACCTGTGGAATAAACATGCCAGTGCCAGAACATGGGTGAACAGAGACTGCTGCTTAGTGTTGAGACGGCTCCCCATAGATAAGTTACATCTCTGCACATCTCACAAGTGAGCTGACTGCCCTTCATTCAAGACTACCTTTTCAAGGATGCTTGTGAAACAGCCTCAGAAGATGGAGATAGTACCCCCATCTAGAGAAAAAGCCAGCCATGCTTACTGCCTAATATAATAAAGAGAGTGTCTCCTTCCAGAGCAAAGAGCAGGCATATTTACTGCCCATTATAAAAGATTTAGCTTCCCTAAGCTCAGAGCTCCTCTACTGTAACACAATCTGTAGCCTCTGCAGGCATTTGAGCTCACTGGCATTGTCCCCATGGGACTAGGGAGGAAGAGCAATGGATGCAAATAAGCTAACGTTCACGCTACTTGCCGTGCCGAGAGTCTCTGACCCGGGAATCTCATGTTGTTTGCCAGCATGAAGGAAACTATGTCAGAATAATTTGTTAGCTCATATGGTAAAACTTTAGACCCCACTACAGTTCTTAATGGCTAGGTGAAGAGCTAGGATAAAAGGTACAACTAGACAGGGTTTGGGGTCTCAGATGACTCTTGTCAAGGGTGGACAATAATGAGAATAGAAAAATGTAGGCACATAGATTGGAGCATTGTACCAAAGAGCTCAATCATGAGGCCTACCCAGTCCCCTCCAAAGAGAAACTACCCCATCTACAGTTCTCCTGCTGAACGAAGACGTCTGAAAGTGATATTCTCCACCATATAATCGGTCAATCTGATTGGCCCATATAATCCTTTTGGTCAACACTTTTCCCACTGGGCTGCCCCATAGGTATGGTCTAGCCCATGAATTGGCTGTCTTTGGAATAAGTACCTCCCTCTTATCTAAACACCATGGCCAGAGGGTCACAAAGCATCTTGGACCCTTAGCCTCAGAAGGAGACTTGGAAGAAGTGGGGACTAAGCAAGGACAGACCAGGGGGTATCTGGCCCAGCTGTAGGAGGATACCCAGGCAGGATATGCAGCACCAGGAGCATGATAAACTCAAGCTTGATCCTGTGTGAATAGCAGGGGACAATCAATCCTGTGAATGGAGGCCTTAAAGCAGGAACTGCAGGAGATATGCAAAACGAGGTAGGCTGGGGCACTGCTGTCCTAAGAAGACAAGAACAGTTAGACTCTGACCAGGTTGGTATTGTGTTGTATTATTATAAACAGAGAGGAGTGAATTCAGTTCCAGTCAGTTCATCCAACACTTATTAAGTCCCTACTATCTGCTAGGGACTGTGTGAGTTACTAGGGGAAAAGACAATATGAGGCATGGATCCTAATCTCAAGAATCTAAAGAGGGGGTGGAAAAACAAACACATAAAGAAATATGATAAAGTATAATACAGGTAATAATAAAGGCATGCATAAGACACAGAGATGAGGAAGTCATTGAGTTTTGGGGGGGGGGACAGAGGGAAGTAGCCAGAGAAAGATGGCTGAGGAGAAGACTCCTGTACAGCATCTTGGAAGATGAACAAGATGAATGGAGGTTTTCTCAGGAGAATGGAGAACATGGAGGGCATGGCTCAGCCCAAGATTTGGGGGAAAGAGGGAGAGTATAGCAGGAATTAAGCAGTTGACAGAGCCCTGGCCAAGCAGTCCGGTATTCAGGACCAGACCCCAAGATGAGCAGATGACTGATTTATTAAAGAGGAAACTATGGCAGAACCCAGGCATATGACAGAGCAGAGAAGAATGAAGAATCATCAGGCCTAAGTGGGCATGAAGGTGCCATGGTTTAGCATTGGTGCATGGGGTGACAAGCCTCTGGTGTGCAGCCCATTCAAGATCTTCACAGGCAGGGTGCGGTGGCTCACACCTGTAATCCCAGCACTTTGGGAGGCCGAGGTGGGTGGATCACCTGAGGTCGGGAGTTCGAGATCAACCTGGCCAACATAGCGAAACTCCATCTCTACTAAAAATACAAAAATTAGCTGGGTGTGATGGCACACACCTGTAATCCCAGCTACTCAGGAGCCTGAGGCAGGAGAATTACTTAAACCCAGGAGGCGGAGGTTGCAGTGAGCCGAGATGGTACCACTGTACTCCAGCCTGGGTGACCGAGCAAGACTCTGTCTCAATAAATAAATAATAAACATAGACCTTCCCAGGTGGAGAACCTGATTTTGAAAGCATTTACCACCTGCTCAATATGGACTTTGAGGCAGAAGGACCAGACCTCCTGGGGCAACTATCCCTGAGATACTTTTGCTAAATGAGGCTTCGTCTACTCCTTCATGAACTCTGCCATTTTCAGACTCTTGGCTGTCTTCTGGATTATTAAAATAGCTTTCTAATTGGCTTTTCTGCCACCTAACACAAACTTCTCTGATCCATCTTCCAGACAGCCCTGGGGGTGCTTTTTCTAAAAAGCAAATCTGATGATGTCACTTTCCTGTCTGAGATCCTTCAGCAGCTCCTGTTGTCTGCCAGGATGCCCCTGCTCTTTAGCAAGGCCCCTTACAGTGTGGCCCTGCCAAGGCAGATATTTTAGATAATGAAGCTGAAATATCTGGGCTCTTCAAACTCGGGGCCTGGAAGGAACCCTAGTGATGTGTTTATATGGGCATTTTGTATTTAGTTTTGTAAAGAGGGTCCCCAAGTTGTCAAAGCTTCTCTCCAGTCTCATCTTATGATAATGTGCTCTCTCGCACACTCCCACCAGCCAAAGGTTCTCTGGAAAGTTGCCCATGACACTGTGTTGTTCAGCACCCAGGCATTTCTCCTGGGAGAAAGGCTTTCCTCATCCTCCCATGTCCCCCAAAAGCTTCCAGCCTCCTCCTCCATGCTACCCTGTACTGTGGGTATACTGCCCAATTCCTGCCTACATCACAGATCTCTGTTTATGTGTCTGCCCCACTGAGCTGACACCTCCCCTCAACCAGGTATTCAGCACAAACGCAGTGCCTGGGGTAAAGAGAAGGAGTCAAAAAATATTTTTTTGTTAAACTACTCTGGAATGAAATGCCACTGCAGCCTCTTATCATTCATAGCATGTCTACAGTAAATGGTGACTAACCTGTGTCATGGAATAAGTAAGGCATTTAAAATATCTTATCTTAGAGAACATGATAATGAGAAGGTGGTGTTAGGTTGAATGGCATGAAATTGCCAATATTTAACCACCATTGGTGTATTAAAAACAGCAATTTTATTTAGTTCTACCTAATAGATTTAAACCAGGTCAGTCTGACTCCAAGGTCAGTATTGCTCCCTGTAGGGAGGAAGAGCTAATCCTGACTAGCTGAAGTAAAGTGATGGCAAGAGCCTGGGAGAGTGAAGGCTGGGTGGGGAGCAGGGCACACCTGCAGGGTGATGCATCAGGTCACTTAGCTGAGGGTGCAGATGTGCTGAGAGCCACAGTTGGAGCTTCAAGCAGGTAAACCCTGAAAGTTCACTGTTCATTGTGTGGGGAGAGCATGTGATAACTCTTTTATTTCTATTTTTTCTATAGGTCATATTTTAACAAACATAGTCAAACTTATCAAAACATTTGTTTTTTTTTTGTTTGTTTTTCTCCTCTTCAGTTAAAAATAATCCAGGCCAGGCACGGTGGCTCATGCCTGTAATCCCAGCACTTTGGGAGGCTGAGGCAGGTGGATCACCTGAGGTCAGGAGTTCGAGACCAGCCTGACCAACATGGCAAAACCCTGTCTCTACTAAAAATATAAGAATTAGCCGGGCATGGTGGCAGGCGTCTGTAATCCCCGCTACTCAGGACGCTGAGGCAGGAGAATCCCTTGAACCCGGGAGGCAGAGTTTGCAGTGAGCAGAGATTGTGCCACTGCATTCCAGCCTGGGTGACAGGGTGAGACTCTGTCTCAAAAAAACAAAAAACCCAAAGGGAAGGATTCTACTTTTTTTCTTTTTTTTTTTCAGAAGGACGAGGGGAAGAAAAGAAAAGAAAACAGAATCTATAAGCATAGTTTCCTCTATTAAGATTTTTAATAACTCCTTGCTGGTCTCATGAATAGGAGAACTTCCTATAGTTATTTTACAAGATCATATTTTAAGTAACAGCAGCTTTTACATGACACTTCTTGCATAATGATTTTTTAAAAGAGCAAATTGTTTTTATGTTTTGGGATAGCACTTAATTGCCAGGAACATAAGTTAAAAAAAAAAAAAAAATGAAGGCAGAATTACTACTGAAGCCTGAAAGAAAATAGAAAGCTTCCAGTCCCATTACTGCAGTCCAAGGCAAAGTCATAATTAACATAATTTATAAAAAAGTTATTATCAAAGAAGGTTTGTCAACAAGCCCCAGCAACCCAAATCATTGATCTAATGTAGCAAATAACCACTTTAACATAACCACTCCTATTTACATGCAGAAGAAAAAATTGATACATTCACATGGGCCATACCACAGAACCTTCATCAGCTCTGCAAAGGCATTTTGCACATTGCCTGAGGAAGGATTTTGAATTGATTGTGTAGAGCAGAGTGGGAGAAAACAAGAACCTAAAATGGAAATCTGCAATTGCAGCTCAGAATATCTCTAGGGAAGCCAAGCCATTTCAAAGCACGGGTCAGCAGCACTGGATGACAAATGAGAATGGCAAAATACTTCTGACCACTGGCACCCCTCACAATGCACAGAATGACTTTCATTTTTCCCTGGTCCCTTTCTTATCTCCCTTCCATCTCACCCCAAATGACCATCCAGACTAGGCATTTTTATTTTACCTTCAGATATGTGCATCCAGTAAACCTTCCATAAACAGAATCATTCCCAGATCTCTGTCCTACTTGGCCATAGGAATGTCTTCCTATCACTGTCAGCCCCCAAACGTATTTAAATGCAGCATATTTGAATGAGAAAGAACAAGTTAGGCAGCTGCCACTCCTGCCTCCACACTGAACGGAAGCTGAGGCACCACAGATTTGGTCTTATAAGGAAAGATTTCCTCTTTTCCCTTTGCTGTCAATCTAACTCCATCTACTCTTTTTCCTCCTATTCCTTTAAAGACTCCCAGGTCCAAGCAAAATTCCATTTAGAGCTGAAGGGGAAATCTTGGTTTACAGACAAAATCTAAACTCTGGTGACTGTAAGTGTTGGACCCAAAGCTTGGCAGTGAATGGGCGACATATCGGTGAGGATAGCTAGATCTAAGATACTCAATTATGTATTTAAGGATTTTCAGGATTTGCATCTTCCCAGTTAACCTTAGTGGTACAACACTGTGGTGCAAGTGGCTGAGTCCTCGGTTGGGCATTAGAAGAGGTGGGCTGTAATCCTGTCTCTGCTAGTAAGTGCCATAGTGATCTTGGCCCTGCCACTTTGTTCCTTAAAATTCTATTCTAAGTTCCTAAGTGAGACTAGATCAGTCATTCTCAAGGATTCTTCCCTCAGTGGCACATCATGCATGACACATTCCCATAACAGTCCCATGATCATACCAGAATTTGAGGTTACTCTTGTGGAATGAGACAGTGTTTTTAGTCTTTTCATTTCCTCTTTCTTTGTTTCCTTTTTTTTTAACTTATGCTCTCATGGGTTTAAAAATTATTATTCTGATTAGAAGACCATAATATAAAGTAGGATGACCTAGGAGCTTCCCAGTATTAACTTTCTCTGATTCTGAGCAGAAATAGTGGATTTTTAAATTCATGTGTTTCTTTCTGTATCTGGGTACATCCTAGCCTGCCTCCTAAAAAGTATTCGAATATTTGTTGAACAGAATTAAATTGGATGGCTTAAATGTCATTCCCTCTTTGGGGCAGGGAATGTCCCCCTCTTTTCTCTCTCTCCTTCCCTGCCTTTTGTCTCCCTTCTCCTCCTGTTCCTTCCGTAGCCCAAGAGGTCTTGGGTAGTAGGACGGGTGCAGTTTCGCGTAGAACCTGTACTCATAACTTTAATCCATGGCCCTGTGAAGCATATCTAACCCCCAACAGATTTGAGCTTTGCTTCGGGAGAGAACCAAATGTCAGTTTTCCTTTCCCCTTTCAGCAGGCAGCAAACAAGAATGTCCTGCAGAGGGCCAAAGCCAGATAGACTTACATGAAGCACACTGGAGTCTTTTTGTTTCTGTCCCCTCTATATTTTGGAAGCTCCAGCAGGAATGTGGCCCGAATTTAAACACTGGGCCGTAACCATTAACAGTGGACACTTTTGTAGATTCATGCGGCCTCTCCTGCCTTTCCTCTCTCATGGCCTTGAATGGTCTGTTGTTTGTGGACAATTCGCTTGTTGTATTCCAGCGTGCAGGCTGATCCTGACTCTCCCATTGTCTCTTATATGGGCAAACAAAAGCAGTCTTCTTAGGCCAAAGCACCAAGCTGATAAAAGACTGATTAAAGCCTCTTTTGTGGTGAAATTTAATAGGTCTGGGTTGGGCATTATATTTGATTAACCCCAACCAGTCATTACATCGCATTATATATACAGCACAGCTATGCTCAACAGCTCTCAGCTGGGTGGAGCCTGTCTTTGAACTCTTAAATGGTACTAAGACACCATAGGCAGAGCTGGTCATCAGCTATTAGAAGTCAATAAACTTATTTCTGGGATCTCAATTTTTTTCTTCGAAAACCATGGAACTTGAAGGTATGAAGCCTCATGGTAGTGTCAGAGCCTACCTGGTTCCTCAGCTCACACCCTCCCTTATTCCCATAATTGGGCCAGGTGACTTCTCCCTGCAGGCTCTCCAGGACCAAACCCTGGCTTCAGTTTGGAGAGATTAAAGACACCCTGGTTTGACCCTCAGGGGACCCTCAGGGCTTCCCTGCTGCCTGTCCTGCTTTGCTCAGTGCCCCATCTTAGTGACTGGATAGTGACTTTCCTTGAGTATCCAGTCTCTGCCTCATATTTCAACTCTGATACCTGACCCACCCAGGATGCCAGGCCTTCTAAGAGTAAGTTTATGCCTTGCTGTTACCAATTCTACCTCTATTCTCTCTAACCCACCTCCCTTTCCCACTGCTGATATGAACCATGAGCTTTCCAGCAGTTTCCTTGATTTCCAAGTTTTCCCTTCTCCCCATCCATCCTTTATCTCGTGTTGGACATCCCTGAGGCTGGTCTCAGCCTGGTCTATAAACTGGCTGCCCATTCAACTGGATTTCCTCCAACTGCTCCAACCCACTGAGAGTGATATTTCCAGGTCCGAGGCCCACCTCACTCACCTATGGTCAACCTTTCCTCCCCATCAGCATCACAAGTATACTGGAGCTATGTGTCTGTAATCAATAGTAGAAGGCTAGCCTGGATTATCAGGGAAATGTATGTAATAGGCAAATGCATGGAATACCCTTCAAAATTCCACTCAAACACTACCTGTTCTCAGTGTGTTCTCAGTACTCTGTATGCATCCTTCTATCATGGCACTGACGGCACTGTGCTTTAATTGGTGGTGGTGGTATAGTTATGTATCTGTGTCCCCTACAAAATTACAAATTTAAGAACAAGGGCCTTTTTGAGTGTGTGTGTGTGTGTGTGTGTGTTTTAAGAGATGAGAAAGCTGAGATTGTGCCAGTATACTCAGCCTGGGCGACAGAGCAAGACCCTGTCTCAAAAGAATTAAAAAAAGAGATGGGGTCTTGCTGTGTTGCCCAGGCTGGAATGCAGTGGCATAATCATAGCTCATGCAGCCTTGAACTCCTCGGCTCAAGTGATCCTCCTGCCTTAGCCCTCTAAGTAGCTAGGACTATAGGAGCATGCCACCATGTCTGGGTAATTTTTTAATGTTTAAAATTTTTTGTAAAGCAGGCATCTTGCTATGTTGCCCAGGCTAGTCTTGAACTCCTGGCCTCAAGTGATCCTCCTGTTTTGGCCCCCCAAAGAGCTGGGATTACAGGTGTGAGTCACCACACACAGCCAAGGGCCATGTTTTGACTTTTTAGCTCAGTACACAGTCAGCCTTTATTTATTTTTTTTTTTTTTAAAGTTAATACATTAAAAGCCTTTGCAGAGGTGTCCTAATTGTCTTTTACTGGTAGGGGTGGGTGGAGGATGGAGAAATTGAGAGTTATTAGTTACAATTATTCTTGTGAAGGAATATTATTTTTCATAGCTTTTGCTAATCTCAATTAGGACAATGGGTTTTAACCCAGCCCGCCCATTAATTTCTTATGTAGCCCATGTTTCTAACTTTTTAACCTATTAATAACAAGAGCAGAGCTGGAATCAGAGGTTTTCAAACTTTTTTTAACTTTTGAACTCTTACCTGGAACCCCAGTAAACATGTGACAGAGTAAGAAATTACTAATGTGCAAATGTTTTCAGACTTTCTTCCCTCCCTACTCTTAGCCTGATTAAAAGGATGTTTTTTCCTACTGATATTCTCCAATTCAACTCTGAAGTATTCATTTTTACCTAAGCAGATCTGGGACTTTTGTGATTCAAGGCCAGATCTAGAGTGAAAGGAATAAGGCACTTGTTTCTGGTACAAAATTTCAGGAAGCTCCAAAAAAGTCATTAAGATAAATAATATTTTAATGCAATGTTTTTAAAAATAAAAGTTAATGCAAAAATGCCTGATAAATAAAGCATCAAGTTTTTCTTTTCTTTTTTGTGAGACATGATCTTGCTGTATTACCCAGGCTAAAGTGGAGTGGTGCGATCATGGCTCACTGCAGCCTTGCTCTCCTGGGTTCAAGTGATTCTCCCATCTCAGTCTGAAGTAGCTGGGACTACAGGCATGCACCACTATGCCTGGCTAATGTTTTTTACTTTTTAAATTTTTGTAGAGATGAGGTCTTATTATGTTGCCTAGGCTGGTCTCGAACTCCTGGACTCAAGCAATCCTCCTGCTTCGGCCTCCAAACTGCTGGGATTATAGGTGTGAACGACTGTGCCCAGCCCAAAATATCAAAATTTTAAATAAAGATAGAATCCAACAATGCTGGGCCAACTCATACTGGAGACTATGGCAAAGAGAAAAATAGGCACCTTATGCTAGTTTTCATATATTTATTTTAATGGTTGATTTTTCTCCCCAAGCACTAAAATACTTGGAAAAAACAATGGAAAAGTTAAAAGTACGTGTTGAAGGAATTCAGCAAATGCCACTCAAAAATTGTCCTGAATCCCCAAAATCTCCTCAACTAGGGAAGATTGGCTCATATCATGGGAGACTGGAGGTGACACCACACCCAGAGAGACTTTGTCACTAGCTGTCACCTATTCTTCTCAGGACCCACTAATCTTTCTCCAATTCATTTACTTTCCCCTAAGTTGCCTATATCTCCCCTCCCCTGTCTGCTATGAAGAGGGTATATAGGTTCTAGATCTCATTGAGTTTTTGAATATTCGCTTTTCTTTCATGTGATGCCCCAGTGCATGTAATAAATTTGTATACCTTTTCTCCTGTTAATCTGCCTGCTGTCAGTTTATTTCATGCACTCAATTATTGAACCCTCAGAGTGTAGAGGGAAAGCTTCCCCTCCCCTACAATGCTATAACAAAATAGAAGTCAAGGGGTTGGGGCTACTAAAATTGTGGGATAGGCACCTTGGGGCAAAAATGGATCAAGGTAGGAAATAAGAACTCGAGATAACAGGTGCTGAGGGAAGCATTTAGGAAAGAAAAAAAATTATAGCCAGGAAGTCAAATCAAAGACTTTTATCTAAGAAGAGAAAGGCAGTTTAATTAACAGGGTGCTAACAGAATGCATGAGGAAGCATGACTTTAGACTGATTGGCATTTTCGGCATTCAATTGACCTAGGATGGGGCCTCAGAATTTGTATTTGTAAAAAACCTCCACAAACATTTAAATATGCAGCCAAGATTGCATAAAAGTTATGTTTTTGTACTGGAATTTCAATCACCCTAAGGTAAAGCAATTAAAAGACTTTGTCTTTTACCCAATGGGGATAGAGGGAATAGGATTGGGAAAGAGAAAAAGCTCAGTTTGCATTTTGTTTGACATGATTAAAATAAGGAGATAGCTGGGTATGGAGGCTCATGTCCGTAATCCCAGCACTTTGGGAGGCCAAAGTGAGAGAATCACTTGAGCCCAGGAGTTTGAGACCAGCCTGGGCAGCATAGCACGATCCCATCTCTACAAAAAATTTAAAAATTAGCTGGGTGTGGTGGCACGCACCTAATAATCCCAGCTATTAGGGAGGCTGAAGTGGGAGAATCAGTTAAGCCCAGGAGGTTGAGGCTGCAGTGAGCCATGGTCGTGCCACTGTACTCCAGCCTGGGCAACAGAGCAAGACCTTGTCTCTAAATAAATAAATAAAGTAAGGAGATAATGAATGTATGATTTCATAAATCACACAGTTTATTGCTATACGAAGACATTTTTAATTTATTTTCACAATGCTTGAAAAGGGGGAGGATAATGAGAACAAATCTCACAGGGATTTGTACCAATGGATGAGGTACATTGACCACGTAGTGAATGAGTCATTCGTTATTAAAGTCTAGTTGCTCAATTAGGATGGAAGCAAGCCTCTGTGGATGTCAAGTCTAATGGAAGTTTGAGGAGATTTTTTTGAGAGGTTCTTGGAAGAGACACACAGTTTGACCAACACAGCAGAGATCCATGACTACTCACAGGGTTCCTGGACGCTAAAGAGTGGTGCCAGGTTTGGCAGGCCAGGCTTCGGTGACAAGCTCAAAGACTGGCAGAGGGTAGCCCTGACACAGCCTAAGCTCACTCAAAATCTTGGGTTTATATGTGTTTTGGAGTCTAGTTTTTGAAGCCAATAGCTCACATATGTTGTCTGATAAGGTATAATGTAACATTCTTAAAGGGGTGGGGATTATACTCCATGTTTTTATCACAGTAAAACATGTCATAGAAAACGATGTAAATGTTTAAAATCATTTCACAGCTACACAACAATGTGATGTAGGAAGTGAGCAGTTTCCATTTCAACTCAGAGGTTTTACCTGAGATAAGCCAGAAAGGACCTTGCTTTTGTCAAAAACCAGGAACAAAAAGAGAGCAACTGACTGGTTTTGGTGTGACTCACTGAGAAGCTGAGGGGAAAGCCTGACTTAATTTTTAAGGTAAGTAAAGCTGAGTGCCATGACTAAGTTGTGTATCCATATGTTTTTCTTTTCACCTATTTGTATTTTACCTGCCCATCGAGATCCACTGAGGAGTTTTTAAAAATCAAATACCCAGGCCCTACTCTTAGAGGTTCTTATTCAGTTTTCCTAGGATGGGGCCTTAGAATTTGTATTTTTAAAAAGCCTTCACAAACATTTAAATATGCAACCAAGATTGCATAAAAGTTATGCTTATGTACTGAAATTCCAATCACCCTAAGGTAAAGCAATTAAACACACTTCTGGTGTGATACAATTTTTTTTTTTCACTCCACACATAGCATTTAGGTTTGACAATTTGGTCAGTGTCCTGTTTAGCCCCCTAAAAATATGAACAAGTTGATGACATTCCATGAGACTTTTCAAGAAGTTGGAAGGTCTAGAAATAGAGACCAGATGAAATTCATTTTGTGCAATGAAGAAGACCAATACTTTTAGATTCTTGTGATAGAATGGATGTTAGATTTTTAAGAAACAATAATTTGATTGGGAAGAATCTTAGCACACAACTATCTGGTCATGAATGATTGTTTTGTCACGTATGAAACCAAGATATATGCACAAAATATAAAGTCACTTAGATTATTTTCTTTTGTATCAAAAAATAAATTTTTTTTTAAAAGAACGAGATCCTAAGACAATGGCATTTACCCAGTGGAACTTTTTTTTTTTGAGACAGAATTGCACTCTGTCGCCCAGGCTGGCGTGCAGTGGCGGGATCTCAGCTCACTGCAACCTCCGCCTCCTGAGTTCAAGCGATTCTCCTGCCTCAACCTCCCGAGTAGCTGGGATTACAGGCACACACCACCACACCCAGCTAATTTTTGTATTTTAGTGGAGATGGGGTTTCACCATGTTGGCCAGGCTGGTCTTGAACTCCTGACCTCAAGTGATCCATCTGCCTCAGCCTCCCAAAGTGCTGGGATTAGAGGTGTGAGCCACTGCACCTGGCCCCCAGTGGAACTTTTGTATCATACTCACTGAGGAGAGCCGAGGAAGAAATGGAAATTATTAGGCCTAGGACCAAGGAGCAGGACTCATAGCCTGGAGCCAGCCTAAAACTAAAACTGGATAAGCACCAGCATCAGGGGAAGTAAATGCCAGGGAGCTGGTCACTGCCGGGTGGGAAAGAAGTCGACTGCAAAGAACAGCTCACTGTGACAGAGAGGTAGAAAACAGGGAATGCACTGCACTACTCCAGGAAACCCCTGGCACTGAGAGAGGTGCGCAGCCTAAAGGTGTGGAGTCCCGAGGGACATGATAAACGCAGGCTTTATTCTGGGTGAATAGTAGGGTCCGGTTAACCCTTTGGATGGAGGCCTTTAAGCAGGAAGTGTTGTCAGCAGGAGATAAGCAAAGTGAGGCAGGCTGGGGGCCAGAAGAAGGCCCCTAAGAAAGCAGATACAGCTAGACCAGATTGGAATTGTGTTGTATCATTATAAGCGGGGAGGAGTGAATTCTGTTCAAGTCAGTTCATCTAACGCTTATTAAGTTAGATGACGCTTATTAACGCTTATTAATAGTATGCTAGGGACTGTGTGAGTTACTGCAGAAATGATGATATGAGACATGGATCCTAGTCAAATACAGCCAGGGCAATCCAGACTGCTGATGGTCAGGAGCCGGGGAGCAGGTAGCTGCGTCACCTCTGAAATTATCATCTTGTAGCAGGATCTTGGTCTGGAAAGAGCCAGGAAGGTCCCTGGATGGAGAGGATCAGAGTTTTGGATGGGTCCCTAAAGCAAGGATCAAACTTGGGAGAATAAACTGGAGGTCCCGTTGTCAGACACAGATTACATATTTTTAAAAGGATTTGTACTTTCAATATGTCAAATATACATAATTTAGACATGTTTTAGAAAGGTGTATTTTTAAATATCTAAGTATTAAAATGTATGCTATAATGTTACTGCGGTCACCCTGCCCTTTACAGCTGCGCAAGATTGACTCATTCTTCAATTTGCTTAAAGTTCAGCGTCTTCCTCAATTTTTCTGGTAAAATCCCAAGGGCAAATTAATAGTCAATTTTAGTTCCCATTTTCTGCCTCTGCAGAATTAATTGTTTGGGGATTATTTTGCCACTCCAGACATACTGCCTCTGTTACTATAAGACTTGCAACCAGCCCCCATCCTTGGTTCCTATCACCTGCTCACCACCACTGAGTTGTACAAAACAATTTTTTTTTTTTTTTTTTTTGAGACGGAGTCTTGCTCTGTCACCCAGGCTGGAGTGCAGTGGTACAATCTTGGCTCACTGCAACCTCTGCTTCTCAGGTTCAAGCAATTCTCTTGCCTCAGCCTCCCAAGTAGCAGGGATTACAGGCATGTGCCACCATGCCTGGCTAATTTTTGTATTTTTAGTAGAGATGGGGTTTTGCCATGTTAGCCAGGCTGGTCTTGAACTCCTGACCTTAGGTGATCTGCCCCCCTCAGCCTCTCAAAGTGCTGGTATTACAGGCATGAGCCACCTCGCCTGGCCAGTACAAAGCTATTGTGTGTATAGCAGACTTTACTGAAGACTTGGGGTGACAAAGGGTTTACATTGCAGCAGTGCATGTAACTCATGGTAAGAAAATGTTATTGCTGTTTTTAAAAGTTCTTTACTACTCTGGCATGATGCTCAATCCCCTCCCTTCTCTGCTAACACCGAAATTGCTATTAATTTCTCATGCCTTCCGGATTTGAGGCACTTTTCCACCACAAGAGGCTTATCCAGAAGCAGTCCTGCTCTTAGACCCAGAGAAGAGAGGCCCTAGCTCTGGGCACTGTGCTCTAGAGGAGGTTGCTCTGGCTGTCCTACAGCTGTGCCCATGCCTATATGCTGAGGTGTCCAGCTGGCCAAGGATGCCTTGAGTTTGCCTGCCCAGAGCTTACCTTCCTCCCGCCTTCTAGACCAAATAATAATATTTTAGGCTTTGTGGCCCTACGGTCTCCATTGCAATTATTTAATTATCCCATGATAGCATGGAAGCAGCCCTAGACAATAAAAAAATAAAAGGGCATAGCTATATTCCAATAAAACTATTGATAAGAATAGTCAATGGACCAGATTTGGTCCAGGGACTGTAGTTTCTGATCACTGTTCTAGACCACTTGCCAGGTACCTAGGACCCCACACTTTCCTGCCAGAATGGTCTGGGCCTGCTGCCAGGGCCCTCTTTCCCAACTCTTGGTGCCTGTGTGCAGCCTCCTCAGCCAAGTGGCTGCAGTGGGCAGAAGTGTGTTCAGAGCTTGGCTGTGAAGGATGGGGTGTCCTCACATGTGTGCAAGAGGCTCCCTGTGTGAGGGCTGGAATTGGGGAAGAAAGCATGGAGGTGGGGATTCCAGGGCCAGGAGCTCCCCGCAGGACACCGTGTTCTGACTCAGAACTCTGAGGAGTTCATGCAGTCCAAATTCAAACCAGGCCTTTGAGGCTGTTAAGAATTTTAACCGTTTGTTAACTTATTTATAAGTTTAAATAGTTACAACTATAGTATGCGGGCCTCCCTTGTAATTTTATCCAGACCACCCACTGACAAGTATCAAGGGGTTCTCCTAAGCAAAAATTTGGTTTCATTCTTTAAAAGGAATCCTGATTTTCTAGAAACAATTATTTACTCTGCTACAATAATATATTTCTTTTTCAGCTCTAAACACCAGCTGAGTAGCTAATATTATTTGATGTTAAATCCCGAGTATGGGCAAGAGCTTCTTTCATCCCTCCAAGTTCAGAGTCAGTTTTAGTGACAACCAGGAGGGCCAATTCAGCTGGTGGGGGTCCTGGAGTTTACCTGTGGGGAGAGATGATTGCCAAGGTCAGGCGCCAGGTAGGGTCTGGCAGACTCTTACCCGCTGCAAGCATCATTTGGTTTAGAAACCAAGTTTCCCAATAGCTGGGACTGCTAAGAATGGAACGACCAGGGCTTGTGCTTGCCCTGAGAATAAACGCCATGGAGAAAGACACAATGGGGATAATAAGCTTCATGTCAGCTCTGAAGCTGTTAGGTTAGGAGGCTGGAAAAGGGACACTACAGCTGGTTGGGAGGGCTTTTCCCTAGTGTTTCTCTTGGCCATCTGTTCTGAACTGCGCCATCGGCTTCTCATTGGAAAGGTCAGAATGGGTGTGTGGGTAAAGCCTAATGTTGGCTCCACATGCTGCATTAGATGCAGCTGCTCTTGGCTTGGTCACGCCTGGGTTTGCACCCAGGACCCTCTAAAGCTCTGCGCATTATGGTAATCAGCCATCTGCTGCAGTCTTTCCAGGACCAGCTGATCACAAAAGGAAGCCAGGAAGCTCTCTGACAACAGCAGAAGTGGAGGTGTGAGGAGGTGCCTCAGGCCACTGCCCTCCTCCCCGGAGGCCCCTCCTGGACACTATGGAGCCTTCCAGGAAGCTGGCCCAGCACTAGCATGACCTCTCATCTTTTAGGACCCCAGGGGAAATGAGCAGAAGATCTCCCCACTGGTGAACACAGCTGTCATCCCTTCAAAGAGAGGAGCTGGACAGGGGACCTGAGTCTGCTGAGATAGAGAAATTTCTGTTGCACTGGGGAGACAGAAACACCATTTGTTTGAAAAGCAAATTTTCCTTTGGATACTGGGTGTCTAGAGATAGAATGATTGACAATTTTTAGATTACTAGTTATTACTGGAACTCTAAAATTATACTTATATATCTAGATGTATTAGCAGTCACTGATTAGTAGTAGTGGCTGAGATCCCAAAATTATGGTGTATTCATATGGCAATAAATATGTAGTTACATATTAATGCAGTGATGACAATATCTATAAATATCTATTGGCAGAAGTGTTATATATAAACAACCGTCTAAGGATGGAACTTTCCTTTTATATATGTGGGTATATACACATGTAAGCTATAGAATCCCTCTAGGATACATTAATGTATATTTATACATATCTATGCAGCATATATATCTTAAGAGTTTTTTAACTTTGAATATACATAAATGAATACATAAATATAGATCTACATCTGCATCTTGAGAGTAGAACTCAAGACTTGGGAATTGGTTCAAGTTCCAATTCTGCCACCCCACATGTACATGATTGTGCTCATGGAAGGATTGTACTCATTGCAGCAGGAAAAGTGGAATAAAACAAACCTCGGACCCTCAGTGGCATCAGCTGGACTTAAGCTTTGTTTGAGCTCCTGGGAAGTGCTAGAAATATGGGTGTGGTATAGTAGGAACACGCAGGGAGGCAGCAAAGGCTTGAGGCCTGTATTAGCAGGGGAGGGCATACAGTGGTGAAATGTGGTTACACTCACAATTGTAAGGGCAAGAACAGAGGCATGTGCAAGTGTGCTGGTGGTGTGGACTCGCTGGCTAGGAAGATCACGGGATGGGAGGGAGTCACAGTGGCGTTCCCTTGAGCCTGATCCTGAAGGATGCACAAATGGTCACAGGTGTTAGGGGAGTTTTCAAGATTTAGAAATCGCATCCACGAAGGCATAAAAATGCAAAGTGTTTCCCGAGATGGTGATCGTCTATGGTGGCTGGTGGCTGGGATGATGGAGATGAGACCACAAACATGGTCAGGAGTCAGATGGAGAAGGGCCTGGGAGCCACCCTAATGAGTGAGGGCTTTGTCCCATGGCCAGTGAGGAGCCACAGAGGGTTTTAAGCAGGGGAGTTATGGAATCTAACTGAGGTTTGGGAGAGGTCAGTCTGACAGCTAAGAAAGGAGAAACTGGAGGCAGATGGCTGTAAAAGGTTGTGGCAGGAGATGACAGTGGCAGAGGCAGTGGGGATGGGGATGGGGAAGAGGGGGTGAATTCAGGAGTCAGGTGGGAGAAGAATTGGTAGGACTCTGGGGAATGAGAGAGAAGAAAGATTCTAGCTTGTTTAGTGGGGTAGAAGTTTATGCTCTTAACAGAGAGGGAAAGTAGAGGAGGAAGGATAGCTCTGAATGGTTGGGGAATTCTGTTTCACACCTACTGCTTTGAGGTGACTGCAGGACCTCAAGGTAATGTATCTAACGAGAAAGGGAAGAAATTTACACACATGCACACATGCACCCACACATGCATGCACGCACACACATGCACACACACACCCATCTTCCAAGGCTAATTGGATAGGAAGTTTGAGGAACCCATACCTGGAAAAGGCCAAAAAATCCTCATATGATGTGGCCTCTGGTCCCTCTCAGACCCTTCTCCTGTTTGCCCCTGAAGCTTGCCCTGCTCCAGCCATGCTGGCCTCCTTTCTGTTTCTTGAACATGCCAAGTACACTCCCATCTCAGGGCTTTGGCTCTAGCTGTTCCCTCTGCTAGAATAGGCCTCCCTCAGACGGCCACTTTCCTAACCTCCTTTCACTCAAGTCATTCCTGAAATCTCAGTGTCTGCCCACATCACACTCCCATCCCCCTCATTCCCCTCTGTTTTCTTATTTTACTCATCTATTTTATGTTGTTTGTTCCCCTGTGAGAATGTACGTTGTTTCCCTGTGAGAATGTATGTTGTTTCCCTGTGAGAATGTATGTTGTTTTCCCTGTGAGAATGTATGTTGTTTGTTCCCCTGAGAATGTATGTTGTTTCCCTGTGAGAATGTATGTTGTTTCCCTGTGAGAATGTATGTTGTTTTCCCTGTGAGAATGTATGTTGTTTGTTTCCCTGTGAGAATGTATGTTGTTTATTCCCCTGTGAGAATGTATGTTGTTTGTTTCCTTGTGAGAATGTATGTTGTTTGTTTCCTTGTGAGAATGTATGTTGTTTCCCTGTGAGAATGTATGTTGTTTATTCCCCTGTGAGAATGTATGTTGTTTCCCCTGTGAGAATGTATGTTGTTTGTTTTTCTGTGAGAATGTATGTTGTTTCCCCTGTGAGAATGTATGTTGTTTGTTCCCCTGTGAGAATGTATGTTGTTTCCCTGTGAGAATGTATGTTGTTTGTTTCCCTGTGAGAATGTATGTTGTTTGTTTCCCTGTGAGAATGTATGTTGTTTGTTTCCCTGTGAGAATATATGCTCCACACTGGCCGGGCTCCTTGTCTGTTTTGTTCACTGGTACATCGCAAGCACTTAGAACAATGCCTGGCACATTGTAAGCTCTCGATAAATATTTGTTGAGTAAATGAATCTTAAGTTGAATCTACTTAAAATGAGTAACAAAATTTGATTGAGAATTTGCCTTTAAAAAGAGAAAAATTATAAGTGTATCTTAATATATGTTTCATAAAAATGTCATTTATAATTATAATTATTATAATTATTAGAGCAAAGAATGAACCAAGTGTTTCTTATTTGGAAGACTGTGTTCCAGACAAAATTTTTCTCAGAAAATTGTTTGATAGCATGATATAACTTAGACCAATTTCTTTTTTTTTTGGAGACGGAGTCTCGCTCTGCCACCCAGGCTGGAGTGCAGTGGCGATCTTGGCTCACTGCAAGCTCCGCCTCCTGGGTTCACACCATTCTCCTGCCTCAGCCTCCCGAGTAGCTGGGACTACAGGCACCCACCACCATGCTCAGCTAATTTCTTTATGTATTTTTAGTAAAGACGGGGTTTCACCATGTTAGCAAGGATGGTATCGATCTCCTGACCTCCTGATTACAGGCGTGAGCCACCAAGCCTGGCCAACTTAGCTATTTGACTTTCACAGTATAACCATAAAAAAGGGTTATCTTTTGCAAACATACTTGAAGTTTTATCAGTTTTTCTAAGTACTTCTCTTTCTCTCTTGGTATGCTAAAAATAAATAAAATTTTAATTGAGATATAATTTATATACAGTGAAAAGCTCAAATCTTAAATATACCATTCGATCAGTTTTCAGGAATTCATATTGAGACAGAACACTTCCATCAGTCCAGAAAGCTCCTTGTTGCACCTTCTCAGCACCAAGTAATCACTGATCTGATTCCTATCACCGTAGGTTAATTTTTCCTATTCTTGAATTGAAAATTGAAAATAAATGGATTCATGCAAAATATAGCTTTTTTTGTGTTAGGCTTCATTCACTGAGCATAATGTATGTGAGATATATCTATGTTGTTGAGCATTTGTAGCTCATTTCTCTTTATTCCTCAGTAGTATTCCAAGGATTTCTCTTATATTTTAAAAGGCTTATTTTGTTACTATCTTTGTGGCTTGTATCAATTACTACTTGCTTTAACAGTGGCTTTGCTTGTGTTTCAGGTAGTTGTTTTTCATTTTATTTCAGTTAATGGAGTTTTGTATCTTCTATAAGATTGCCACTTCACTTTGCCATTGATTTCCATTCATATTTGCAATGCATTGTCAAATCTGTATCTAACAACATGTGAGATACTGACCAAGAAGGGTTAGGCATTATTAGTACAAAAGGAAGGCTGTTTGGAATAGGAACTGATTTTATAAGTGGTCACTTTATTAGTGACTATTTCCAGGTTTTGATTACTTTTGCTTTAACAAGCAACCTTTGGATAATGAACACTCTTATACCAACAAACTTCTTCCCCTGTGTGTGCTCACAAGTCTGTGTGTGTATGTATACACGACACATATAGGTCCACTGTCTAGGAATTGCAGAGTCACTTGTGAGGACACATTCACTAACTTGTTGTTATTGTCCATTTGAGACTATAAACTTGTAGAATGCAAATGCTATTTGTCTGAGTCATAGACATAGATTTTATTCAACTATGTGAAATTGTCAATATCTGAGTGTTTCTAGAATATAAAACCTGCAATTTTATGTCACTCAACTTCGTGGTCTTTACACTCATTAGTGGGTAATGAAATCAATTTAATAAATTGAGGGCCAGGCATGGTGGCTCACACCTGTAATCCCAGCACTTTGGGAGGCTGAGGCGGGTGGATCACCTGAGGTCAGGATTTCGAGACCAGCCTGGTCAACATGGTGAAACCCCGCCTCTACCGAAAATACAACAATTAGCTGGGCGTGGTGGCGTGCGCCTGTAATCCCAGCTACTTGGGAAGCTGAGGCAGGAGAATCCCTTGAACCTGGGAGGTGGAGGTTGCAGTGAGCCAAGATCACGCCATTGCACTCCAGCCTGGGCGACAGAGCAAGACTCTGTCTCAAAAAACTAATAATAAAATAAAATAAATTGAGGTCAGCATTTTTTATTTTTTGTGACAAAGTCTTGCTGTGTCACCCAGGCTAGAGTGCAATGACGTGATTTCAGCTCACTGTAACCTCTGCCTACTGGGTTTAAGTGAGTCTCGTGCCTCAGTCTCCAGAATAGCTGGGATTACAGGCATGTACTATGACACCCAGCTAATTTTTGTATTTTTAATAGAGATGACATTTTGCTATGTTGGCCAGCCTGGTCTCCAACTCCTGTCCTCAAGTGATCTGCCCACCTCAGCCTCCCAAAGTGCTGGGATTACTGGTGTGAGCCACTGCACCCAGCTGAGATCAGTATTTTTAAAAAATGAAATAGACTGGAATAGAAAATGTCAGAGGCATTTCAAGTTACGAGAATAGAAAATTTTGTGTGTGAAACTTTTCTTTCAGTAATGTGTATGTGTATCATATCAATTAGGATATTGATTTAATGCCTTAACAGAGACCCAATAGTGGAGACTTAGGTAACGATAGCTTAATTTCACTTCCATACACGTCTGAGCTTGTAGGCATCTCTGTTTCATGCAGCCATGCAGGCACCCAGGTCCCTTCTATCTGGTTGCTCCTTTCTCTCCTGGGCGTTGTCCTCATCCGCTTAGTTGAAGCTAGCTCATGGTCACCACATCTTTATTCCACTGTATGCAAAGGAATAGAAACCAAGATGGGGGCAAGCAGCTTCCTTTGAAAGACATCATGGGGTAAATGTCACTTCTGCTCCAAATCAATCACTTCAGCTCAGTTATATGACTACACCAAGATACAAATGGTATCAGAAAACACAGCCTTTAGCTGTGCATTGTGTGAGCAAAGAGAAATCCAGATAGTCCTGGAGACTGACTTCTTTCCAGTTTTGGTAACTGAGGAGACAATAGGCTCAGCAGGTCTGAATTAACTCGGTGGAAAAGCAGACTGTGAGTAAGTGCTGAGCTCTAGAGCTCCTTTCTCTCACTGTCTTTTGTTTTTTTGGTTTTTTTTTTTGTTTTTTTTTAAATGGAATCTCACTCTCTCGCCCAGACTGGAGTGTAGTGGTGCCATCTTAGCTCACTGCAACCTCCTGGGTGTAAACGATTCTCCTATCCCCCTCCCAAGTAGCTGGGATTACAGGTGCATTCCACCACGCCTGGCTAATTTTTGTATTTTTAGTAGAGACGGCGTTTCACCATGTTGGCCAAGCTGGTCTTGAACTCCTGACCTCAAGTGACCCACCGGCCTCAGCCTCCCAAAGTGCTGGGATTACAGGCATGAGCCACCACGCCTGGCCTAGAACTCTTTTCTCACAAGGCCACTTCTCTACCAAGGAACTTCCATTATTACACACTCACAGAAATGTTCCCTGACACTTGTCCCTATAAATAGATAGAGGATTGAGCTTGGAGGGGCTGGGGAAAGGGAGAAGATTCTCTGCTGGAAACTATCCCAGGGTATGTGGTCCAGCTGTACCACCATTGCAAGCCTCTCTGTGGATAGATGAAGGCCTGGGGATCATGAGCGTTCTGCCGTTCTCTCTGTGTAAATTTGTCCTGAGTCCTAATATTGTAGGTTATGGGTTACAAAAAAAAAGTTGAAAACCTCTAGATGGAGATTCTAGCTGATATCTAGTATTCAAGTGATAGAATCATTAATGCTTCATTCAAATATTTGTTTGACTTACCCTGCTAGTTATCTTTAATATAATAATGGAGAAATAAAAATTAGCACTTATCTTCTAAGTCAGTTCTATAAATTGTATAAACTGAGTAACTATAAATGTTTTGCAACATTTGCTTCACCTCTCTTTCCACGTGTATGCATCATTTTTCCTGAACCATTTGGGAGTTGTACCTAATGCTTTTTTGAAACCACCTTTGCAAAAATGATGACAGTGAGAGAAGTCTGGCATGGCTGACTCCATCTTGCTTCTAGCCTCACAGACTGGCTGTCCTCACCCATTTCTGAGCATAGGCCAAGCTAACCATAGGAAGAATTTTGTTTATAATTTAACTTTGAAGCGAAGATGACAATAGTCCCTCCCTAAAACTAACCCACTCCTTGTTCAGGGACCAAAACCAACCTTTGTAAAACTAATGAAAAGCTGTAGGATTAGGATTATGAGAGGGGCCTGAATTCTGCTAAAATGTAGGCATAATTTCTATAATCCCCTACTTCCCGGGAGTCATGTGGCCAGAGGTCACAAGATTTGTGACTTCCTCAATTGCCTCTATAGACAACTTCACTATTGTAGAAGCTAAGATTGACCTTTTGAGGTGTATTTTAGATTTTTGCATTCTGGCAACCCACTGACCCCGCCCAGACCTGTGACTCATGACTCCACTGGTGCTGTGGCCCCCACCCAGAGGAAGGCTCAGCGCACGAGGACCGTTCTCCACACCTCTGTGATTTCATCCCCAACCAATCAGCAGCATCTACTCCCTAGCCCCCTGCCCACTAAATTAGCCATACAAATCCTAGCCTCTGGGTTCTTGAGGAGACTGATGTGAGCAATAAACTGTCTTCCATGTGGCTAACCTAGGGTTAAACTCTTTCTTTACCACAGTACCCTGGTCCCAGTGTATTGGTTTTGTCTGTGCAGTGGGCAGGAAGAACTGAAAGGGCAACTACACTTTACCCCCAAATGCTTCAGTGTGCATTTCCTAAGAACAAGAACATTTTCCTATTAAGCACAATAAAAGTATCTAATTAAAACAATTTAGCATCGATATAATACTACTATCTAACATACGATCTGTATTAAGAATTTGCCAGTGTCCTCATGTTCTTTATGCAAGTATCTGCCCACCTCCATCACTTTAACCCCCTGCTCTCTGCTCCCATCTAGGATCCAATCCAAGATATACATTACATTTAATTTTCATGTTTGGTGAAAACTAAACAAAAATTTCAGATCCTACATGATTACATACAGCCTTTGGACTCCCCTTTTTCCTACTGGTGTCTTTGTAATATTATTCTCTGACTCTTTGTTTTCTTTTCCTGGAGGTGGTCAGTAGAATGACATTGGAAATTATAACCACACAGTCAGACCAAACCTTGAGATAGAGCCAGAATTCAATCAGATATTATTTTAATAAATTGTATAAAATGTGACTCCGTCAGATTGGAAACACAGGAATAGAAGTCAATGAAGTCCAAAGGTCTTTAGACTTGCCAGCAAGACATCTAAATATCTGAAGAACTGAAAAAAATGCAAAATGCAATAGACTTCCCAGGTAGATTGGAGAATTAGGTAATATGTAACCTAACTACAACCTTCTTGAAGGTTTAGAGATAGGACTAGGCAAAGAGGCTCTGAATGTCAGTTAGGGCCATGAGAAAAATCATCCTGGAGCCTGTAGCTCTAGCTCTCAAACCTTAGCCACTGTCTCTGGTCCATGAAAAACTGCTAAAATTTACAGGGAAGGGAAGAGAAACCCAAAATTGTTTAGGATATTTGTTTCTTTAGTAGGTTAGAAATAGAGATTTTTAATTATGTATAGATATAAAATATAGCTAATTAAAATATTAGAAATAATATAAATATTTGGTATTTTAAGTACTAGTCATGTTTAAGAGAATTAGGAACTTTAGAGTATTTCACAGATTAACCTTATGGGTCTAATAAAAATATATAACTGAGGAATAATTTAGACTTGTAATTTTAGGTTGAAATTTTACTGTTTGTTAATAATATCGTAACAGTCAAAAGAAGATAAGATTCACCATAAGTTTAATTTATTATAAAATTTGTAAGACTTAAGTCTTGGGAAGGTCTATTTTTTAGTGAAAGAATTACAACTCTTAAAAGAAAATACATTAATGTATAAATGCATTTGAAATATTTAAAGGAGTTTAATTTACCAAGTTTGTAAATACTATAAAACATTGCAATCAAAGGCTTTTTCAGAGTGATTAAAATTTGCTAGAGTATTATACTGAATATTATAATCCATAACCTGAATGTAAAAGTTTAATAACAAGGTTTTATATTTTGTAACTTTAATAACTTGTATATGAATTTTAAAAAATAATGTAACTTTTGTATGAGCTTTTCATGTTCAAAAGCCATCCTCAAGGGCACTAAAGCCCCACATTTATAGAGGCAGTCTCTATACTAATAACCAGTTGGTGCATTGCCAGCGGGAAGCTTCCAGTGGTGGCTGCCAGTCCCGGCCTGGGTGTCATTTTGCTCGGTGTGGCAGAAACTGCTCTCTCCTTGCAAAGAAGAGCCTATCAATGAAAAAGAGTCCAACTGTAAAATGTTTGAAGATATTTATTCTGAGCCAAATAGAAGTGACCAGTGACCTGTGCCACAGCCCTCAGGAGATCCTGAGAATACATGCCCAGGTAGTTGGGCCACAACTTGGTTTTATACATTTTAGAGAGACCTAAGGCATCAATGTACTTTGATTCGGTCCAGAAAGGCAGAACAACTGGAAGCCGGGGCTTCCAAGTCACAGGCCAGTTCAAAGATTTTCTGATTGGCAATTGGTTCAGTTGTCAGTAGAAAGGAATGTCTGGGTTACAATAAGAGATTGTGGAGACCAAGCTTTTATTATGCAGATGAAACCTCCAGGTAGCAGGCTTTCTTACCCGACTTAAAGAGTCTGTTCCATGAGTAATTCCAAAAGGGAGGAGGGTGTAATGAGGCACTTTTTGCCAAGGGACTGGACATTATGGTAGGTTTCTCAAAAGTTCTGGGTACACTAAATAACCTCTTTGGAGTAAATCAGTTACAGCAAGTATGTATTGAGCACCTACTGGGTGCAAGGTCATGTGCTTAACAAACTATATTATAATTTTAGAGTGGTATTTTCCTCATTCTCAATACATGTTTAATGGTGTAACTTCCTGCCTGCTGCACAAACACAATCAACTCATTGAGACTATGGCATTACTGTAAAGAAAGTGTTTAATTGACACAAAGCTGGCCACTCCGCAAGGGAGACAAAGTTATCACTCAAACCAATCTTCCTAAAGTCTCTGAGGTTGGAGGTTTTTCAAAGATAGTTTGGTGGGCGGGGTGCTAGGATGGGAGCATGCTGATTGGTTGGGTCAGAGATGAAATCATAGAAAATTGAAGCTGTTCTCTTGTGCTGAATCAGTTCCTGGGTGGGGACCACAGGACTGATTGGTGGGTTGGGGTGGGGAAGAGGGCATCGGGTTGTCAGAAATGCAAAAACCTGAAAAGACATCTCAAAAGACCAATCTTAGGTTTTATAAGGATGATGTTATCTGCAAGAGTAATTAGGGAAGTTGCAAATTTTAAGACCTCCAGAATAATAGCTGTTAGTTATTTAGGATTCAAGCCCCTCTCATCCTCCTAACTTGGTGGCCTTTCATTAGTTTTACAAGAACAATTTAGTTTTGGGGAAAGTCTAGTATGATTTAAACTATAAACTAAACTTCTCCCAAAGTTAGCTTGGCCCATGCTCACGAATGAGAAAAGACAGCCAACTTGTGAGGCTAGAGACAAGATGGATTTAGCCATGTAAGATTTCTTTTACTGTCACACTTTTGCAAAGGCATTTTCAATAGAAGGTAGATCTTAATATTTTCAATTAATTCATTTTGTGCATATCTCCTTAAAACTCATATATGTCAAGTAATTACTTAAATATTTCTATGATTCAGAATATGTAAGCTGTCCTTGAGTTTGGGACATTCAACTTTTGTACAACTACCCTTTGATACTTTTTACACTGATACTCCTATACCACCTGTATGGTACATTAAATTCAAACCTTCCCTTGTTAGCTGGTGAATGAGTATTTACATATTGTGTGCACTGCTAGCCTATCAATGGCTCAACTCTGGCAGTGTCTCCATCTTTGCTTGTCCAGCATTGTTTCGCAATTATTTAAACACGTTTTTTGCATTTTGCTCTTATTTTATAAAAATGAGTGCTAAAAGGGGGAAAAAGAGTGACAAGAAACAAAGATTTAAAAATCAGCATAATGGAGAAAAGATGGGAATTATTAGGAAGGCTAAAAACAATACATTTTTGGTTTTAATCTAATGTTCATTGAACTTAAGCCAGTATATTTTGCGTTTGAATGGGAAGAACAAAATTAAAGAACATGCATGAAAGCTGGAAATAATTTGGAGGCTGTATCTGAAGAAAGAGATGTAATTAAGGATTTTATCATTTTTCTGGTAAACAGACCTTCCTTTATAACATATAACATGATCCAACTTTCGGCCAGGCACGGTGGCTCACGCCTGTAATCTCAGTACTTTGGGAGGCCTAGGTGGGCGGATCACAAGGTCAGGAGATTGAGACCGTCCTGGCTAACACAGTGAAACCCCATCTCTACTAAAAATACAAAAAAATTAGCTGGGCATGGTGGCAGGCGCCTGTAGTCCCAGCTACTCGGGAGGCTGAGGCAGGAGAATGGTGTGAACCTGGGAGGTGGAGCTGAGATTGCACCACTGAACTCCAGCCTGGGCTACAGAGCAAGACTTCATCTCAAAAAAAGAAAAAAAAAAAAAAAAAGATGATTCAACTTTCTAATATTTACCTTCTCTGTGTGTATATATATGGCTGCTACGAAGAATCCTGGCTGTAAATCTTTCGTAGAGTAAAGAAATCCTTTCAACAAAAAGAATAATTTTTTTTTTTTTTTTTTTTTTTTTTTTTTTTTAGGCACTATTGTTCTGTCTCCCCAGGCTGGAGTGCAGTGGCACAATCTCAGCTCAATGCAACCACCTCCTCCCAGGTTCAAGTGATTCTCATGCCTCAGCCTCCCCAGTAGCAGGGATTACAGGTGCCTGCCACCACACCCAGCTAATTTTTGTATCTTTTTTTAGTAGAGATGGAGTTTCACCATGTTGGCCAGGCTGGTCTCGAACTCCTGACCTCAAGTGATCTGCCTGCCTTGGCCTCCCAAAGTGCGGGATTCCAGGCATGAGCCACTGCACCTGGCCTCAACAAATAAAAATTCCTGATGGTGGAATAAGTACCAAGTTTGCTTCTTATTCCTCCCAAAACCCCACTGAAATAAAACATGTTATTACAAAAAGAAAAAAAAAGAGAGACTAGGAGGGGCCGGTTGCCCACAGATGAGAGTTTTCAAGAGATTTCTGAAAGAAGAGAAGACAACTGAGACAGAAAACTTGTAGAGAAAGAAGAATGAGAAGCAGAGGCAGTTGTAGGACAAGGGCTCTTCCTGTCTTTGGTAAAACTTTGGTAAAACTTTGGTAATTAACTGAAGAGACTTTAATGGCAATAAGACAAGGAGAGTGGGCAGTAATTTCTCCCAGAATTAAGATGAGGTCAAGCGATCCAAGGTTAGATGTTTCAGTGATGGGAGAACAAAGAGTCTTATGCACTGTTGCTGCCTAACCTTATGGAGGAGCAAGGTGGGAAAGGAGGAGGGGGTTACTCAGTAGTACTGATAAGGAGGCTGAGCCCCAGGTATCAGGGTCCTCATACTGGATAAAAAGGTCCCGTACCTGGCATAGAAGCAGAAGTCCTTGCAGCTCATAGGACCACGTTTCCAGCCAGGAGAGAGGTCTCCAGTGCTGACTGCGGTTATAATGCTTGCCCACTATGAGTTGTGTCCAGAATCTGGTTTTATTGTATTAAAAGAAAATAAAGCATAGAGATTGCTTTAACACATAATTTGTTAAGATTCAGAACGTCTACATTAAGAGGAAGAGGAAGAGTTATAGCAGTACCCCCAAATAATAGTAATTTTGATTATCCTGGTACAACCACTGGAGAAAGAGGTTTTTGGTCAAAGGGACATTTTGACACCGAAAATTAAAATAAATAATTGTCTGTTATCTTAGGACTGGTTTGCCTTCCAGGAACTATTTCTCACTCTGCAAGCACCACCTGTCACTGATGGGTGCAGATCACAGCTATGGTTTGCTTTCTGAGATTCTGAGATTCTGATATATATATATATATCAGAGATTGCACCACTGAACTCCAGCCTGGGCTACAGAGCAAGACTTCGTCTCAAAAAAAGAAAAAAAAAAAAAGATGATTCAACTTTCTAATATTTACCTTCGCTGTGTGTATATATATGGCTGCTACGAAGAATCCTGGCTGTAAATCTTTCGTAGAGTAAAGAAATCCTTTCAACAAAAAGAATAATTTTTTTTTTTTTTTTTTTTTTTTTTTTTT